>NW_028258333.1:5757575-6060606 GCF_053883595.1 Heterocephalus glaber | reverse complement strand
CTAAACTGCTGTTAGATTACAGGTTAGGTCACGACCCTTGGGCCTGATGTAATTCTGATGTGAAATTAGGATTGGAAGCTTTTCTAGCTATTGGAAAATATATCTATATTCCACCAGGCTCTTGGACTTCATGTTTCTATCATCTTGTTTTTGTGTTTGTAGCCAAAGAAGGGGTGTCTAAAGCAGGAAACTTAGAGGGCCTGATTTTGTATTTAAAGATCTGCCCCTTGTCTCAAATAAGCAGGAGTTGAAAATAGCTTAAATTCATTTGACCTCAAAAATGTGCAGCTTCCCTGCCCTAAGCATTTGGCTTATTTGAGAATGCAGCCTCAATGCTTAAAAATCCTTCCCTTTCCCTCTTCCTTGAATAGATGGCCATCTTGGCAGAGCACATTTGTTTGCAGAAATCCAGTTGCTCTGCCTGTGGGAGGGGCCACCTGCTGCTTTCAAGTAAGGAAGTTTCCAGAAATGTTAAGACAGATGTTTAACTCTTGGTAGGTCGGCCATAAAACTGTAAAAATCGTCATACTCTTTCTTCTGCATTTCTGGATGCAGAATATTTCAAGGAGGGGCATCATCCTGAGATTAAAGTGTTTGCTCCTGTTCAGTTGGAATCACACCCTAGCCTGCGTTCCCAAGAAGGGGACTCTGGTGGTTAATTTCCAAGGTTCAGTAGAGGTATATGTATTTCTTTAATTTTTTATGTGTTTGTGATACATAATAGTTGGACTTATTTTTGGGATTTGATATGTATATATCAATTAATCTAATCCATATATAGTACCTTTATCATTTTTAAACCCCTTCCCCTCCCTCTCTACTTTTCTCCCTCCCCCTCCCTGATTCCCTTCTCCATCTCCAAAAGGCCTGCCTCTCTGTTTCCTACCATTTCCGGTAGAGATATTTAAATGACAACCCATTGTTGCTCTGGAATATTCATTTTCTTCCTGACCACTTTCAGTTAATAAAGTGAAAGTTAAAAGCATCGAACTCATGCAAAAGCTTTTATGAAAATGAATGCATCCAACAAATGGATCTTTAAAAGAATTCAAGAGTTGATGCATGCTAATAATATTAGCTCCAATTATATTTAGCCTTTTTCGAACAAAGCTTTTGCAAATAGATAAGTGAGGACTGCTTCCATTTCCGCTGCTCATCCTGCTCGCACCTCCCTCTGTGTGGAGAATGACTCATGGATCAGTCTCCAGCCCAAAGGACAAGCAAAAAGATCACAGACAGGAGAGAAGGAAGATGATGTTCCTTCTCTATTCCTCCTCTCAAGTGCTGACACAGGTCTCCCAAGAGATGCTGAAATTGGTCAGGATATTGAATTCCCTTTATCTGGCAAATTTCATTCTTTTATACTTATTGTCTTCATCTCCCAGTTACAATTCTCTGCGATTAAGTAAAAATAAATGTTAGCACCATCAGGAGACTGAGCTAATTCCACGGCACATACTAACTCTCCCTGCAGTGTCTGCAATGTGTTTTCAAATCTCAGGCCCAGTGCATTTTGTTTCTGGATCTTTAAAAACCACTATTTATAACACGAGTTGTCACCCCTGTTGGAGACACTTTCTAGAAGTGATAATGAACCTTGCTGTGTTTACATAAGAGGGTAAGTTTCAGTAAAATCACAGCTTTCCCTTTGCATACCATTACTGTTATCAAGCCATGGGCTTGGTACCTGAACAGATTTCTGCAGATTGAGTGGGAGAAGCATAGAGAGGTTTCAGATGTCTGATAACTAACCACAGAGGCTTTAGGGTTGTCTTGTTTTTTGCCCCCCCCCCCCCCAGAATGAATCACTTGTCAGAGGAAACTGTGTTGATAACTTTCCTGGAGTTATGCTGATAATAAATTAGCACCGGAAGCCACTGTACGCATTAATTGCAGTGATGTGTCAACTTTCCCGCTGTTGCTGAAAATCCACCTGGGTAGTAAGAGTTTTCATCCTTGAGCAGAGACAATAGGGAGGCCTCTCTCACCATCTGGAAACTGACACCTTTATTTCTCTATTTTCATTTTCCATTCTTATCCTGAGAGTGCTGGTTGCAGTGTCCCATAGCAGTGTATGGTGTTGCTACCGGTGACAATAAAATGATTCTTCGTTGATTACCTGTGGTTCATGTGGGATTGTCAGAGATGGATCAGGGAGCACGAGAATAGAAACCGGAGCCACTAATGAACGGTGAGCTTGCTGCCTTAGAAGGCAATGACAGGGGAGAGGAGCAATGTAAGTCCCACGAACTGGGCTAACCCACTCACTTTCTAAAACGAATTAGCAGTCAATTCAATAAAACAACTAGTTTGATGAATTTTGAAGTTCCCATCAGCTAATCTAATCAACCATGCCTGTGAGTCATCAAACTTCTTTTTTCTGTAACCATAAGTTCAAGAATTTTTTTCAGCAATGTCTTTATCATTTTGGTTTTATGTACAAATCAAATTGACAGCTACTCTGACAGCTGTAAACTCAATTAACAGCTTGGCAAAGAAGCTCTGCTTTTTGAGTCACTGTATTCACAAATTGCAGCAAACTCTCAGTTGGTAACTGCACGTATACAAAACCTCACCGTGCAGTCTGCAATTGTCCTAGTTAGCAGGTTCGACTCCAGCTTGGCTCCCCGCCCCTGACTGTGGGCTTCAGGGTAAAGACCAGGCTACTGGGCTGGACTGGGCGTGTAGATCAGTGTAGAGCACTCGCCTAGCATGTGTGAAGCCCTCAGTTAGATCCCCAGCATGGGAAAACAAGAACAGAAAGCACAACGCAAAAGACAAGGCTATTTAAAACAATGTCAAAGGACTCAACATACTCGAAATACTTCATAACAGGAAATGTTATCTGGGGCAACTTAATCAAGTATTAATTAACTCGGAGAAGAGTAAAGGTTTTTATTTTTGTCTTTTACTTTTGTGGAGCTTGGACGTTGGTGAGAAAAATTCATCAAATTAGGTGTTAGCTACTGAATGCATATATTGAGTTAAACTATAATTAAGAACACACAGAAAAAAAGATACAGCAAATACTCACAACTGAAGAAGTTGGTCTAATGCCTGGAAATGATTTGCTGTGACTGTAGGGGGCAGTCCCCTAAGAGGTTAGGATCAAGGACAGACAAGGAATCTGTTTACCACGTGCAATAAATATGGACTTTATGATAATTTGATTTAGAGACCGCGTTGCAGTTTATCAATATATTAATTAAATACTTGACTAAGCTAAGGAACAACATGAAAATTGTTTAAGTTTTTCAAGTTAAAAAATCAAAGCATTTATTGTACATGAATATTTCATATATTCTAATGAAAGTGATTCTGTTTTTCAATTTTTATTTTGTGATAGTACCTGTTTGCAGTATATAATGATTACAGTCCTCGTGGGGAGCTGGCACATGTATGTAACACGTCTCAATTCTTTTTTTCGTCCCTCTGCCCTTCCCACCCTTCCCTCCTTGCATTTCTTGGTCCTTTTCCTATTGGTAAAACATTTATCTCCCTATTTCCTATTATCTATCTTTTATTTTGCTCTTTATATATATATTTTGAGGCAAAACATTTATTGATACATTTTAGATATACATAATGATAACACTCATCATAGGGAATTTGCACCTGTATTTGATATATCCTGCCTCTTTTTTTTTTTTAATTTACTAAGTTTATTGGTACATTTTAGGGTTACAATGATGACATTCATCATTGGGAATTTGTACCTTTACAGGATATATCTTGGTTCTATCCCCATTCCCCTGCCCTCCCTATTTACAAAGACTTTGTTTCCATTTTTTCCTTTTCTTATATTTTTCCTTTCCCTTCTTCCTTTCCCCTTCCCCTTCTCCTTTGTACCTTTTCTTCCATTTTCACATTATCTGTTATGCAGATAGGCTTTGGTCCTCATTTATACTTTCAGCTGCTCACACTAGAGAAAGTGTTCAGCATTTACACATGTGTTACCTATTTATTTCCCTTATGTTTCTCATATAAGAGAAACCATTCAATATTTGAAGTATGTGTGTCCGATTTATTTCACTTAATATTATGCCTCTAGGTGCATCCATTTACCTACAAATGACTCAAATTTATCCTTCTTCACGACAGAGTAGTATTCCATGGTGTAAAATACATTTTCTTTATCCATTCTTCTGCTAATGGACATATAGGCCACTTCTGAGATTTGGGAATTACGAATTGTGCTGATTCTTAAGTGGCCATTAGAGTAAATCAATTGGACTGCCACTAGCCCATATTTTGCTGGTCTATTTCAAATTGCTGCATGTTCCTGAAACACAGAAACTAGGTTTTTGAGGTCTGCCAAAAGCCAGCCTCGCCCTCTCCCCGTTAGTCTGCATCATTACACAGGATCGGAGGGAAGCTGCGCTCAGCACCCTGCCCTCGGTTGCCCTCCGCGGAGTTCCGGTTCCCTAGCACACGCACACCTCTTACAGCAGCGAGCGTCCTTGCGCGGCAGGTGCGCCCTCCCCAGCGCGGCATGGATTCTCCGGGTTTTCCAGGGCCACCTCACAGACCATTCACTCTCCGCCGTTCTTACACATCGGCGCTCAACATATCCACCCTCCTGTCTGCGCTCCCCAGCCGGCGGGCGGGCGGGTTTACCTGCTGCTGCGCTTGCTTCTTTCGCCTCCGTCTAAACCACCACGCTTTTGTCCCAGCTGTCTCCGCCTCCCGTTGAAACAGGCGTCTCCTCTGCGAGTGCCAGGCGATTTCTTTCTAATTCCTCGCCACTCGGAAGAGAGGCAGCGTTAGGTTAGAACTCTCTCTGCACAGGGCGAGGGCAGGTCCGACCGATCCCCTCAGTTCCTGCCCAGAGTTATCGCCTGACACCCACACTAGCACGGATTTCCCTGCTCTTCACTGCAGAACAAATGGGACGAAGTTAAACTAATCATTGCCACTCATTCCTCAAACTGCTCTTTGTCCTCGTGTGGATGAAAAACGATGCATGGCTGACGTTCACAATAGAGTCAGAGGAGCACTCAACAATTACCATGTGAAACCAAACCCCAAATCATGAATATCATTCCGGTCTCACTGGGAAAATCTTGATAAAAATCATAAAAATATACAGTGGTTACATTGATTAAGGCACTGCCACCAGACTTTGATCTTTGTGTAAAGGCATGTAGTGGTCAGTGAGTTATTATTTTGTCTGTATCCATTTATTTTAGCCTCACAAATGCTCTAAGATATGGATTTGAGACCATCACAGGTAGTTAGCAGATGCATTAGTTTGCTAAGGCTGCCATAACAAAATACCATAGAGGAGGCACACTAGATAACATAAAAGAAACCAGGTGTGATAGTGCAGACCTGTAATCCCAGCACTCTGGGAGGCTGAGGCAGGAGGACAGCAAGTTTGAGCCCAGCCTGGGCAACTTAGCAACTTAATAAACTCTTTCTCAGAAAAAAAAATTAAGAAGGGCTGGGGTTACAGTTCGGTGAGAAGGCCCTAGGCTCAATCCTCAGTATTGCAACAAACAAACAAACAAACAAACCAAACAAAAACAAGCACACACAAACAAAATGCCCCCCCCCCCAACAAAAAGCGGGAAGTTGATTTTCTCATAGTTCTGGAGCCCGCAAGTGCAAGATCAAGGTGTCCACACAGTGGCTGGTTTCTTCTAGGCCTCTGTCCTTGCCTGAAGAGGGGCGTTATCTCGCTGTGCCCTCATGTGGTCACCCCTCATTGTGCATCAGTCCCCATCTCTCCTTGGAAGGACAGTAGTCACACTGGGTTAGGGTCCACTCTAAGGACCTCACTTTACCCTAATTATCTTGTACCCTATCTCCAAATAAATGTCATTCTGAGGTTCTGGAGGTCAGGATTTCACAGTATGAACTTTAAAGGGGCGTAGTTCAGCCAGAACTTGACTGGAGATGGGGAAACGGAGGCAGCCTATGATTCCAGGCCTTCTGGCTCTGGAGTTGTGGTCTCAGCCCTCACAGCAGAGTTTTGAAATGAAACACAATGCTAGGATATGTGCTTGCAAAACTTCTAATTAGCGTTCGCTCAGGGTATTTAAATTTCTACCTAATGGGTATTAATTTAAAATCATCAGTAAATGAGATGTCTGAATTCAGCTTTTCTAATTCATTAAATATCAAGCTTAATAATTTTTATTTAAAAATCCAGGCTGCGTGCCTTTCTCCCTTGACAACAGACACTTTAACAGTGATTACGGTCTTCTTTTGTGAGCAAGGACTACGTTTTATGACCTGTGAACACACTGGAGTTCTGTGTATTACTCTGAATTGTGCAGTGATGTTGTGGGTGTGAGAGTCCAAATCAGCCAGGGGCAGAACGCTTCTTTATCATTGCTTCTTGTTCATGGGATAAACATTCATATATGTATATAATTTATATTATATATAAAAGTTAATTGAGGTAGTGGTAGGTTAATAATCATTTGAGAATTGCATTCCTGTCTAAAAAATACAGATATTTTGTAGAAATTTAGTTTTATAAATTATTGCATATTTTTCTTGGTGACATTTTCTTTTGCCAATAAAATAGTTTCCATGCTCTTAAGCAAAGCCTAGTTTTTCTGTAGTCATGGTAACGAGTAGCCACCAAAGTGGATTTTAAACCTGCTTATTTTTCCAAAAAGTTAATTGTATAGCCATGGAACCAACAGAAGGAATTTTAAGCATATTTAATTAACTCACAACTGCTTTCAGTCCATACACTTCTGCAAGCCAGTAGATCAGCATGGTCTCCCGGCTCTGTTTACAAAGCCAGGCATGAAGACTGGATTCAGCCAAAAGACAGGGCTCCGCATGTGAGCCGCCGCAGCCTCACCTGAGCAGGTAAACCTCTCTGCTCCCATCACTGCAGGGCTGCTGCCTCTGCCAGCGCCAGTCCCCAAACTCTGCACATCCCCAAAGCCCTGCATACATCAGGTACCTGCTGCTCTCCCAGAGACTGGGCCCACCCATGACTGCTGTCCAGCTCTGGTCTTTGCACTTGTACAAGCAGTAAATTCAGTGCTGCGGGCTTTCTTGCCTGTTTGACACTAGGCAATGATGGGCTTTCCCTTCAACACTTCATTGCTTCCTAATAACACCTAAATACTGACTTATCGAATGCCCCACTGGTCCCTTTTCAGTCTCTCCTTTATAGACCATGTGGAACAAATGACTACTTGGCCTTCTTAAATGCCTTATGCTAGCATTGTCTGCAAGCGCTTACATCAGAAGCACATGAGTAATGACTCGTCTTCCTTGTAGCATGGTGCAGGACTATAGCCCAACGTCCAATCTCTGCAAAGTGGCCAGTTATATGGGCAGAGACCCTTTCCCAGTGTAGCACATCTAAAAATGTTATGCAAAAAAGTCAGCCAGACGTGTCTTTCATAATACAGGTGGAGCTGGGACAAAGCAGCAGCAGTCCTCACTTAATGACCGAGGTCCATTCCTGCGACCATGTCAGTAAATGAAGTGCTCGTTTATTGAGGAATGGTGTGTAGTACGTACATTACAAGATTCAGAACAAAGAAATGGTCAAAAGAAACTCCAAGTGGATGACGTTGCTTTTATTTGCATAACTTTTATGTGTAGTATTGTAACATAACAGGATATAAAGCTACAGTACTGTACAGTACAGTACAATCAGCCAAAACTACAGTAAGATAAAAACAAGGTGTATTTTACAAAAAATGCATTGAGGTTCCATAAATAAGAAGTGCAGAACTGTAGAAAAAAAAGGTAGGTCAAAAGTCCAAACAGTCGTTAAATAGGTAGGTTGTTAAGTGGGGAATACCTGTACAGGGATTTCTCAGAATCCTTTCAGAAAGCTTCTCAAAGTAAAAACCTAAAAGAGCAAAGTGATAGTAATGGAGCTGATATTGGATCTGAGGGTTTCCGGTAAAACTTGGTGCTGGTTTTCTAAATTTTTATTTATCCAGGAGGTAAATTCTGGATGCCACACAGGGAAAGGGGTCACGCCAGAGATCCTGTATAAATCTAGGTCCCCTATGGTAGACAAACAGAAAAGTTCTCCCTGCTGATAAAGACATTGGAGATAATATTGGCAAGGTATGCTTGTCTTAATCTTGGCTGCTGATGAGTTGGAGGAAAAAATTTCCCTTATAATTTAAAACCATAAATTGGTAATCACAAGGGCTTGGGACCATGATCCTTCTGCTTTTTTCACTGCAGAGAATTTAATGTAGTCTTGAGTTGGTAGTACTCCCAGGAGACAAATAGAAATAAATACTCTCCAGATGAACCCCATTTAAACCAAGACCTCAGTGAGAATCCATAGATAAAATTGCAAAGAAAATGGGTTCATAATTTAAAAATAAGTAAAGCAAAAACGAGCCATCCTAAACAAGTTAGCAGCCATCATAAACAAGTTAACAACAAACAGAACCAAAGCATATATGAAGCAAAGCCAGGAGGCATGAAAATGATCAGAAACAGAATGTGAAGCATGTTTCATGTGTTTTCTTGGAAGAGAATATTGAAAACATAATGAAGAAACAGGAGATCAGCATTTACTAGGCACATCGAAAAAGAATCAATTAGAAAAATTCTTGAACATTCAGAGGCAGCATTAAAGGTGTATCTGTATATGCCAAATTTCAAGCAGTGCATTTATATGACTGATTTCTCTCAGATGAAGTAGGGAAATGAGAGAAGCTGATGTAAAAGAAAAAATCTTGATGCTTGATTTATTATAACAGTTAGAAATAAGTGGCCATCCACTGATCCACATCCATGTTCTGTGTCTTGGTTTTATCCACAGGCAGTGACTCATTACTCCTGTAGTTATTTTGTGTCTCTCGGCCACACTCCCGCACACTGCCTGAAGAGTCTAGGTGGTCCCAAGTGGCCCTAGGTGAATAAATTGGGAATCTTAGAGTAGAAGCTACCTTCCTCTGAAATATCCCAATCTCTGCCTGTAGAATACAGACCTCCAGAACCATTTTCTCCACCATGCTTTGTCATACGGTTTCCTTACTGCACTTTACTACTGTCTCTGACCCTGGAATTGGGTCCATTATGGATCGACAAATATGTCTTTTCGTCGTCTTACCTATTGCTGTTGGTCCTGGTTCTGGTCCTCACCCCATTTGTCTGTTTAGCAAATGTTTTCTAATCAATCTATAGTTCCACAGTCTTGCTTTGCTCCAGTTATTTCTAAAAGCTGCTAGAGTGACCTACGTAAAATGCAGACTTAACCTTGGCACTCCACTCAACAGCCACAATTTCCCACCGCTGTAGTCAAGAGATCTGCCCTGCTGTCCATGAACAGCCCTGCCTGCTTCTCCACCTCCTTGAACCACAAAGCCTTGCCATATTCATTCAATCACATAACGCTGAAGTCCAGTTCCATGGTACAAAACAGGTACCCCAAGTTTGACTCCAACTTTCTCCCATTATAAATTTATAAGCAAGAATTAGATTTCAATGATGAAATCTTGTAGATTAAAGTTAAAACCTATGCAGGAAGTAACATCTGTAAGTAAGTTCTATTTTTCGTGTGAATAAAATATTTAAAAAGATTATAGTCCCTTCATCCCTCAGTTCGCTGTACTGAATATTTTAGCCAGGAGGTTTGCAATGTTTATATCAGCAGCTTTCCAACTTTTTATCTCAGGACCTCTTTAAACCTCTTTTTTTTTTTTGGTTCTAGGGATCGAACTCAGGTCCTTGGCGCTTGCGCAGCAGGCGGCGAAAACACTGAGCTAAATCCCTGGCCCTAAACCTCTTTTTGAGAACACCAAAGTACTTTTTTACATTGGAAACTAAAAGCAGAAAATTAAAAAATGAATCAATTCTTTTCTACACAATGAAGTGAACCCAATTATAACTCAACATAGGTAATGTACAGTTTAAACATAGGGAAAGAAGAGATATTGGTTAAAGGCTACAGACTTTCAATTAGATAAGAGGGATAAATTTTAGTGGTCTTTTGCTCAGCATGGTCACCATAGTTAAGAAAATTGCTAAAATGGTAGGTTTTGATTTTTCTTACCACAAAGAAAAGAGTTGGTTAAGTAACAGATACGCTGATAACTTTGACTAAATTTCATGCCATCTAATACATATAATATATACAATTATTATTTGTCAATTAAAGTATAGCAAAAGGAGTGTTCTTTTTTTTTTTTTAAAAAAATTAAGTTTGCAGTTTTCCCATCTGGTGTAATAAAAGACAGCCGGATTCTCATATTTGCTTTTGGATTCAGTCTGCTGCAATATGTTCTTTTGGATGAAAACTCTGAAGAAAATTCAGCCTCTCATACATATACAGCTAGCAAAGGGAGGTGTACCTATTTCAGATAATTGTGGATTTTCTTCCTTGATATTAGGTTAATACTTGTCAAGTGGCAGTTTCTTAAATGTGAGTTTCAATGTGGAATCCAAAACCTTGTCAGCGAACATCTCCAACTTTACTAATGAAAATCTAAGGGAGTATCTTGCATCTTGAAAGATACGTATCTTTTTTATTCATGCATATTTTTATTATCATTGCACATTGGTCATTTGGAAAATATTGGTCCACTGAGTTAAGCAGATCTCTCCAATGCTGACACATCTTGTTATACAATATCCAAAGATCACGATTGTTATTGTTACCACCCAGCTCATGGGAAAAGTCTGTGAAGATCAAGGCGATGGAAATATGATTTTGAAACTTCTGAATTTTGCTGGAAAGCTGAAATTTTATCATTCCAAATATGTCAGCTGTTTTTCTTGAACTGCGAAGCTCTCCTTGTTTGTTTTCTGAGAAAACAGTTGCCAAATACTCAAGTTTGAAAATCCACCATAGTTCCTTTTTAAAGACGTTCATTAAAATGAATGAGATGGAAGAAGATGAGGTGGAGGAGGTGGGGAACAGAGGGAGGGGAGAAGGAGGGAAGGGGTAAGGAGAAGGAAAGGCTACTTCAGCTCTTTTTTGCTTTTTTGAGACAGGGTCTTGTTATGTAGTTCAGGTTGGCCTTGAACTCACTATGTAGCCCGGGCTGGCCTTGAAGTCATGATGACCATCCTGCCTCAGCTTCCTGAGTGCTGGGATTACAGATGTACACTACCATGCCACAATGTATGGCCTAGTTTAGCTCTTAATTTAAACAATTCCAAAGTGCTTACCCTGGAGACAACCTTCATACTTTGGTTCACTCCAAAAGTAAGCTATGCAGACTTCCCATTTTGTCTCTACAAGGATGCGTATGATTTTTTTTGTATATCCTTTTATTGGTACAATTTAGGTATACAATATAATGACATTCATCATTGGAAATTTGCACCTTTACAAAATCTTTCCTGGTTCTTATTTTTTCCCCCTCTCCCTGCTCTCCTTTCAACCCCTTCATCCCTCCCTATTTACAAACACTTTGTTTACTTTTTTTCATTTTCTCATATTAATTCCACTCCCTTCTTTCCTTTCCCCTACCCCTTCCACTTCCCTTTCCTCTTTGCCCCTTTCTTCCTATTTCACATTATCTATTATACCTTTTAGTCCTTATTTACACTTTGAGTTTCTCACAGTGGGGAAACTACTCGGTATTTACACATCTGTGTCCTATTTATTTCACTTAAGAGTATCGCCTCAATGTGCATCCATTTAGCAATAAATGTCTCTAATTTCTCATTTTTGGTGGCTGAATAGTACTCCATTTTTATTAAAAAAACCACATTTTCTTTATCCAGTCTCCAGTTGATGGGCATTTGGGCTGTTTCCAAGTTTTAGCTATTACAAACTGCGCTGCTATGAACATGGGTGCACATATATCACTGTGGTATGATTTCTTTAATTCTTTGGGGAAGATCCCCAGCAGGGGAATAGCGGGGTCAAATGGGACTTCCAGTCCTAGTTCTTTGAGGTATCTCCATACTGATTTCCACAGTGCTTGCACCAGTCTACACTCCCACCAGCAGTGGAGCAGGGTTCCTCTTTCCCCACAGCCCCGGCAGCATTTGTTATTGGTTGATTTCATGATAGCAGCCATTCTTACTGGAGTGAGGTGGAATCTCGGCATTGTTTTCATTTGCATCTCTCGAATGACCAGTGATGTGGAACATTTTTTCATATGTTTATTTGCCATGTCTACTTCTTTGTGTGAGAAATGTCTGTTCATTTCAGATGCCCATTTTCGGATTGGGTCTTTAAATTTGGGAGGTCTGATCTTTTTAAATTCTTTATAGATTTGAGATAGTAGACATTTGTCTGGGGAAGAGCAGCTGAAGATTTTTTTCCCACATTGTGGGTTGTCTCTTCACGCTGCTGGTGGTTTCTCTTGCTGTGCAGAAGCCTTTTAATAAGAGATCCCATTTGTTGATTGTTTGTGCTAGTTCACGGGCAACTGAGGTTTTGTTCATAAAATCTTTTCCTACACCGATGTCTTCAAGGGTTCTACCTAACCTCTGTTCCAACTGGTTCAGAGTTTCTATTTTAATATTTAGATCTCTAATCCATTTTGATTTTAGTTTAGTGCATGGTGAGAGATACCGGTCTAGTTTTAATCTTTGGCAAGTTGAAGCCCAATTTTTCCAGCACCATTTATTAAAGAGGCTATCTTTCCTCCAGTGAGGGTGTTTGGCTCCTTTCTCAAAGATGAGATGGCTGAGTGTATCTGGCATTGTTTCTGCATCTTCTAATCTGTTCCATTGGTCCTCAAGTATGTTTCTTTGCCAGTACCATGCTGTTTTTATCACAGTAGCTTTGTAGTAGAGTTGCAGGTTGGGGATTGTGATACCCCCTGCCATGTCTCTGTTACCTAGAATTGCTTTTGCTATTCTGGGTCTCTTCTTGCTCCAAATGAATTTTTGGATTGTTTTCTCAAGGTCTATGAAGTATGCTGCTGGGATCTCAATTGGAATTGCATTAAATCTATATAGCAGTTTTGGAAGTATGGCCATTTTCACTATATTAATCCTTCCTACCCAGGAGCAGGGGATGTCTGTCCGTTTTCTGATATCATCTTCAATCTCTCTTTTCACAATGCTATAGTTTTCAGAGAAGAAGTCTTTGATTTCTTTCATTAGGATGATTCCTAGGTATTTCAGTTTTTTGGATGCTATTGTAAAAGGAAGTATTTGCCCTATTTCTCTCTCAGTGAGTCTGTCATTGGTGTAGAGGAAAGCTATTGATTTTTGTGTGTTGACCTTGTAACCAGGTACTTGACTGAATTTGGTTATTAAGTCTAGAAGACTTTTGGTGGAGTTCTTGGGGTCTTCTCTATAGAGTATCATGTCATCTGCAAATAATGACAATTTGACTTCTTCATTACCTATCTTTATTCCTTTTATTTCTTTCTCTTGTCTAATTGCTGTGGCTAATGTTTCCAGAACTATATTGAACAAGAGTGGTGATAGTGGACATCCTTGTCTTGTTCCTGATTTTAGTGTGAAGAATTTCAGTTTTTGACCATTTAGTATGATATTGGCTGTTGGTTTTTCATAGATGGCTTCTATCAGTTTGAGGGAGAGACCATCTATTCCAATTTTTTGTAGGGTTTTTATCATAAATGCATGTTGGATTTTATCAAATGCTTTTTCTGCATCTATGGAGATAATCATATGGTTTTTGTCCTTGGCTCTATTGGTATAGTGTATTACATTAATTGATTTTCATATATTGAACCATCCCTGCATCCCTGGGATGAATCCCACTTGATCAGGGTGTATGATCTTCTTGATGATCTTCTGCATTCTGTTTGCCAGTATCTTATTAAGGATTTTTGTGTCTATGTTCATTAGTGAGATTGGCCTATAGTTCTCCTTTTCGGTTGGGTCTTTCTCTGCTTTGGGGATCAAGGTGATGCTTGCTTCTAGGAATGAATTTGGGAGTATTGCTTCCCTTTCAATTTCACTGAAGAGTTTCAACAGTAGTGGCAGCAGTTCCTCTCTAAATGTCTTGTAGAATTCAGCAGTGAAGCCATCAGGGCCTGGGCTTTTCTTAGTTGATAAGTTTTTAATTACATTTTCAATTTCATTGGTTGATATTGGGTTGTTGCTCTTCTTGCCTTGATGATTTGTATTGAGAAGTCTGCTGTGATTCTGATGGGCTTTCCTTTGTATGTGATTTGTTTCTTTTCTCTGACTGCTTGGAGAACTTTGTTCTTCTGTTGTATTTCTGGAATCTTAACAATTATATGCGTATGTGTAGATTTTTTTTGATCAAGGCTATTTGGAGTCCTATATGGCTCACTTATCTGTATGTCAAGCTCTTTCCCCCTGCTTGGGAAGTTTTCTGTCATTATTTCTGTGAAGAGATTTTTCATGTCATCTGCCCTCTCTCCTGTTTCTTCATTGACTCCAATCAGTCTTATGTTATTCTTCTTTGCATCATCTAGCAGCTGCTGGATTGATTTCTCATGTTCCCTTATAATTTTGAAGCAATTTTTCTTTTCCTGGTCACTAATTGCAATCTTATCTTGTGTATCTGAAATTCTGTCCTCACATTGGCTCATTCTGCTGTGTAGACTTTCAATGGAGTTTTTCATGTCCTGGAAATCTCTTTGCATCTGTTTTATGGATTCCATTTGTTTCTTATGTTGGGATTCCATCATGTTCCTCAGCTCCTCTCTAGATTTATTAATCATGTCTTGCACTAGGGGCACAATTTCTCCTGTTATCTGAGAAATTATTTCTGATTTCATTTTTTCCAGATCCCCTTTTGTTGCCAGTTCAGTGGGTCCAGGTGGTTGAGTATCAGAGTGTTCCATCTCATTTCCCTTTGGGGTTGCTGTAGGTGATCTGGAAGTCTGGTTTTGAGACTTATTTACATGTTTTCTCATTTCAACTGGTGCGGCAGGCTGTTAGCGCCTGCAAGGATTACCTCCTCTGAGCTGGGTGAGGTGGGCCAGGGGCCAGGAGCAGCAGTAGGGATGGTGACCCAAAAGCCCTTTCCTCTGGGCTGGGAGCAGCAGAAGGGATGGTGGCCTGGAAGCCCCTTCCTCTGGGCCAGGAGCACTGGGATGATGGCTCAGAAGCCCCTACCTCTGGGCCAGGAACAGTGGGACTCAGTACCTTGGTTTGGTGGTCTGGTGTCCTCTGGGTCTTTGTAGTGTGGAACCAGATGGCTGCCTGTCTGCAGCGGGGTGATTCAGTGTCTTCCGCGTGACTCTGGACCTCGGTAGGGCATGCACAGACCTGCCTGTCTGCAGCGGGGTGATTCAGCGTCTTGAGTTAGTATTAAAATTTAAATATCTATTTCTTTTGTTAAAATGATTATTTTACATACTCCCTAAGTACATCTGCATTACAAACATAGTTTAGTAATTTCTCAGAAACTGTTTCTAGAGGTTTGTTGTAAAAGGAAGCTCACAACCAGAAAAGGGAAAAAGCAAAACAAAACAAAAAAGTTTAAAGCTTAAATCACACACAATAACTAGCATATCAAATACATTTAATAAAGTAGGAATTCCATTGCAACATCAAGGATTCAAAGCAGAAATACTAACATTACATACAATGTACATATAATGTACTGCTACATGTAGTGAGATTATTTTTCAAGCTGAATTGAAACCACACATTATATAAAGTTCAGCAACAAACAACCATGTAGACATGGTGCACAAGATGATCATATGGTTTTAGTCCCTGGCTCTATTGATATAGTGTATTACATTGATTTGCGTATGCTGAACCATCCCTGCATAAAATGGGATGAATCTGACTTGGTCAGGGTGTATGATCTTCTTGATGATCTTCTGCATTCTGTTTGCCAGTATCTTATTAAGGATTTTTGCATCTATGTTCATAAGTGAGATTGACCTATAGTTCTCTTTTTTGGTTGGGTCTTTCTCTGCTTTGGGGATCAAGGTGATACTTGCTTAGAGGAATGATTTTGGGAGTATTGCTTCCCTTTTAATTTCGTTGAAGAGTTCAAACAGTGGTGGCAGTAGTTCCTTTCTAAATGTCTTGTAGAATTCAGCAGTGAAGCCATCAGAACTTGGGCTTTTCTTGGTTGGTAAGTTAATTACATTTTCAATTTCATTGATTGATATTTGGTTGTTTAGAATTTTTAGGTCTTCATTCAAATTTGTTAATTCATACGTGTCTAGGAATCTGTCCATTTCTTCTGTGCTTTCCATCTTACTGGCGTATAGGTTCTGGAAGTAGGTATTGATGATCTTCTGGATTTCTGTTGGGTTTTTTGTAATGTCACCCTTTTCATTTCTACTTGCATGGATTTGGGTCTTTTCTTTCCTTTTTCTGATAAGGTTGGCTAAGGATTTGTCAATTTTGTTTATTCTTTTGAAGAACCAACTCTTGACTTTATTGATTTTTTGTATTGTTTTCTTAGTCTCCATTGCATTGATTTCTGCCCTGATCTTTATAATTTCCTCCCTTGAATGAGCTTTGGGTTTTTTTCCTGCTCTTCTTTTTCTAGAAGCTTGAGGTTCAGCATCAGGTTGTTTCATTGGGCTCATTCTGTTTTCCTAATATGCGTATTCACTGCTATGAATTTCCCTCGTAAGACTGCTTTCATTGTGTCCCATAGATTGCGATATGTTGTATTGTCATTGTCATTTATTTGAAGGAACCGTCTGATTTCTTCTTTAATTTCCTTTGTGACCCATTGGTTATTCAGAAGTGCGCTGTTCAATTTCCATGTGTTTATGAAGTTTTTGCAGTTTCTTTTGCTATTGATCTCCAATTTCATCAACTATGCTCTGATAATATACAGGGGATAACTTCAATTCCTTTGCACTTACCTAAACATGTTCTATGAGTGAGTATGTATTCTATTTTGGACAACGACCCACGTGCAGCTGAAAAGAATGTGTATTCTGATTTTGTGTGGTGAAACACTCTGTAAACATCTGTTAAGTTCATATATTCAAGAGTTTGATTGAGTTCTAATATTTCATTGGTTGTTTTTTGTCTAGTCGATCTATCTATTTGTGACAATGGGGTAATGAGGTTCCCCTACTACTATTATATTAGTGCTTATATAGTTTTTCATGACTATTAGTATTTGTTTTATATAATTGGGTGCACTAGTGTTTGGTGCATAGATATTTATGGTTGTCATCTCTTCTTCTTGGATTGTTCCCTTTACGAGGATATAGTGTCCTTCTTTGTTTCGCTAAATCAGTGTGGGTTTCAAATCCACTTGGCCTGCAAAGAGGATAGCGACTCCTGCTTTTTGTCAGGTCCCCATCGCATGGAGTATTGTTTTCCATCCTTTAACTTTCAGTCTATGAGTTTCTTTTTGAATTAAGTGTGTTTCTTGTATGCAGCATATTGTTTGATCTTGCTTCTTGACCCATTTGGTCAGTCTATTTCTTTTGATTGGTGAATTGAGACCATTAATATTGATGGTTATAACTGATAGATATTGACTTATCATTGTTTGATCCTTCCCCTTTGCTTTTACTTTGAATCTTCTACTTTATTTATTTATTTGTCCCCATTAAGTTTATTGGTACATTGTAGGTATAAAATACAGTTACATACATCATTGGGATCTTGTACCATTAAATGAGTATCTTGGTTCTTATTTTTTTCCCCTTCCCCTGCCCTCCCTTCACCCCTTCCACCCTTCCCTATTTGCAAAGACTTTGTTTCTACTTTTTTCCTTTTCTCATATGTTTTCTTTTCCCTTCTTTCCTTTCCCCTACCTCTCCCACTTCCCCTGCTCCTTTAGACCTTTACATCCTATTACACAATATCAATTATACATTTTAAAAATTACAATGTCAAGATCTAGGAGACATTACCACAGGTTTTACAGAATTTAAAAGGATATAGAGAGCATATTACAAAAACCTTTTTTGAAATAAATTTGACAACTTCTAAGAAGTTCCTTGGAAGACAAATTAATGAAACTAACTCTGGAGAAAATATAAAATTTGAGTAGCACCTATTAAAGAAAGTATATTCCTAGCTTGAAAGAGTACCTATATATAACAACAGGCTCATAAACATTTTAACTGATAAATTGTATCACACATTTAAAGCAGAAAAAAGAAGGAACACTTCTCCCCTCATTTTAGGAAATCAACATTGTGCTAATCCTAAAACTGGATAAAGATAATAGAAGAAAAAAGTATGAACATAGATAGAAATTTGTTTAACAAAACAAATTATTAAAAGTCAGATCTGGCAGTATGTAGAAAGTGGTTTTGTTATAGGGATGGCAGTGTTGGTTCAGCATTGGAAGATCCACCCCCAAAAGTCATCATTTTAACAGAGGAAAGGAAAAAGCCATATGATCCTGTCACTAGTTGGAGAAAAAGTATTGGACTAAATTCTACAGCTGTTCATGGTAAAAGCTATCAGAAGACTAGAAGTAGAACAGAAACTTCTCAACAGATTAAACACATGTACTCCATACTTCCAGTGAGAACACCTTATATGAATGGAGAAAACACAATGCTTTCTCCTTAAGGTGGGGAACAAGGGCAGATATGCTTACTCTTTATCTGTCCATTAAACTTTGAAACCTAGTCCCCACCAACATAGTCTGGCAATAAAATGACACAACTAGGATAGGATTGGGATGGCATAAGCAAAATCTTTATATGTAGATGAAATGATCATCTACAGAGAAAATACTAAGAAATCTCTAGGAGCCCCTAGAACTTGTACTTGAATTTAGCAGGATTAGAAGACACAAGGTATATATAAAAATTCAGGTCTGTGTATACTTGCTATAAATGAAGAATTAGATATTGAAATTTAAAAGTTATGTAGGAGTACAAAGGACCCAGAAAAGTAAAAAGGAAAAAAAAAAAAGGGGCCAGTTATTTAGCTCAGTGGTTTCAGTGGCTGCCTCACAAGCACAAGGATTGGAGTTTGATCCCCGGTACCCCCAAAAAACCACCAACAACAAAAAAAACAGTGTTGGAATACATTTAGTACCTAATTTTAAGACTTCTTCTAAAGCTACAATAATCAAGGCAGTGTTGGTGTAAGGAAAGACATATAGATCATTTGAATAAAACAGAGAATCTAGAAATAGAACCACACATATATGGTCCACTGAGTTTTGAAAGATTACTTAACATTCACATTTTATAGAATATAAACTCAATTTAAGGGCAGAGGAAAAGACAGTATTTTCAGCAAATGGCACTAGAACACCTGGTATCCGTATATAAAAAATTAACCTCAATCCTTTATTTCCATACATAAAAATAGCTTGAAAGGATCTATGAACCTAAATATGAAAGCCTAAAAGTATATAACTTTAAGAAGAAATTATAAGGGAAAATGTTTATGAATTTAGGGTAGGCAAGAACTTCCTAGGATACAAAAATCATGATGTACAAAAGAAAAAAATTGATAAATGAGATTACATCAAAATTTAGAACTTCAAATGACATCATTAAAATGAAAAGTAGTCCTTAAACAGACCATATTTACAATGCATATAACCTATGACCAGAATATATAAAGAACTCTTACAGTTCATTAATAGACAACCCAATTAAAAAGTAGACACAAGAAGATGATAAATAGCCAGTATAGCACAAGGAAAGGTGTGCAACTCTAGAATCAGAAAAATACTAATCATGAACAATAACAAGATTGAATTATATACTCATCAGGGAGATGAAGTTAAAAGTTTTAAAAGCCTTGTCATGACTTTTTCTTTTTGTTGTGTTCTCCCCATTTGCATTTAATTGTCACGCCCAATGGACTTATTCTGGTGGGCTTCCTGGGGTTGTGATCCTCATTGTCTTTTTGTAGGATATTGTCTAAAAATTTGGAGTGCTGGTTTGGTATTCATGAAGTTCCTGAGGTGCTCTTTATCACAACAGTGTCTTATTTCTCCATCAATTTTGAAAGATAGTTTTGCAGGGTACATCAATCTGGGTTGGAGGCTGTTCTCCTTTAGGGCTTGAAATGCATCACTCCAAGCTCTTGTTGCCTTGAGGGTTTGCATTGAGAAGTCTGCTGTAATTGTGATGGGATCTCCTTTGTATGTGATTTGTTTCTTTTCTCTCGCTGCTTGTAGAACTTTGTTCTTCTGTTGGGTTTCTGGAATCCTAACTATTATATGTCTATGTGTAGAGTTTTTTTGATCAAGGCTATTTGGAGTCCTATATGTCTCACTTATCTGTATGTCAAGTTCTTTTCCCCTCTTTGGGAAGTTTTCTGCTATCACTTCTGTGAACAGTTTTTTTTATGTCATCTGCACTCTCTCCTGTTTCTTCATTGACTCCAATCAGTCTTATATTATTCTTCTTCACATCATCTAACAGCTGCAGGATTGATTTCTCGTGGTCCCTTATTGCAATCTTATCTTCTATATCTGAAATTCTGTCCTCACACTGGTTCATTCTGCTGCATAGACTTTTGATGGAGTTTTTAATTTCCTGGAAATCTGTTTGCATCTGTTTTATGGATTCCATTTGTTTCCTATGTTGGGATTCCATTATATTCCTCAGATCCTCTATTTTTTTAATCTATGTTCTCTGTAGATTTAGTAATCATGTCTTGCACTATGGGTGCCTTCCTTGCTGTTATCTGAGAAATTATTTCTGATTCATTTTTTCCAGATCCTTTTTTGTTACCAGTTCAGGGAGTCCAGGTGGTTGAGTATCAGATTGTTCCATCTTGTTTCCCTTTGGGGTTGCTGTAGGTGATCTGGAAGTCTGTTTTTGAGGCTTGTTTAAGTGTCTTCTGATTTCCACGGGGGTGGGGCGTGCTTCTGGTATCCCCATGGTTCACTTTCTCTGCCCTACGAGCATGGAATGGCAGCAGGGGAGCCTCTTCCTGGATGCTGGGATTGGCTCACCTTCTCTGCCCTGGGAGTGTGGAATGGTGGTGGAGGAGTCTCCTTCTGGGTGCTGGGATTGGCTCACCTTCTCTGCCCTAGGAGCATGGAATGGTGGCAGGGGAGGCTCTCCTCCTTTGCTTTTAATTTCTTGTGTCTGGTGGATTCATTCTGCTGGGCTTCCTGGGGTTGCGATCCTCATTGTCTTTTCCTAGGATTTTGTCTAAAATTTTTTGGAGTGATGATTTGATATTCATGAACTTCCTGAGGTGCTCTTTATCATGAAGGTATCTTATTTCTCCATCAATTTTGAAAGATAGTTTTGCAGGGTACATCAAACTGGGTTGGAGGTTATTTTCCTTTAGGGCTTGAAACACATCACTCCAAGCTCTTCTTGCCTTGAGGGTTTGCACTGAGAAGTCTGCTGTGATTCTGATGGGCTTTCCTTTGTATGCAATTTGTTTCTTTTCTCTAACTACTTGTAGAATTTTGTTCTTCTGTTGGGTTTCTGGAATCTTAACAATTAAACGCCTATGTGTAGTTTTTTTTGATCAAGGCTATTTGGAGTCCTATATGCCTCACTTATCTGTATGCCAAATTCTTTTCCCCTGCTTGGGAAGTTTTCTGCCATCACTTCTGTGAACAGTTTTTTTATGTCATCTGCACTCTCTCCTGTTTCTCCATTGATTCCAATCAGTCTCATGTCATTTTTCTTTGCATCTTCTAGCAGCTGCTGGGTTGATTTCTTGTGGTCCCTTAAAATTTTAAAGAATGTTTTCTTTTCCTGGTCACTAATTGCAATCTTATCTTCTATATCTGAAATTCTGTCTTCACATTGGCTCATTCTGCTGTGTAGACTTTCAATGGAGTTTTCAATCTCCTGGAAATCTGTTTGCATCTGTTTTATAAATTCAATTTGTTTCCTATTTTGGGATCCCACCGTGTTCCTCAGCCTATTTTTTTTTATCTGTATCCTCTCTAGGTTTATTAATCATGTCTTGCACTATGGGCACAATCTTTGCTGTTATGTGAGACATTATTCCTGATTTCATTTTTCCAGATCCTCTTTCATTGCTATTTCAGGGAGTCCAGGTGGTTGAGTATCAGAGTGTTGCATCTCGTTTCCCTTTGGGGTTGCTGTAGGTGATCTGGAAATCTGGTTCTGAGGCTTGTTTATCTGTCTTCTCATTTGGATGGGGGCGGGGGGGGGCATGTGTGTGTGTGTGTTTCTGGCACCCGCATGGCTCACCTCTTCTGTGCTGGGAGCCACAGCACGCCTACCCAGAAGCCTCCTCCTGCCTGGGAGCCATGGCATGCTGACCTGGAAGGCTCCTCTGGGCTGGGAGCTGTCAGATGTGTATGATTTAAGGTAAGATTTAATAAAATTAATTTCACAATTTTATTAAGGATATTGTTAAGGGAAAGTCACTTAACTGTGTTTTTCTTTAGTGTGATTGTGATTGTGCAGTAGTGAAGAATTCAATGATTGGTAGTAGAGTTGGGTGCTGCAGAGGAGAAAAAGTAATATCCTTTGCTTACTCATCTCAGGGTTTGCAGCTGCAGCTCCTTTAGTAAAAGGCAAATTAGCAAGAGAAAAGCACACAAATTGTTTAATATTTAATGCAGCATGAAAGCTTTGGTGAGAAAATGCAGACCTAAAGAAATGGGAATCCCATGTGCTTTTATGGTGAGTTTAATGATGTAGGGGACGGCTGTGGAGAGGGACCAGTGCGGAGGAACATGATCACATGGTAGGGACTTCGGGATGAGGCAAGAAATTTGTTCAGGTTCTTTTCTAAGTCCCCATAACACAGATGGCACAGCCAGGGCTATGGGGCTCCACTCTCTGCCAGACCCCTGGCACACACCTCAACTTGGGCAATGGCCCAGTGCCAACCTTCTGACCTTCCTCCTAAGTCTTTCTTCACAGAAGTAGAGGTGAGAAAAGCAAAGACACCCAAGCCTGCCCTGGAAAATTCCAAAATCCCAAACTAGGACACATGCACACCAGAACTGCCCCCATGAACTGCAGTAACACATATGGACTGTGTCTTTTACATCCAATTGTAAGAGTGAATTACAGGAAAGGGCATGTGCAGTAGCTGACGTGACTCAGTATCCTGCCAATCATGTTGTCAGTCATGCTCTGACGGGCCTGATCCCTAGATGTGCCTAGCACAACATTTAAATATTTTAAACCCAGCATTTTAGCTCTCCTGCCATTTTTGTTTCTGGTGGCATGAGCCCACTCACTAGGAACATATCATCACCTAATTAACCTTCATTAAACTTTGTTGCTTTTTCCTTAATGTCATGCCCAATTCTTTGTTTGTGGCACACAAGAATCTAGAAATGTATCAGGAACCCCATTAGCCATGACAACATAACGATTACATTCATCGCAGGGAGCTGGTACATGTACACAACACATCTTTCTTTTAAAAGAGTTTAAATAGTTAATAAAACACATATCACCACCCGGACCCCACAGCCATCTAATTGAGTGAAGCAGTCAATTGCTAACTCCAACAGCAGCCTTCCTCAGCCAAACCAGGGTTCTAGAATCTACAAGAAATAGAGAATCAGATGAACCTGAGAAATGTATCTGGAGAAAATTGTTCTGCTAATTGTCTGGAATTCATGACCTTTGAATTTAAACTTAACTGGGACAAAATTCTCTTAGGAAGGGAATTTACCATGTCTAGGAGGAAAATCACCTCTCTACTCCCAAACAGTGGCATTGTAGGTATTGCTGTTTCCTTATAAAGGTTATACATTTGCAAAGAAAGATGGTGGTCCCCACCATTGCTAGCTGATCTTCATGTCTGCCATTCAGCATATTCATCACCTCCTAATTTGCATGGCCCATTTGCTTTCCCTTCTTTTTTTTTTTTGGTACCGGGGATCGAACTCAGGACCTTGCGCCTGTGAGGCAGGTGGTGCCACCACTGAGCTAAATCCCCAGCCCTTGCTTTCCCTTCTTTTGCCTGGCACTAACAATTTAAATCTAGAACCTCACTGAGTGCTCTGTAATACAGAGTGAATCCTTTAGCTCTGGAATTTAAAGACAGTGAATAGGTTCTGAACCCTAACACCTCAGAGACTTTTCTGTATGGGTCAGTCACTGCCTTCACTGCACCTGCTTAGGAAAGCATGCATCTGCTTGGGTCCTGCGCATCCCATAGCACCTGTACTCAGGGGCTGCTCACACCTTTGCTGAGGCCTGGAGAGCTGGTATAGGCTCATAAGGCTCCAGGAGGTGCCATCTACAGAACACACCTGTGTAACTTCTGGCTAAAGCACCTTGGACCTCACCATTGAAGCCCTTGTGTTCTGCTAGCTGTGTGGCCCCTTGTGCCTTTGTCAATCCCTGTATTATTATCTTAGTCCTTTCTAGTTGCTGAGACAGAAGCCCCAAGACCCACAACTTAAAGGAGGAGAGGTTTATTTTGGTTCATGTTTTTAGCCCATGGTTGGCAGGATCAAATGCAGAAGCACACAGTGGAAGAGCTTGCTGGGGAAGAGAGCTGTTCATGCCCTGGTGGCCAGGAAGCAGAGGGAAAAGGGAGAAACCAGGGCACCAGGAAAAGTTAAATACCCCTTCCAGGTCATGTACCCAGTGACCTGGCTCCAGACAGCGCCACCTCCTAGCAGCAAGTCACTATAGCTTCCCAAAGCCTCTGAGCTCATGAGAGTTGCAGGAGGGTCATTCCTGATGTAAACCAAAACAACTACTGTGCTCTTTTGCTGAAGGCTGTGTACCTTATCACTTCTGAACTGTGCAATCAACCCTTCCTCTCTGTAGACAGTCAGTGGCCTATGGACAAATCTCTCATAAGCTGCAGTCACTTATCAAGGTCAAAACACTATGTAGCCGATGGCTTAGAGCTTCAGCCCAGATCACAGCAGTTAAAGTCCAATTGCACAATTGTATTAACTATTGTGTACAAGCCTCTGACATCTCCAAGATTAAAACACCTGCCCAGAAGCTAAGATCCAAGGCTCAAAGCCATTCTGCACAAAGAGGAATGGAGGCGGAAGGTAAGGGAGATATCGGGAAAACACTGTCCAGATTCTCCTTCCAGCCAAGCTGCCACACTGAGACTCGCTGTCTCTCCAGGCGAGGATGGGGCAAGGAGGCACAGGGAGGCCTGGAGGGTCAGGGAACATAATTGCTTCCTTCCTCTGCAGGAGAACACCAGGAGAGGGACAGAAATACCACCTGACTATCTCCATAGCTCAGCTTCTTACTCACTATGTTTGACTTAATTGCTGTAAGTTACAGTTTTCTCATATTTATAATGGTGGTAGCAATATCTATATAGTACACCATCAGGCATTTAAAGGTCCAGTTGGGGAGAGAAGCAAGTACAAACAGGTTCCTTATAGGACTGTGTGTTCTGAGTGCCACAGTGATGGAAGAGGCCAAGTGTTGGGGAAGCTCAGCCTAAGTAAGGAGAATTCAGTTCCCACACGGGCTGAGGTGGGAGGCCGATTGTGGTTGATCCGATGAGAAGGACATCTCTGGAGTTGATTTTTAAGGTTTCACAAGGACTCTCTCTTCTCTCCACCACTCAGTTCATTTGATGAGAACATTATTTTGATCATCTAATGTCAGAGGCCTGGAGCAAACAGAGACACAAAAGATAAATAACAGAATTCCTGCATCTGAAGACCTATTTGAACAACTCTCCACCTCTCTCCCTCTCATCACATATGTTTATGGTCTGAATGTCTATGTCCACTCCCACCCCTCCAATTTATATGTTGATTCTATGTTGAAATCCTTGTCTCCAAGGTTATGGTATTAGGAGGTGGGGACTTTTCGAGATGATTAGGGCCACCCTCCATAGAGACCCCATACCCCTTCTGTCATGTGAGGTTTTAGGGAGAGGACAGTATTTATAAGGAAGTGGACAGACACTGAATCTGTCTCCACCCTGATCTTGGAATTTCCAGCCTCCAAAATGCAGAAATAAATCTCTGTAGTTTATAAGCCATCCAGTTGATTTGTTGTTGTTGTTGTTATAGCAGCCCAAGCAAACATGCATACACACATACACGTGCAGATGCATACATCTGCAAGCAGAATGGTGCAAAGTGCCTTCTGGGTTTGGGCAGAGGATGCAGGAGGGATGATTGGAAGCGCTCATTTAAGCTGCTGTCCTAGAAGCTGAAGACTGTGGGAAGAATAAATAAGAAAGAGCCAGGAGAAACCTTTGAAAGCAAGGTTAAGATCCATGGGTCAGAAAGCAAAACAAGAATGTGTTCAGAATAAACAAGGCTACTGGTAGAGGTCCCTTCAGAGAGTGTTGTTGTTCCTAAAGCAGAACCCAAGTTAGGTTGGAGAATGCAGATGGGAATTGAAGTGCAGTCGGGAGCTTGTGGTTTAGAAACAAGCCACTTGGCCTCGGAAGCCATTTCCTTCCCATTGTGATAGTCCTTTTGATACCCAAGATCTTTAAAGCCAGTCTTATCATATGTAATTAATTCTGTTTAGAAAACCTGCTGGTTATCTCTTGAGGACAAAGAGCGTGACACAGTGTTCCAAGGAGGCATCATTGGTGTTTGGATATGAAGGTATTTTAAGGTAGGTAGAGAGAAGTTGGAAAATCAGTATTATTTCACCATCTAGACTCTGCCTATCTTGTATTTCAATTGATGTGTAGAAATCTAATAAAAGGAATACATGATTTCCTGGCCTATTTAATTGGTGGAAATATATTTAACAGCCTCCAATGTCACAGCTTTAGTCAGTTTTCTCAGAAATCTGCAAGAAAGCAAATTGCACAGTGTCAGCCCAGTAAACTGTGGATGGCATCTGTGCCACACACAGTTCAGCTTGCAGAGACTCCTCCATGGAATGGGAAAAGAATTCCAGCACTGAGAGAGGGGAGCCTCTCACCCCTGGCAGTTCCCCAACAGAGAGTATGCATCATTAACAGCAATGCCAGTTTATTGACCATCATAAACTTAAGTCTCACTGAAGCACAGATACATAAATTAGTATCTTGAAAGGACCTAACAGGAAAAGGAAGCAGAGAATAGCTGCCAGATCAAAAGAGTGCTCTAAAGTGCAGTGGTTTGGATAATGCAAACATTGAATTGGATCTTCCCCTGTCCAGGTGTGCCCTAAAAATAGTACGCTTCCTTTGTATGGAGTCCAACTCCACTAACCCACTGGCACTGGGAAGCGGGGCAGAGGCTGTTATTTCTGTGGCTCTTCCTCTTATGATTCTCTCACGTGATGCAAGTGGAAGCTTACAGAGAATTGACTGGGGTATGAGATACCTCTTGTGGTATCAGAGTAGGGCTAGTCAAGGGTCCACCTGGGGCCTGGTCTTGTGCTACTGGTCTTCCAGAAAGATGGCTCCCATAGGCTTTTGGGTGGACTGTAAGCCAACTAAGTCAGATCGCCTGCAATCTTCCCTCACAGAGGGGTATGTGCCCGGCGTGACTCCACTACTAAGCTCCGTTCCTAGCATCTCCAAATCAGCACTTGGGTTTTGTAAGAACAATATTGAAGCTACTTGGCTTTTGCCCCTCATACTAGGGGACAGTAAATTTCTACTCAGGGTCCTATCTGCTACCTGATTAGCTTAATAGGCCCGTAGCATCTATCATGGGTGTTTTATGGAGACCCAAAGTATTCCAGGCAATGTATATTTCTTTCATTTTTTATTCATTGGTGTGTAGGGACAAGTTCATCATAACCCTTACTTGATTGCAAACTGGTCTGCTTAATTAATTATCCTCTCTTCATCCCTATTTCCCTCCTCTTACCTCCTGCACTCTCCACCTTCCACCAGATGCCAAGCATTCTATCCTAAGGTGGAAACTGATTTGATAGGAATGTGATGCATTGGGTGTCTGGGGCAGCATCATTTCCAAACACTGATTTTTCCCTCGCTTGAGTGGCTGTAACATGAAGCAAATTGGCAGTCACACAGTGACACTGTATGCTGGTTGTTTCTGTTACACAGATGTGCAGCCAGAGCTCCCAAGGAGACAACCAAGGTATCCTAGTATGATTTGTCAGTAAGTTCTTCCTAGGTGATTTGTGGTTGCTATCATGGCAGGGATGTACTACGGCAGAGTGAGCTGAGCTTCCCTTACTACTTTTGGGTGTGGTATATAGCTCAGTGATAGAACATGCACTTAGTGTACCCAAGGCACCGGGGTTGATTCCCAGCATGCACACACACACACCTGCACACGTGCACACCTGCACACACACCTGCACACACACATCCCAATCTAACAACAACCCTTACTTCCATGAGGCTTCCTGCTCAGGAAGAACCACAGTGGCTACCATCCAGACTAACTGCTGTGACCACCCTGCATGCGGAGGCACAGATTCCTCCACAAGGACACCTGTTAACAGGTATGGTTGGGGACTGCGTCCAGCAAGAGGAGTGGGGTATGACAATGCAATGCCTCTGATCGAGCAAGTCCTCCTTCCTGGGTACCTCTGCTGTGTAATAAGCCATGGGCTTATTTTCCCCAGTGGGCAGAGGGCCAGCTTGACAGATGGCGAATTGGGCCAGCAGCTGCCCAGAGATGGAGATGGTATCTGGGGAGCTGCACTGGGGAAGGGCAGGCTGCCAGCTTCCACGGACAGAGCTGTTATTCATCGAGAGCTCTTCTGCAAAGGTTGGATGAGGTATGGTTGAAGTAGCTTGACAATAACCAAACATATTCCTAGAGGCCAGAGGAATTCTGAGCCCGTGTTTTGATCTTGCTTACTTCCAAGGGTTGGCAGGCATTGCACAAGAGAGATTGTTGCGATTCGTGTCTTCACTAGGCTGGAGGCTTTAGCCTGGCGACTTGGGCTCAGCTGGGCACAATGAATAAATAGGGTGAACGTGAACTAAAACATGTTCCAAAACAGGTCACACGGGCTTTCGGATTAACCAAGATGGGGCATCAGCATCATTTCAGGCCAGGTTTTGTCCTGGGGGTGCTGGTGGGAGATGCCAGGTGTCATAGAGACTGTTGGGTTCTAAATGTTCAGCCTCAGCGGCTTCCTGGCCAATGGGGTTAAAGAAAAGTGTACTTGGAGGACAGAGTGTGACTCTGGGCTGTCTGTGCACACGTGTGTCAAGAGCTGGGAAGGAGGAAGACTCCATTCTCCAGGCTCCCCACCAGCAGGCTGGGATCGCTGTGTGGCTGGCCCTGGGAGCTGAGAGGCCTCTGCCTTAGAAAGAAACAAATGCTGCTGCTCATCTTTCAGTAGCAGCCACTGCTGTCGGGCTTGGTTTCCAGCACTGAGAGGAATCTGTCTCCCTGACTTCAGAGCAGAACCTGCCTCTCCCTCAGTGAGCTTTCCACGCTTGTCCTCTGGCTTTGGAAAAGTCTCAGGACTTCTTTCCCTCTTCCACATCACAGGCAAGTGCCTCATTTGGGAATGGGGCCCCTTGGTGCTTCCTGTTTGTTCTTGGCCTTTGGGACACTGGTGAAAAGTCAGGGAGGACCAGTTCCCTTCTGCCATTTGCCTATGTGCTTCCTCCCAGAGTGAGCAAGGGGGCCATGTGGTCAGGGAAATGCACTTCAGGGATTCACTTCCTGTTCAGGAATATTTACTAAGCACTTAGATATGTGGGAACATATCAGCTGCTGGAGGGGACGAGAGAGATAAGTAGCTCACTCATTAATGAGACCAATATATTAGACATCTACTATGGGCCAGGCACTGTGATGAGCACTGGGGATAGAGGAATAAAATAACTCCTGGCTTTGTGGGGTTTAGAGTAGAGAAGGGGTGGCTCAAAACAAACACAAAAGGTAGGTTAGGTAGTAGAAGCCTGGTGGTTAGGACTTGTACTCTCCAGTCAGACTGCTTTCATTCTGGCTACATTGGCAGTCACTTTGTAACAAGTTACTTATTTTCCATGAGTTTCAGTTTCCTCATCTGTGAAATGGGATCAGAAGGGGGCCCTTCCCACTGCTGCTGGGAGGATTTAATGAGCTAGTATGAGCAATGCTCTTAGAAGACAGAGGATATAATGAGCCCTTCAGAAAGACTTGCTATGATCTGTGGATGGCAGAGGGCAGGAAGTACTCCAGGGAAAAATGACAATAGGAAAGGACAGGGCACTGAAGGATGGCCTTGAGTTTCAGATGGGGCCATCTGGGAAGGTCTCACTGAGAAGAGGACAGTGGAGAAAAGACCAATCAGGTGTGAAGCATGGAGTCACTTTGAGCAGGTAGAGGAAGCTTTGAAGGCAACCTGTACTCAGAGGGGTCAGGCAGATGGAAGAGGGCAGTCAGAACCCACTGTGGCCAGGGTGAGCCGAGGGTGGTATGATGCTGATGCTGATGATGCTGAAGATGATGACGCAATGCAGAGGACCTTGTGGGTCACTGGCAAGGTGGGTATGTGGAACCATCTCCTGACCTCAATAAGTGGATTGCTTTCTTGGCCAGGGTATCAGTCCTGAGGGCAATGTTGATAACAACCCTGGGGTTTCATATTCAGAATCTTGCAGATATAATTAAAATGCAGATATAATTAAAATAGTATTTAACATTTGGTCTACTTTTCTGTGAGAAATTGGGTAAATCCTTGAGTTTACTGTTGAGTCGATTCTATTTCTATAAACAATAATTTAACAGGAGTAAGGGAGAAAAAGAAAAAAAAATTCCCCATGATTCTGTCACCTCTTTATCATATTTCAGACTAGAAGCTTTTAAATAAAATAAGGATAATACTGTGGTACCTCTGCTCCCAAACTTAATTCTTTCCATGATTCCGGTCCCAAACTGAATTGGTTGTGAAGCAAATCAAATTTTCCCTTGAGGTCAACAATGAACCTAACCATTGAACTTGCTCTGGTTCATGACCAATTCAGTTTATGACCAGAATCGTGGACAGAGTTAAGTTCATGAACCAACATACTACGGTACTCTCTCCTTGTAAAGCTGGTGTTTATGGAATAAATACCACTTGACTATGAATGCAGGGACAGCAAGCCTCCTCAGAACCTACTTCCACGAAGGCTAGGAGGGGTCCTTCTAGAGGCCGTGAGAACATTCACTCTGCTGCTCCAGAGAGAAGAAACCATGGTCTGTATACAGAGCAAGAGCGGAGAAGGAAGGTGGGGAAGAGGTCAGAGGAACCATGTGGGATTAAAACTTCACAACTTGGCAGGGAGGAGGAGTCAAGGAGAGTAAGGCTTTAGTTCCCTGTGATTGGGAAATAACTGGATTTACCACAGGAGAAAGGAAATCACTGGAACAAAGCCCAATTTTGAGAGAAAGATACTGAATTCCATCTTGAACATGTAAAGTGAGTTTTGAACATGTAAAGTGAGGAGAAGCTTCCTTGATTCTGGGGCACACTGGAATCTCCAGAGCTTAGATCGGATGCTCCCCCACCAGAATCTCTGGGGTGGAGTTGGAGTCTGTCATCTCGTGAACAGTACAGAGAATTACAATGCGAGGTCACAGGTGAGAACCTCTGCCCTGGAGGGAGTTCAGCGCTCCAGGTTCCAAAGACACTTCAGAGCTACAGAGATGCTCCTGGGATTTGGTTTCATGGAGGTGAGAGCTGAAGCCACTGGAAAAGAAGATTTAGGGAAGTGGAGAAAAGATAAGAGCGGGCTCACAGCGACTTGAAGGAAATTGGTACAAATAGTATGGACGGAGCTGTACAAATCCTTCAGCCACTGGGACCATCAGTGAAAACTTTTCTATGCTCACAAAAGGCTGAGAGGAAGAAATGCAGGAGTGAGAGTTGGGAAATTTGGGTTTCATTCACCCTTGATACTAATTGTTTGATGTCATCATTCACTTGTGAAATATTTATTGAGCATCTAGCATGTGCCCGGTATTACCCTAGGGAATGGTAGCAAAGAGATGAACCAAACTAGATAAACTCTTGTCATGTCTGAGCTTATACTTTAAAGTTGACTAGATCGACTCTCATTTTCTTGCTTGTGTGTCAAGAGCGAGGAAGCACAGTGCTCCCCGGTGCCCAGAAAGAGTGGTAACAGGGATGTGGTGCAAACTGCCCCTTAGGACCAATGTATCCTTCTCTGAGTCCTGGAATGGGACATCTGGCTACATCAACAGGCCTCCTGTCCTTTGGGTCCTGTGTCGTGTTGACCAACAGGAGTGGGGGCATCGGAGGAGAGCTGAGAGTGAGAGAGGAGAGGGTGGTCCAAGCATTTATTCCTTCCACTGTCTTCCTGGCAGGTCCCAGAGGTTTGCTGTACCCCCATACTGCAGGTCGCCGCCCTGGCAGGTGGCTCTTATCACTTCCACTCAGGGGGTCTCGTCACTGCTTTTTCCTCTTGCTCATTTTGGCCTTAAAGGGACACACTGCTGTCTCTCATTGGTTTCCTTTAACTCTGCCCACATTTTTGTATACAGTTCCTTTGCTAAACTCTTCCAGAGTATCCCCTGGAACTTGCTGTTTGTTTCCTGCTGGGCTCCTGAATGACTCATTTTAATGACTACTCAAGCCATGAGTCTAATTCTAAACATTTTTGGATAATGGGAATATCACTGGAATAAGTGAAAACTTGCTAAAATGTGCCAATATCTGCTGATAAAGTAACTTCTAACCCCAGTGTTCCTTCACCAGACACACAATTGAGGCAACAGGTTATTTATTTCCACATTCATAAATAAATTTTGGGAATTGTGGATGCTGACTAAGAAATACAATGCTCTGGGCTCTTCGAGTCCTTCTAGCAGGGCCTGGATGCTGACCATACTTCCCAGCACAGGTGACATTTTATGCTTTTGGAAAGTAGTTTTCCCTCATATTCAGGTACCCCAGATAGGGAAGGACCTGGAGAGGGTTTGTGTCAAGGGACCCGAAGACTTGCACCTTCCTGCAGCTTGGGAAATGTGCAGCAAACATCCCCAGGTAAGATGGGGAGAGGCCGCCTGCACGAACACACAGGGTCACAGCGATCAAAGCCATTTCTTCTTCAGAGATTTGACAGAGTGGCAACAGCAGCCCTAGGGGGCCACTGGAAGCCAAGTCTGGGAGGCTTTCCCTGAGCTCGCTAAGTGAGAGTGGAAGAACCATCATTGCGAGGTCCTCACTGCTGTGAAGTCATCCACTCCACTCCCAAGCGTCCCGTGTTGGAGAGCAGCTGGCATCAGCAAGGGAGCGGTTGCCAGGGACTTCTTCCAGCCCTGGCCAGGGAGAAAGCTGTTGAGCAAACTGTTGGGGAGCTTTGAGCTTTCATCTCCTTTTCTTATCCCGGTTCTAGCCGTGAACATCCTCCTTCCAGGGAACCCTCAGCCTCCCGGGACAAACCTGAATGCGGCCACAGACATGATGTCACTGGCTGTGCATTGATCTCTTTTAGGTAGGCAAAGTTTGGATGCTGCCTTTTAAACGTTTTCCTTTACTGGTGAGTTGGAGGTCTGGGCACAGTCCTTAGCAGAGGTGGGGTAAGGTCTGCACTTATTCCCAGCGCATTTTCACAATGCAAGAAGATATAAAGACCCCATTTTCTGGTGGCAAATATGAAATGACACCTTTGAGTCTTAGATTTGGAGAGCTCCTTGGGAAGTAACTACAACTTCTATTTTTATCAAGGATTGAATAAAACACTGTTTACAGAGACTGATTAAACTCATAGATGGCCAATACAACTCTGAAACTATTCTTAGGCAGAATGTTTTCACCGCTTGATGTTGCTTGCTGTTTGTTTACTACGTCTTCCTATTTGCCAAAGAAAGTCTTCCTAATACCCTGTCTTTGCTCTTAAGATTCCTTTCAAAAGCAGGAGGCATTTGAGACTAAATTCACTGTTTTCCTTTTGCTCACTATTAAAGGGCTACTTTCAGCACCCTCTGGCTTGACTTACGGGAAGGAAATTCCAGCGATCAGATATCCTGGAGCATGATGGTGTTGGTGCTGGGGACAAAAAGACCTGAGTGAGGCGGAGAGGAGACCCCCACTCGCAGAAGAGCTGTGCGTGGGTCTTGGCTGTGCCCAGCTGCGGCTGCGGTGGAAGCTCTTGGCGCTGGACTAGCATGTGCTTGGCCTGAGCTCCTCCCCGGCAGCACCCTCTGAGCAGCGTCTGCTGAAATCCTCTGTTCCAGCTACACTGAGGATTCCAGAGTGGAAGATGACCATCCGTTCCTTGTCTCTGTCTCTTTTCTCATGTTCCATCTGCCTGTTCATTTCAACTCAGCTGCCCTTGGGTGCTTCCCAACTCCCTTGTCCAGGGCCTCTCCTTTGCCATTCTAGTACCGTCCACTCTGATTGTGGCTCTTTAGTGCATATTTAGCCTTTTTTTTTTTTTTACTTTTTTGCCCATCAACATTCATTTCCCCTTTCTACTTAAGGAAGAAACCCCACTAGGTAAGTTGAACAAAGCCCCAGGGATTGGCTTTTGGACTTCGGACATTTAATCTTTTTTTTTTTTTTTGTATTAAATTCTTTTATTGGTACATTGTAGGTATACAACACAATTACATTTCTCATTGGGAATTGTACCTTTACATGATGCATCTTGGTTCTTATTTTTTCCCCATTCCTAGCCCTCCCTTCACCCCCTCCACCCTTCCCTATTTACAAAGACTTTATTTCCATTTTTTCCATTTCTCAGCATTTTTTTCCTTTCCCGTCTTTCCTTTCCCCTGTGCCTACCACTACCCCTATCCCTTTGGACCTTTTCTTCCTATTTTACATTATCGATTATTCATTCTAATCATTGGTACATTTCAGGTATACAATATAATGACATTCATCATTGGAAATTTGCACCTTTACATAGTCTCTCTTGGTTCTTATTTTTCACCCTTGCCCAGCCCTCCCTTCAACCCCTCCAGCCCTCCCTATTTACAAAGATTTTGTTCCTATTTTTCTATTTTCTCATATTAATCCCATTCCCTTCTATCCTTTCCCCTAGCCCTCCCACTTCCTTCCCCTTTGCCCCTTTTCTTCCTATTTCACATGACCTATTATACATTTAGTAGGACATTTTATCTTAGGAGATTGCCCGTAATCCTGGTGGCTTGGGGGGCTGCGGCCAGAGGGTCCCAAGTTCAAGGCCAGCATGGACAACTTAGTGAGACCTTGTCTCAAGATAAAAAATACCTGAAAGGGCTGGGCATGCAACTAAGGTAAAGGCTCTGGGTTCCATTCCCAGAACCAGGCAGTAAAGAAACACACAAAACAAAATAAGGCAAAACAAAACAAAACAAAAGCCTGGGGACTAACAGGAAGTTACAGTGAGAGTTCACTGTGTCTGGTGGTGGTGACAGTGGTCCTGGTGTGATCGCTGCAGCAGTGCCCAGTGGCTTCCTGACAGGAGGAGTGGCTGGAGTAGATTGCTTTCCACATGCCTTTGGCAGGGGCCTGTCAGTTGTAATTCTGCAGAATACTGAGTGGCCTTAAAATGACCTGTTTTAATTGAATAACCAGAGTAGTTTCTCTTGCTGGCGACCAAAAATGACTGAGCGATACTCTATGTAACTAGGAGAGTCAGCTTTCTCTAGGGCAGGAGCCAGGTCCTGTTTATCCTTCCCGCTCCAGGGTCTCATATCTGGTAGGTTCTCAGTAAACACTGAACCTACGTCATGAACAAAGTTCAGGCTGAACCCGAGAGCCCTCTAAGAAACCATTTGTGAGAATGTCTCTACACCAGCTGTTGTGTTTTTCAGTGATGACTACGTATCTTGCATCTTACCAGATTCCATTTTCATTCAAGATCAGTTAATTAGACCATCAACGGACTTTTGCGGATGTAGTTATCTTTAAAATTTCTGGAAAAAACCCCAATCTTTGAAGTCTGACATCATCTACCCACAGACCAAGCCAAGTTTCCCTGCTGAGATTCCTGAGTTAGATGTAGAAATGATCAGAGCCAAAAGCACACCCCGCCTCTCTTCCCCTTTGCTTCCCTCTCTCGCTGTCTCCACTCGCGCCCTACCCATTCCCCTTCTGCCACTGCTCAGGGGCTTTGCTGACTTCATAGTGGCTGCTTCTGGGGAGTCCCAGACTCCTGGCAACCTGAAGGGACCCTGACCTGCTGGACTGCCGGTCATGGCAGGCTGCTGGGAGGCTTGACATCACCGTGGGTATCAGATCCAGCAGACGCACAGCTCAATGAAAAGCTCCGGGGCCAGGGATGAGGAGAATCAGGAAATGCAGGATGTCTTAGTCTCTTTCTCCTCGCTGGGACAAAACACCCAACACCCACAATTTAAAGGAGGAGAGGTCTGTTTTGGCTCAAGGTTGTTAGAGGAGTCAGTCCTTACTAGGCTGGCTCCAAGGCAGAAATGGTCTGGATGGAGGGCAGCTGCTCACAGTAGGGCACTGTGGAAGCAGAGAGGAGCAGGGAAGCGATACCCTTCCAAGTCAGGCCCTGGGGACTCGCCTCTTCTGACCAGCTCCCCTCCTAGCGGTCCATCCAGCTGCGGACTCATCAGCGCATTGACCCTGGGATGAGCACAGCGCTCCCATGACGCAGTCACCTTCCCCAATCCCCACCTCTGAGCACCTCTGGGCAGGGGGCGGCATTCTAGATGTAACCCTAACACAGGACAGTCACCCTCTGCTCTCATTCGTGTGTCTTGCCAGTAGACAATGCCTCTCACCCCTTCCTTTGGGCCACTGTCTCTCCGCCCCTCTTCAAATGGGGGTGGTGATGGGTTGACAGCAGAAGGAGGAAAGCGAGGGTAGAGTGGGGGTGGAGGGAGAAGAGAGGAGTGATAAAGATGGAAATGGCAAGAGAGAAATAAGGTTAAATCTTATGGTGGGCAAAGCCTGAAGTCTGCCAGGTGCTGCAGTGAAACAATGGGAGCAACTAGAAAATTCTTCCGGAGGAAACACTCAGGCACAAATGTTGATGTGAACAGTTTGCTGGATGTTTGGCCTCATCTTCCTCCAGTTTTGGATGAGCGCTACCTGAGACTTCACTGTACTGCTCTACTCTCACCCAGTGGAAAGCTTGCCCTTCTGCTCTAAGGGGTGAGCTCTACCTAAGGCTGCACAGAGATTTCTCCAATCCTCATCCAGAGAAGCAGCTGCACTGCATGGGGGCAAAGGACAAACGGTCAGCACCAATAGGCCATAACGTCACTTAACTCAGCCCTTTCTTCTCTTTACAAATAAAGAAACAAGACACAAAACATTTTGAGTATACACCTGTTTACCCAAAGTGCCCAGGACAGAGGCTTTTCTACTGAGTCAAGAGTCAGGAGGATAAAGTAAAAAAGGAAGAGACAATGATTAGGTTTGGAAGCTTGTGTTAATAATTCATTCTGGATTTGTGTTGTTCAGAATTTGAGAATGCTTTTTGATAAATTATTCATAGCAGAAGGTAAAGAAAACATCAGAGGCCATTGTACTCCAATCTGATCCTTTTGAGAAGTACTATTTCCTGGGTCCAGCTTGGTGTGATGAAATTAGCCCATCAAGGGTCTTTGAATGTAGTCAGCGAGTGTCTTCCATAGATACCCTGAAATGCCCTGGCAAATAAAGACAGACTTTTCCTCTAGGGGCTATTATCATTCATTGCATGATGCACGTGAAGAAATGTTCACTTCTTATAGTTAGCTGATGATCCCTCTCTGAGACTCTGAGTGGGAAACATTCATTTCTATAAATCACAAAGGCAAGAGGCTGTCCCTCCCAGGGTGAGAGGGATATCTGGGAAAATCAGCAGGGAGTCAGTCCTGATGCTCGTACTGCTCCAGCACCTTCAGCCTCTGTATCATTAGGTGGTGCCTTAAAAAAGGACTGATGAACAAAGGATGAGTGAATGAGTGAATTAATGAATGAAGGCCACTTGCAAGGGACTGAAAACAAATCTCCCAGGATATAAAGCAGGGTGATCTGAAATGCAAGATACATGTTTTGCCTTCTTTTTGTTCTAAGGCCTTTAGCTTGGAAGATTGCAGATCGAATTTTAGGCTGAATAAAGTCAACCTCAAGCTCTGTAGGATCGAAATTGCATATGTAACTCTTCTACTTGGATAAGGTTAGGAGTTTCCCGTAGTATGTGTCAGGAATGTGGATTGAAAACAAGCTCTAAGTGTTTGAAACTAGAGCCTCACACATGTGAGGCATGTGCTTTATCCCTGAGCCACATACCCAGCTCCCATAAATAGCACTTTTTATGAAAGAGTACAAATGCATTAACTCCTGTTGTTGGGTGGGCATGATGTCTTGAAGAAATATGAATACTCTCTCTTTCAGAATTTTGTGACATTTACCTTTCAAGTTGCCTAAACTTAAAAAAAAAAATTCCAGAAGTGCATTTGAAGATATCTACATAGATGCCCAAGGGTCTGGGATAAAATTCTGAAATGAAATGTTGGGGCCACGTGAATTATATATATTTAGAAGTGCACAAACAGACCAATGCCTATACATGCTATCATGAAGTTAGTGGAATTTCCTTCTTTAAAATTAGAAAATGGAAGAAAAGAAACAGGAGTGTAGTGCAGTTTCTAAACAAATGGGCGTAGCCCTTGGCTGGTTTCTTTGGCCTCTGTGCCCACCTCTTTGCCTCTGCCACCTCCCTCACTTCTCTACCAAATCAATGAATTTGTGAATATCGGGTTGGCATTCAGCCAGAACTATCTGAATATGCCATCCCATGTTGCTTGAATCTATAAGGAGGAAATTATGCAGAAGATTGATGCCTCTGAAGGCAGAACATTAAATCGATCCTTTGGCAAGGACCAAGAACTACCGCATGGAACTTAACACAGTATCAGTTCCCATAAATATCACTGTGATTGGCAGCCGGAAGTTGGACTCACCTATTTCTCAGCACATGATGGCGAAAGTGTTCTGTGTATATTTTTGTGTAGTTGTTATGTTCAATATGTGTGTATCTTGACATGCTGAAATCAACCATTACAGAAATCACACTAATGAAAGTGCTCTGTGAAACGGACAGTGTGCTTGATAAAACACTTCCATTAGAAGACTTCGTTTTCGAGTACTTACCTTTCAGATAAAATTATCCCTGGGACTGACATTTTCTCTTTGCTTTTTTCTTAGCTAAGTGGAATTCTCTTTTCAGCAGAAATGTTTAGTATAGTCCCTTCTGTGACATTAGAATAGTTTGTACATTTTAATGATTTAAGCTTGAAGAAAATGTAGTTTAAACGACTGCTTAATTATAAACTGAAAACATTTCTAAACATTTTCTTGCCCCAGGATGGCATTTCTTGCATTCACTTTTTCATTCATACATTCCCCCATTCACTCATTCTGCACATATTTTTGAATGTCTGACTTGTGCCAGATCTAGAGTGTAGGCAGTGGGTGTTCACTAGTGACCAAAGCAGATACAATATCAGGAAATGACGAAGAAAATGAAATGAAATAGAGCAGTTCTGCAGGTGATAGGATGATTTGGTAGGAGTGTCATGTAGACAGGGTTGCCAGGTAACATACTGTTTGCTCAGAGGCCTGAATGAAGTATGGAAAGAACAAAGCAGAAGACTAAAAGGAGAAGTCTGGAGGCAGATGGAACAATGTGTGCAAAAACCTTGAAGAAAGAACACAAGGACACTTCTGAAGGAAGCGTCCATGGTGGACTCTTTACCTCTTGAGAATGCCTCTTAAAATTAACTGAGTTATTGGTCATGTGGAATTGAATTGCTTCCTGATTTTGAATAGAACTCTCAGCCCATTTCCCATTGATTTTGACAAGTGTATCTATTTTAGGCTGGAGAAATGGTTATCCTGTATTTTGAGATAGAGAAGCAGTGGAGGAGAACACTGGCATGGGGTTGGCCTGGCAAAGCTTGTAGCTGAAACAAAGAGATGAATAATTAAAGCCTATGTGATGATGATTATATGAGCAGGTTTTGAAAATGTTTCATATGAAAATAATTAAAATAACATTTTCCTCCAATCACCATCAAGCACTTTAAGACCAGGCTTGTAAAATGCTTCATGGGGTTTTGGGAGAGCGACGTTCTTCCCTCACTAGTAACAAATGGCTGGTTGTTCATTTTACTCCATGGACTTAGAAATATATTCGTGAAGGAAACAGAAGGCTATACCATTGTGTTCTCTGAGCAGTCAGAATTTTACTGGCTGCAGGCAGCTCTCTATGCAGACATGCCATGGAAGGAAGACTTCATGGATTCAGACTGTTCCCATCCAGGAGACCAAGTTCACATGGATGGCTTCTCTGTGGCTGAATTAGTGGCTGGCTTTGTCACACCCCATATGCTGTAACTCAGATTGCATGCACAGCACTGAATCGATCCAATCTGTGTCCTCTTGGGACAGTCACTGGTGGTTCTCTCTTCATCACAAGCATCACCCTCTCCCCTTCATTAAAGATGTTAGCACTTGGCTCACTCTCTTCAGTCCTGGTCCATCTTCATTCTTGGGCATTGCAACACTATGCACCCTCAGATTTCCTTAACCTTCTTTTACTGATGATGTCATCTCCCTCCCTTTCAACCTCTCCTTGTCCTTGCATAACTACCCACTTTGCATCTCTCCCACATCCTACCTTAGCAACTCTTCTTCTAGGATCCCAACTCTGACAACCCAGCAACTCCACTGTTCTCCAAAGGTCCTCTCTCTTTTCTCTGTCTCTTGCTTTCCTCATGTCCTCTTTTTGCTTCTTCATTTCCAAGGTCAATATTAAAATCCCTCCCTTGCCTATGTCTTCAACTTTTTCTCTGTCTGGATTGGTAGCATTGCCTTTGCATCTGCAGTGTGACATTTCCCTGGATTCTGGACTTGTACATCTAGCTGTCTACTGGACTCCTCAGCTGCATATCTAATAGCATTTCAAACTTTTCTTGGCCCAAACAAAATTTTCCTGCATAGTTGCTCTGTATTTAGGAAAACTAAATCAATTGTCCTGTGCAGTGTTAATTTGGACACTTCTTATCCCGTTTATGTGCAAGTTTCCAAGACTTTACCCTTTACTCAAAGGGACTTAACAATTCCAGGAATGCCTGCCCCCATCCAAGCTGCTCAGTCTGCAATCTTCCTGTTTTTAGTTTGTACTAACATCACCGTTCTAAGTGTTACCATCATGAACCCTGCCATCTCAGTACCTGAACCTGATTGAGGGGAAAATCCCCAGGGCACTCTCCACCGGGAGATCACATAGAGAATCTGAACACTTCCTACCACCCACCATCACCAGGATCTCTTCTTTGGACAGTTGCAAGCACCTCCTCTCTCTTGGCCACCTACAGCCAGAGTGGTCCTGTTAAAGTAAAGGTCATGCAATGGCACTCTGCTGTAAAAGTCACACCAGGGTTTCCATATCACGCAAGGTAAAAGCTTCAAGTCTCACTGTGGCCTCCACAACACCCCTCCACTGCCTCTCTGAAGTACTTTCCACCCCACCAGTTATGTTAGACTCTGTTCTTCCAAGAAGGTAGACTTCTTCCCCCTCAATGCCTGAACTTTCAATTTCCTCTTTTTTGAATTGACTTTTCCATTAAATATTTACATGGCTTGCTCCTTCATTTCTTCCAGATTTCACAGAAGTACCATTTTCTCACCACAAACCATTTAAAAAATCCCCTCAGCCCTTGTGTGAGTATGCCTTTCTAGTGCTGATAAACACAATTTAAAGGATATGGGTTTATTTCAGCTCAGAGTTTCAGAGGTTTCAGTCCATGGTCTGCTGGCTCTAAGAAACATCAAGCAGAAGTGCGCGGTACAGGAAGCTGTCCAACTCATTTCAGCCAGGAAACACAGTGAGAGGAAAGAGCCAGGAAAGAGGAAAGGGTCAGGGACCAGATGTAGTCCTCAAGGTCATGGACTTCATGAGCCACTGCATCCAGCTAAGCTCCACCTCTTACCAGCCCATTCAGCTATGAGCTCATCGATGGGTTAACTCATCAGTGAGGTTAGTGCCTCTCCAACCAATCATCTCTCCAGCAATCTCTTAATCTAATCAAGTGAACAATTAAGATTAACATCATATTGACTCATTATTAAATATTCCTTTTAGCCCACCTTCTTTTCTCTCCTTAACCATTGTCATAATCTCCCATGGTATTTATTTCACTCACTCACCCTGTTTATTTTTTGTCTTCGTTACTAAAATACAAACTCCTTGACAGAAAGTGTGCTTTTTGCAGTCATTATTGAATGCCAACTACCTAGGAAGCACTTGATAAATATTTGTTGAATGAGCACATGGATCCCCGTCCCATCAAATTGTGATGTGAATGCCACATATGATTTAAAAATTTCTAGTAGTCACATTAAAAAATTAAAAAGGATGTAAGATTAAATACAACAATACAGCCTACTTAACACAGCCACATTACGTCTTTATGGTCTAGTGGGTATTTGACACTTTCTGTTCATCTCTATTCATAGAAAAGCACAATAGCTATGTGGAGTTTATGGCTGTATTTGGATAGCAGAAGTATATAGGGATCATTTATGATCAGTCTCGTGGTTAAGTAGTCTATGGGTCAGATTGCCTGACTTTTAATTCAGGTAATTACACACACACACACACACACACACACACACACACACACACACATAAGCTGCTTCACTCTTTCTAAATCTTGCAAGTAATGTAGGGGAGCTACATTATAAGGATGTTTCTAGGATTAAAAAACTGATGTATGTAAAGAAACAAGCAGTTAGTAAGAATTCAGTAATCATCAGCTATTATGAATATGGCTGAAATGGTAAGTTTCCAACCTCTTATAAGCCACTGAAGCTTTAACTTAGGTCTGATATCTCATATACTTTTCCTACTCTTTTATGCTACAATAATAAAACAATAAAACACACAATCTTTTATTGGAATTCAAGAAATGATGAGTGTTGTTTCTGATAAGAAGCTAGGAATGTGACCAATATTATAAGTGGATTGGCAATTGGATTTGAAAACTCCAGTGCAAATGTACACAAACATAAATGCTACAAAATATTTTTCCATTCACCTAGGGGATCCTCAAAATCCTTATGACTTTTTCCTGTATTGAAACTCAAATTTCTCATGTGACAATTTGTTCTAGGCTCTAATATATTCCTCTTTATTGTAGAGCTAGTGAAAGGAGAATTTTCTAAGAAATACATTACAAAAGAATACTTTGCAAAAGAATAGTTCTTTAGTGCTTTACAGTTACATCTCAATAAAGCTGTTAATTAAAATAATGTGTTCAGTAAATTAAGCGTAAGGGATGTTTTCCTATCTTTAGCATCAAGATATAGATGATTCATGAACATTATTATATGATCACTGTTTTTAGATAGTCATTTATATAAGCAATTCTCTTGGTTCCAAAATTAAGCTAATAAAATAATTCCCGTAGGAGGATTAGACATTGGAATCTAAAAAAGAAAACCCAGACTTTAATAATCAATTTGTGTTTACAAAACAGCCCTGCAAATTATGTATATTACTACCTAATGACTTTGAAAACAAAGACACATATATTTTGTTCCTCAGAGAATGCGTACATTGCCATGAAGCGAATCATTCATTCAAAATTACAAGGTGTGATAAAAATACGGTGAAAGTTTAAATTTTAAAAATTATGACAGTACAGGACACATTGCCATTAATTCCTCTCAATGTACTCCTTCTTAAAAAAAATACAAAAAAAAATATACTCCTTCTTGCTTCAAACACATTTATCCCTTCCTTCTTGACACTTTCTGGGGCAGTTCGAGAAGCTCTCTTTCATGAATGTCATTAGTTGCCCTGTTGTGGCTTCCTTGATGGCCTTGAATCAATTAAAAACATTATTTTCACGGTCATTTTGACAGTGAGGATGAGTCAGAAGTCACACTGTGCCTGATCTGGTGAATAAAGTGAATGAGGACATACAGTGATGGTGATGTTTTTACAAACTCACTAGCACCTGTCTCACAAGCGCAAGGTCACAAGTTTGATGCCAGTACAAAAAAAAAAAAAGTGGCAAGAACAATGGGATAAGTGTATTGGAAGCAGGCAGAGTATATTAAGGGAGATTAATGGCAATGTATGTTTTACTGTAATAATTTAAAAAAATTGAAACAGTCACTGTATATTTTGATCACTCCTTGTGCACTATAATGTGTCAGGCACCGTTTCAGGCTTTGGGGACTCGGGTGAGCGAAGCTGACAAGGTCTGTGTTTGATCAAGCTCACAATCCAGTGGAGAAAAGGGGAGAATGCAGGTTGGAATAACTGCTGTTAAGGCAACAAAGAGAGTGGAAGGGGAAGTGGAAACCACCAAGGACCAGAGAGAGCGCAAGAATGAGGACAGGAACCCAAACAAGATGTGGCCATCAGAGAACAAATGGAAGTTCCGCGTTACACTCCTGCTTTGGTTTATAGCCCATCAGAGTTAACTGTGGGGTCGACTTGAATATGAATTGCCTGATGAATTGGTTCAGTACAGTCTGAGTGTGTTCCAAAGATGGACTTAATGAAGAGGGAGGACCCACCCTGGGTGTCAGTGGCACCAACCAATAGGTTTGCAGCCTGGGTGGAATAAAAAGGGAAAGAAGAAGGAAGTCTCCCTTCTGCTTCTTTGAAGGAGCTCCAGTCTTTGCTGTCACCTTTGAACGTCTGTTTCCAGGCATCCAGTGCAGGCCCTTCAGACTCCTGATGCAGACTCACACAAGATTCTGCAATGAGCTCAAGGCCTTTGACTTCTGACGGATACTCTAGGTCTCCAGGGCATAGACGGCCCTTCTGCATTCCTCTACCTTTGATTCTGCAGGTGATCAAGACCTGTGTATCAGTTAGGGGTCACTAGAGGAAGAGCTTACTATGTACCTGTGAACCCTAACTGATACAAGCGCTTGGAAAGAGTCACAGAATGGATGACAGGACTGAGGGTGAATGGGCTGGGATTGCTGCATAGCAAGGGCCAGGATGTCAGAGCTGCCTGGTATAAGGCTGGTGAGCAGCAGAAACAGATGTGTAAGGAGGAGAGGATGAGATGTCAATGAACTAAAGGCAGCCTCTGCCACTGACCCCTAGATTTTCTTGTTTACAGTGGGCTGAGGCCTTTTAGTTCAGAAGCCTGCCAGTACCACACTCAAACTATCACAGATTGTTTTTCACAAATCCAAAACCAAAAAGTTTTACTCATTTGGAACCTGCCTATTTTGCATGCCCCATGAAACTGTTCCAACATCTTCTAGTCATACAGCAGTTAAACCCTGGAGCTAGACAGACCACAGGCTGTCGTGGCCCTTAGTAGCCAGGACTCCCTGCTGGGCTTCTGTGTGACAGCACCTAGGAGTGTGAGGCCCCTCTTCCATCATCCCTTTTCTTCCCCCTCCCCCGCCTTCTGTATAGTTCCCCCTCCACGTCAAAGTGCCACCCTGCGTAAAGCCTGTGTGTGATGCTGACACTCTGTGGTTGTGCCTTTGCCCTCAATGCGCCCCCACATCGCTCAGGTTCCCTACAAGTGAGAAAGATAGTCACAGTGGGTCTGGTCCAGGTGTGGAGCAGGTCTCTCCTCCTTCGGGCCACAAAATCAAAGTTGAATAGATGGAGGGACCTTCAGTCAGAGAAGTAAAGTCATTCTCACTCCTAAACTTTATGTATGGCATGGCTGGAAAATATGCTCTTGAAAATCACTTTCCACTTACAGCTTTTTGGGTGAACTTTTAGTTATATGAAAATATACAATCCAAGTACATTAAAAATGAGTCTTAAATTTCCTGACCTTGTGATAAAGCTTTGTGATTTAACTGAGTGGTTCAACTTTTGCTGGAAAAGGTGACCCAGTCTCAAGCATGCACATGTGAGCGATATGAACACAATTTCATTAAGTTGTTCATTTTTTGTAAACTGTGGGCCATTCTCGTATTTTGTATGACATGACCATTCACTACTTCTAATCTAATGGCACGACAATAGCCAACTCTGCTGGGAGCAAGGGGTAAACTGCTGCAATCCAAATACAAAGTAACTTCAACAAATTGATTTTTCTGGAAAAAATACTTTGGGGCAGGTGGCGGAACCACTGAGTTAAATCCCTGGCCCTGGAAAAAATCCTTTGGGAAAGACAGTCGGCTATTAAGTCAAAATACAGGACTCACAGCATGTCACGTTATAGCTGGATTCTCTATTATAGCCCCATAAACATACATTAGCCATTTTGAGACTTACTCTATTTTTTGAGAGTGGAATGAGACAAAGGCTGAGTCCCATAGCAGATGGGGACAAAGCCAAACATGCATAATGAAGAAGAAAGTCAAACAGTTGACTGTTCAGCCATGTGCTTATCTTTCATCCCATTGAGTGGGAGGAGAGTTGTTTTCAGAGTTCAGACTTCAGTTAAACGCTGTAATTCTAAACAGTGGCACCTCATCCCAGAAAACCCAAAAGACTCTTCTCAATTACCCTCAAGCAAAAGGAGGCGGGTGTGGGATAAGGAGGAGAGGGTGGGACTATTCCAAAAATAAAATATTGCTTGATTTTTACCAGGTTGTGGATTGTGGCACAGGTGTGCACTTTTTTGGGTGTGTTTTGTTTGTTTGTTTTTGTAAGACTCAGTTTTCCATTACATAGTGCCAGGTGCTGGCTAAGTACCGGAATTTAGTGAGCACTTCCAGTTAGTGCCTGAAAGTGCTCAGAACCAGAGTTCCTGTTCACCTAGACAGCAACATCCAAGTCTTTGCAATCTCTGCTCCATTACATGACTCCTGCAGCCCCTTGATTTCTACCTCGTACTGATTTCTTAGCTCTTGCTATTATAACTGAGATACGGGGGAGTTTTCAGATTGAAAAAGGAGGTTAAAATTCTGGTTTCATCTGTTACCCAGCAAGGCGACCTTGCAAAATTAATTTTTCTGGGCCTCAGTTTCCTTATCTGTAAAGTGTGGTTGGTGTCACCTGCTCCGTGGGCATCTCAGAAGGGTTATGTGCAATCAGGATTGCTACTTGCTTCCTCATTTCAGGGGGCTCTGTGGTTACTTGAGCAGCAGCCTCAGCGGACCCCAACCCCTTGTCCTTTCTCTGAGACTACCCCCCACCCCAGAGGCAGAAGGCAGTCCTGCTGGATCTTAATTCTTGCTCCCAGAGAAAGAACTCTTAGAGAAGTCTTACACCTGGGCCAATTTGCCTCACTTCATTTGCACCCTTAAAAATGCAAATAAAATATTGAATTAAGAAATGAATAACTTACAGTGATCCTCAGTATTGCTCTAAAATCCTTTTGGCAATTCTGTTTGGCAAGCTGCAACCCTTACTACCCCTCAGCCCCTTGCTCCATGTTCGCCAACCCCTGTGCCAATGAGACCTTACATCAAAGAGGAGATGGGCTATTTGAAAAATATTCTCTCACCTCTCTCTCCTTTCATCCCCCTTGCTTCTCCTCCTTCTCTTCTTCCTCCATAAACCAGGGAGAGGGCCCTCACCAGGAACCTGACCTTGCTGCCACCCTAGTCTTACAATTCCAGTCTCCAGTACGGTGAGAAAGAAGTTTGTAATCTCTGACCATTCCTCTGTTGTCCATGTCAGCTTCTTCCCTCCCCCTGCTCCCTAAAACTGATGATAAATTCCCTTCCTGGCTTACTTTTTGGTTTGCTTTTTCTTTTAGAATTCTCACCCTGTAATTTTATTTCAAAATTTCAAGCGCTACTAAATACTGATGATTCCCAAATCTATATTTACCGCTATAAGATCTTCTATTCCAGAGATGTATTTCCGAACAAATATCATTGGCATTCCTTCCTGGATGGCCTTTCAAGCATCTTATTCCTGCCAATAAAAATTGAACTCACTATTGCCCCCAAATCTTCTAAAAGAATAAGTAAATGAAATAAAATTAAAATACACAAGTGAAACTTCTTCCTGAAGCTTCCCTCTTGAATTACCATTTCAAGGCACAGTGTCTCAGGTGAAAAATTTAGGGATCATCTGAAATCTCCTATCTTTCCCCCTTTCTCCTAATCCAGCCAACCACTCACCCAGGCCTGCTTGTTTGTCCTCAGATATGTCTGCTCATTTGCCCCCAGGATCATGTTCATGGCTGCCTTCTTTCATCCTGTCTGGGCTCATCTCACTGGAGTTGTAACTTGTCCCAGGTTCTGTCTACAGTCCGCTGCATGTATGGGCTGACACTGTCCTAGAATCTGAGTCATCTTCTCTTTACTTGAAGGTCAAACCTTAACTTCTCAGCAGCACATGGCTCTCTTCTCCACACCCTGCTCCATAGATGCCAGGCATACTGAATGTAACTCTGTAGGATAGGCAGTTCCATTTCTCCATGACCTTTGGTACACATGGACTTGTTTTCCCCCAAAACTCAGGTTGAAGCCCCAAACCTGCAGAATCTGTCAATGTAACTATATTTAGAATTAGGGCCTTTAAAGAGGTAATAAAGTTAAAAGGAGGCTGTTCAGGTGTGGTCCATGTCTAGTATGGCTGGTGAGGAGCTCAGGACACCAACACTAGAAGATCAGGTAAAGTCACAGTGAGATGGCTCTCTTTGTCACTTTCCTGTGGGACTAAATACCTGACACCCTCAATTTAAAGGGGAGAGATTTGTTTTGGCTCACTTTTCAAAAAAAGGTTTCAGTCCATAGCTGGCTGGATCCAGGACAGAAGCAGCATGGGGAAGAGGCCTGGCATGGAGCACAGAGAAAGCTACTCATGTGCCATGGCCACTGGAAGCAGAGAGCGCAGGAAGGAGGAGAAGAGGGAGATAAACCCTTCTGGGTCATGCTGTCAGTGACGAGCCTCTTCCCACCAGGCCACACCCCCCAGTGGGAAGTCAGCTATACCTCCTCCTCCATAACTCAACCAGCTTTTAAAAGCCCCACCTTGAGTGCATGAGTCTTTGGAGGGACATCTAGATACAAACTCTAAGAAGGGCCATGTGCAAACGAAGGGGAGGGGCCTCAGAAGCAGCTACATTGATCTCAGATGTGGAGCCACCAGAATTGTGATAAAATAAATGTTATTTAGACCTCCTAGTTTGGGGTATTTTGTTACAACAGCCCTTAAAATGAACACACTACTTTTTAAAAAAATCTGAGATGATTGTTATTTTTTTGTATCAAAGCTTTACCTGAGGTATCTTTTCCTCACTTTTCCATATGAGAAATCCTGTTTCCTTCCCAAGACCCACTTCAATACTACCCCAGTGATTATCTGCTTTACTCCCTCAGGAATAAATGATCTATCTCTTTGCTCCTACAGAACTTTGCTGCTGTATCTACCCTGAAATTTGTCTTTTCACCCTCTTCAGAGTCCAACTTCTTATGGACAGCAATTTTCACCTCTGGTTTCTCTCATCTTTCAAACCTGCTATTGCAGAGGCCATGGTGGGCTGTATGAATTTAGATAATATTTTAAAATCAAGAAATTTCACGTAAAAATCCTCTTAAAGAAGAACCTGGAAAAAACTGACTAGCAGTAGTGCAGACAGGTAAAGGGCTCAACCCCATAAGGCAGCCAGAAGTAGTGGTTCATAGGCAAGGTCCAAAGCATCCTGGACATAGAAGAGTCTGTTCCCCTGGGGTTGGGTCCCCACCTTCCTTGCATGTGGATCACCAACATGGAAACTGAGCAAATTCCATTGTTCAGGGTTTTTATGGGGCCCACATTATGTGGCTTGGTTAAGTCACGGTCACTGGTGATTAAGTCATTCTCCAGTCTTTGTCCTTTTTCTGGAGCTTGTGGTGGGGCTGAGTCCTCTAATCTCAGGATTGGTTCTTCTGGGAACTGTCCAGTCTCCATCCTAAAGCTATCTAGGGACTCATCAAGAATTTTCTTTTTCGAGTAAACCCCCGTAAGATTGAAAGAAGCTTGTTAAGAATAGCAAAGATGAGCCTCTCACCTCTTGTGCTAGGAAATGGGGAAGAAGGGCAAATATATATTTCTTATTATTTCTGTGCACCATGGCAATCTCACTCTGTTTTCTGTGTTTTATTGTCTTCCTATGTGTGTTTCTCAAGAACTGCTTTGAAGTCTTCCTGGTGTCCTGTCCCAGTCATTCATGGTATTCATCTGTTTACCATTTTCTAAATTTCAAGAACTTTTCAGCACATTATGACAACTTCTAGAATCCAGAGTGTAAGGAATAAACAGAATAGTGATGGTGTTATGGTTTGAATCTGGTTATTTTCCCCAAAGTCACATGTACTGAAAGCGCAATCCAAGCTTGGGTGGCCCTAGGGGAGGTGCCATTCCTCTTGAGGAGGTGGGGCCAGGTGGGAGCTCTTTAGATCATTGGGAGTATACCCTTGAGGGCCAACTTTGGGTTGGGTGTTTTGGGTTCAGGATTTCACCACCACAGCTCTCTAGAAAGGTAGTGGTTAAAATTGTATACATCGTGCAGGAGAGTAATCTAAAGTGGGTATGCCACTCTGCCAGGAAGGAGACAGGCTGTAGCTGGTTCTGAAGAGCCTGTCTTCAACAGGGCTGGGGAAAGTCTATGCTGGTATCATAGACCTGGGCTGGTCTTGGCTTCAGCGTGATATGGACACTGGGCCTCTGCACAGGCCCCTCCGGTGAGGGGTTGTGAGCTTGGCTGTGGCCAGAGCTACAGAGCTGCTGGGATGTCCAGTATTCGGTGGGAAGCCTAGTTAGAGGCCCTGGGGCACACAAGGGCCCCCGTGTCTTTTCATCTTCTTGTTCCTTTTCTGCTTTCGGGTTCACGTTCCTTGCCATTGCCAAGTACTCCCACCAGAGGCCCAAAACAATGGGTTTATCTGATTGTGGGCTGGAACTTCTAGACTGTAAACCAAACAAACCCTTCCATTCTTTAAGTTAATGGTCTCTGGGATTTGGTTATAATTACAGAAAGCTGACTAATATAAAAGGCTCATGAGAACTTTTTTTTTTTTTTTAAGAGTGGGAAAAATTTATTGGAAGATAGCTTCTGCCTAAGAGAGACAGAAGGGGGACTGGAAAGTGGGCTGCCCGCCCACCCCACTTTTCAAGGATGTTTTATACAGCAAAGCCATGTGGTGAGGTGGGCATAAAGTGGGACAAAACTAGAAGACCCAATGGAAATTTACAAGGTGGGCATGAGGTGGGACAAAACCATGACCAACCAATAAGATTACAAGTACAGTCATCCAGGTAATATTGATTAAATGGGGATCAAATGGGGGAGCAAGTCACGTAGCAAGTGTACAAGGATTTTCAGTAAGGGTGGGTCAGGGATATTTCCTGGAGAGGCTGGGTTAAGACCAAGGCCCTCACCCAGGTGATGGATACCTATTTAGAATATCAATCACTGCTATTTATCCTACATGGGTGTGGTAGTTTTTCTTCTTTTACAATTTTGGCCTTCAGTGAATGTGTCTTTGCTGTCCTCCTTGTTGGCTCCTTGACTGTCCTCTATGTTGGCTCCTCGTGGGCTGGTCCTGTCTTAACTGCCTACAAGATATCTAATTAAGTTACCTATGGGCAATATTCCCCCCTCTGAAGAAGTACCCCTAACTGCTGTAAGGGGGCAAAGGGCAAAGACCATTCCAGTTACTTCCGGCTGAAGAGGGTTGTAGTTGTGATCAGCAGTCAGAGTTATTCTACAGAGGGTCTATCGAAGGGCCTTGGATAGGCCCCAGGCATTGTCATCTTGGGTAGACTTATAGCTTTAAGTCTGGAGGAGACAAAAGCCAAAGAAACAGTTAAGAATGCATGGGCTAATAATAAGGTCAGCAGGACTGCTATGAATATGGCCAACAAAGGTTTCCACAGGGAGGAACTAGTAATAGCCTCCCACAAAGAGGATAAGGAGAAGGTCCAGGGGACTTCAGAATCCAACATAGAAGTCATATTCTATAGTTTAGCAGTTATGACCTATTTACAAGGTCGATTTAGTGGATCCCAGTAAAAGAAGTCTAGCACATTTGTCATTGGTTCCATTTTTATGACTGTTTGGAGTTTGGCAGCCTCTAGGTAAGAATGAACAAAACTTTTAAGAAATTAGAGCATGTATAATCTAAGCATGAGCACACTAGAATGGAAGGGCAGGTTGGGGAGAAAGTCACACTTAGAAATTGAAATAGTGATTGTAACCTACTGGCTGTTAGATTCTTTCATTGATAAAGGTTATATATGTATAAGTCTGATACTTTGTCATAAATCACTCTAGTTTTAGTGATAAGAAGATAGACAATTAAAAAAAATTTATATATTAATTGGTACATTTTAGGTATACAATACATCTACACTTATCATTGGGTGTTTGTACCTGAACATAATGTATCTTAGTTCTTATTTTTTTCCCCATTACCTATGTGCCTTTCACCCCCACCACCCTTCCCTATTTACATAGACTTTCTTTCCATTTTTTTTTCTTTCTCATAATTTTTCCTTTCCTTTCTTCCCTTTCCCCTTCCCGTCCCACCACCCTTCCACCTTTGGACCTTTTCCTATTTTAAATTATCAATTATTCATTTTAATCATTTTCATCCTTATTTACACTTTCAGTTTCTCACACTAGAGATACTATTTGGTATTTACACATGTGTGTCCTATTTATTTCACGTAAGAGTATGGCTTCAATATGCATCCATTTAGCTATAAATGTCTCTAGTTTCTTGTTCTTTATGGCTGAGTAGTACTCCATTTTATAAAAAAAACACATAGAAGATAGACAATTTGAAGAACAAATCGCACTTAAGAAATTTAAAACTCTAGCTGAACTTCATGAGAACTGAGTTTTCCTTTGCAAGTGGTAGTGGATGCTGGATTGTGTGCTATTTTCCTTCCTCTGTAATCCAACTATATCAGTTAGTTGGTTCTGGATTATAGTTCACTGGTGGATTCAATTTTTAAACATTTGGGCAGCTCTGCTCCCCAGCAATGTGGTTGAGGTTCTCGAGTCAGTCTTCCTCAGGAGCTGTGATAAAATCAGATGGCGCTCCGACTCCAAATATGTCAGCCCTTCTCAAAGCCTTGGACTTTCTCTGAATGTTCACATTTACTAGCTTTTATCTAATACAATAACTCCCAAGGAATATAAAAGATGTAAAAAATATGTATATATACACACAATATTATGTATATATATGCATATATACACAGTGTATACATGCATATACACACATTATGTATATACATATATTATGTATTATGAACTTGCAATCCTCAGCCTACAGAGTCACTGGGATACAGGTATGGACCATCATGCCTGGCACAAATCTATTTATAATAAATTATCACCATTAATATTTTGATGCATTTAGTATTATCTAATCCAAAAAATCATTGATTCTAAGATACATCACCAACATAAAAACAGTCAAGATGGGATCCCCCTCCCCCCATATAAATCCAGGACATAAAATTTCCACACAACATATAGAAAAAGACAGAAGGAAACTTTTATTAACTTAGCGCTTGGCAGAAGAAGAATAAAAGACTCTCCCTTGAGAATTTCTGTCACAAGCCTGTACCTATATTAAGGTTTGTGGTCTGCATTTACAGCTCTTGTGTGGTCCAAGAATTATAAGGAAGAGAATTTTATTGAATTAAATACCTGGCAGAAGCAATTTCATAGTCTCTCTGGAAGAATTCAACCTCTTTATTCCAGACTGTCAGCAACTGAACTGCACAAAACACTTGACTGTAAGATGCAAAACGATTGTAAAAAAAAGTACATCTTAAAGTAGATGAAGTAGTTTACTCTGACTATTGATGATGTTTTTCTTAAAATGAGATTATATTTTGCTTGCTTTTGTGTACAGCAGGATAGGGAATGAGTTTTATAGTAAAAAAAAAAAGTTCACTCCCTGGAGTGATTCCGTCCTGCGCATCTGTTCTCTGGGGGCAGTAGCTGTTTATTTCTGTCCGCGTTCTCTCCCACCTAAGTGTGTGCCACAGCTCCATGGAAGATTTGATGGATATGGACATGAGGCCCCTGAGGTCCCAGAACTATCTTTTTGGTTGTGAACTAAAGGCCGACAAAGATTATCACTTTACGGTGGATAATGATGAAAATGAGCACCAGTTGTCATTAAGAACAGCCAGTTTAGGGGCTGGTGCAAAGGATGAATTGCTCATTGTGGAAGCAGAGGCAATGGATTACGAAGGCAGTCCAATTAAAGTAACACTAGCAACTTTGAAAATGTCTGTACAGCCAGCGGTTCCCCTTGGGGCTTTGAAATTACACCACCTGTTGTCTTAAGGTTGAAGTGTGGTTCAGGGCCTATGCATATTAGTGGACAGCACTTAGTGGCTGTGGAGGAACATGCAGAATCAGATGATGAGGAGGAAGAGGATGTAAAACTCTTAAGTATATCTAGAAAGCGATCTGCTCCTAGAAGTGGTAGCAAGGTTCCACAGAAAAAAGTAAAACTAGCTGCTGATGAAGATGATGATGATGATGATGACGACAATGATGATGAAGATGATGATGAGGATGATAATGATGATGATTTTGATGATGAGAAAGCTGAAGAGAAAACACCAGTGAAGAAATCGATACGAGATACTCCAGCCAAAAATGCACAAAAATCAAACCAGAATGGAAAAGACTCAAAACCATCAACACCAAGATCAAAAGGTCAAGAATACTTCAAAAAACAAGAAAAGACTCCTAAAACACCCAAAGGACCTAGTTCTGTAGAAGATATTAAAGCAAAAATGCAAGCAAGTATAGAAAAGGGTGGTTCTCTTCCCAAAGTGGAAGCCAAGTTCATCAATTATGTGAAGAATTGCTTCTGGATGACTGACCAGGAGGCCATTCAAGATCTCTGGCAGTGGAGGAAGTCTCTTTAAGAAAACAATTTCACCAGGGATTTGGCTTAGTGGTTCTGCCGCTTGCCTCGCAAGCACAAAGATCCAAGTTCAATCCCTGGTACCAAAAAAAAAAAAAAAAGAAAAGAAAAAATTTCAAGAGTTTGTTAAAATTTTCTGTCTTATTTCATTTCTGTAACAGTTGATATCTGGCTGTCCTTTTTATAATGCAAAGTGAGAACCTTCCCTACTCTGTTTGATAAATGTTGTCCAGATTCCATTGCCAATAATGTGTTGTCCAAAATGCCTGTTTAGTTTTTAAAGATGGAACTCCACCCTTCGCTTGGTTTTAAGTATGTATGGAATGTTATGATACGACATAGTAGTAGTGGTGGTCAGACATGGAGATGGGAGACAAAAATATACCTGTGAAATAAACTCAATACTTTAATAAAGTAACAGTTTCTATTTACTTATTTGACATTTATTCTTTGTCAAAAAATTATATACTTTAAAATGTTAAATAGTATTCTAAAATCTAATGAAAAATGTCTTTGCCTAGTCTTCTAAATTTTTCATGGTGCTAGGAATGGAACCCAGGGCTTCATGGATGCTAGGCAAGTGCTCTACCACTGAGTACACTCCTAGCCCTGGTTAACCAGTTATTCTCATCAGGATTTAGTGTGCCTGCATGTCCACCTCCCCTTAGTAACCAATATTTATGCAATGTATTCCATGACACACTCAGACTGCCCATCTGTCTAACCTTGCCATCCAAAGGAAATCTGGCATGATGAAGCAGCCTGGAACAATCTTTCAACTGAACAAGAACAGAAAATGATTTTGGTGACTTCCTCAATTTGCCCAAGAAGTAGTATATCTTCCATGTATGGGAGTAAGAAGACTTGTCTGTTACATGAAAACATTCAGAGACTGATACTTGAAACATTTACCTGTTCTGCTTAAGCTTATATAACTCCTAGTATAAATACACGAGAGAAATGGTTTTGAAGTTCTTATGCTTGAAAGTTTTTTTCTTTTGCTACAAACCCAGTGCTACCTTTACAGCTAAACTTTTTGCCATTGTAAGTATATACTCTACTTACTCTGTGTCTACTCCATTGCTGTTTTAGTGTGCTCTCTTGAATAAGTTTTTCTGAAATTTTAGTTTGAGTTTTTGTTCTGGCTTCAGGGCTGATGGGGTCTGTTCTCCAGTCCTGGGCCATTTTCTTAGGAGAGTTCAGAGTTTTATTTTCATCCATTCTTAGGGTTTCTGTTTGATTGGTTCTTTTGAATATTTCCCCCCATTCCTTTCTGTTTAAATTTTAGGAAAGAGTGTTTTCAAATTTTTTGTTTTTAACTTCTCAGATAGTTGGTTCATTGATTATATCAAAAATAGGAAGGGGATTATTGTGATTTGAAATGGTCCATTCTGACTTGCTCCCTTCTCTGTTGTTAGCCAGTTTGACTTTTCCTAAAGTTAATTTAGGATTGTGGAATTTGTTGTCTGTTTGTAGTTAGAATGTGATGAGGGTCTGCATATGTTAACCCTTTTCCCCTCTGGGGTAGTAAAAAGTTGGGTAGAGCACTGTTGGTTGTCCTGATTTTTCATGTATCAGGTATCTATCTAGTCATTAGGTGTGGTTTCCTGGTTTCTCCACCAGGACTTAAGTTGCTTCTCTTTTACATCATTAGTGCAGGCTTTAGGATATGGTAAATGTTGTATTCTGTTGCTGGAACCTACTTTCATTTAAAAAAATGTTTATATAATTTAGGTTTGAGAGGTTTTTGGAGACAGTTTACCATGTTTCCCAGGCTGGCCTCAGACTTAGAGCTTCAACCCATCCTTGTGGCTCTGGCTTCTAGGTTGTTGGGCTATAGTCACGCACCACTGTGCTGGACTAGATCATTTCCTTTTTGTTTTGGTACCAGTGATCGAACTTGGGACCTTGTGCTTGTGAGGCAGGTGGTGGAACCACTGTGGATCATTTACTTTTTAAACTGGGGATTAAACCCAGGGCACTGATCTCTATCCCAAGTCCCTCTCCTTACCTACCAGCTTGCTCATTTAATTTATTCAGGTAGTTTGGGAAATGGTACCAAGAATTGCTTTTTCAACATCACTCAACAGTACATGTTAGGGAGTATGGATAGGTTTAACTTTAAGGCACAAAAAACTCAAAAATTAAAAGTTTCTGGCCTACATTTCTATTAAGACTTTAAAATGCAGATATAACTTCATTTCTGAAAATGTTAAGTAACCTATTAAAGAAAGCATATTCCTAGCTTGAAAACTTACCTATATGAAAACAGCAGGCTCATAAACATTTTAACTGATAAATTATATCAAACAATTACAGCAGAAAAAAGAAGGAACACTTCTCCCCTCATTTTAGGAACTCAACATTGTGCTAATCCTAAAACTGGATAAAGATAATAGAAGAAAAAAGTATGAACATAGATAGAAATTTGTTTAACAAATCAAACTATTGGAAGTCAGATCTGGCAGGATGTAGAAAGTGGTTTTGTAATAGGGATGGCAGTGTTGGCTCAGCATTGGAAGATCCACCCCCAAAAGTCATCATTTAAACAGAGGAAAGGCAAAAGCCATATGATCCTGTCACTAGTTGGAGAAAAAGTATTGGACTAAATTCTACAGCTGTTCATGGTAAAAGCTATCAGGAGACTAGAAGTAGAACAGAACCTTCTCAACAGATTAAAGACATGTACTCCTTACTTCCAGAGAGAATGCCTTATATAAATGGAGAAGATACAATGCTTTCTCCTTAAGGTGGGGAACAAGGGCAGATATGCTTACCCTTTATCTGTCCATTAAACTTTGAAACCTAGTCCCCACCAAAATAGTCTGGCAATAAAATGTTACAACTAGGATAGGATTGGCACGGCAGAAGCAAAATCTTTATATGTAGATGAAATGATCATCTACAGAGAAAATATTAAGAAATCTCTAGGAGCCCCTAGAACTTGTACTTGAATTTAGCAGGATTAGAAAACACAAGGTATGTATAAAAATTCAAGTCTATGTATAATTGCTAAAAATGAAGAATTGGATATTGAAATTTAAAAGTTATGTAGGAGTACAAAGGATCTAGAAAAGTTAAAAAAAAACCCCAGTGTTGTAAGACATTTAGTACCTAATTTTAAGACTTCTTCTAAAGCTACAGTAATCAAGGCAGTGTTGGTGTAAGGAAAGACATATAGATCATTTGAATAAAACAGAGAATCTAGAGATAGAACCACACATATGTGGTCCACTGAGTTTTGAAATATTATTTAATATTAGCATTTTATAGAATATAAACTCAATTCAAGAGCTGAGGAAGAGATAGTGTTTTCAGCAAACGGCACTAGAACACCTGGTATCCATATATAAAAAATTAACCTCAACCCTTTTTTTCCATACATGAAAATAACTTGAAGGGATCTATGAACCTAAATAAGGAAGCCTAAAAGTATAAAACTTTAAGAAGAAATTATAATAGAAAATGTTTATGAATTCAGGGTAGGCAAGAATTACCTAGGATACAAAAAACGTGATGTATAAAAGAAAAATAATTGATAAATGAGATTCCATCAAAATGTAGAACTTTAAATGACATCAGTAAAATGAAAAGTAGTCCTTAAACAGACCATATTTATAAATAGCCAGTATAGCACAAGGAAAGGTGTGCAACTCTAGAATCAGAAAAATACTAATCAGTACAATAACAAGATTGAATTATACATTCATTAGGGAGAGGAAGTTAAAAGTTTTAAAAGCCTTGTCATGACTGTCTCTTTTTGTTGGATTCTCCCCCTTTGCTTTTAATTTGTCATGCCCAGTGGATTCATTCTGCTGGGTTTCCTGGGGTTGTGATCCTCAGTGTCTGTTCCTAGGGTATTGTCTAAAATTTTGTGGAGTGCCGGTTTGATATTCATGAAGTTCCTGAGGTGCTCTTTATCATGAAAGTATCTTATTTCTCCATCAATTTTGAAAGATAGTTTTGCAGGGTACATCAATCTGGGTTGGAGGCTGTTTTCCTTTAGGGCTTGAAATACATCACTCCAAGCTCTTGCTGCCTTGAGGGTTTGCATTGAGAAGTCTGCTGTGATTCTGATGGGCTTTCCTTTGTATGTGATTTGTTTCTTTTCTCTCACTCCTTGTAGAATTTTGTTCTTCTGCTGGATTTCTGGAATCCTAACTATTATATGCCTATGTGTAGATTTTTTTTTTGATTAAGGCTAGCTGGAGTCCTATATGCCTCACTTATTTGTATGTGAAGTTCTTTTCCCCTCCTTGGGAAGTTTTCTGCCATCACTTCTGTGAACAGATTTTTTAATGTCATCTGCACTCTCTCCTCTTTCTTCATTGACTCCAATCAGTCTTATGTTATTCTTCTTTGGATCATCTAGCACCTGCTGGATTGATTTCTTGTGTTCCCTTACAATTTTAAAGCAATTTTTCTTTTCCTGGTCACTAATTGCAATCTTATCTTCTGTATGTGAAATTCTGTCCTCACATTGGTTCATTCTGCTGTGCAGACTTTCGATGGAGTTTTTAATCTCTTGGAAATCTATTTGCATCTGTTTTATGGATTCCATTTGTTTCGTATGTTGGGATTCCATCATGTTCCTCAGATCCTCTATTTTTTATCTGTGTCCTCTCTAGATTTATTAATCATGCCTTGCACCATGAGCAAAATCTTTGCTGTTATCTGAGTAATTATTTCTGATTTCATTTATCCCAGATCCTCTTTTGTTGTCAGTTCAGAGAGTCCAGGTGGTTGAGTATCAGATTGTTCCATCTCGTTTCCCTTTGGGGTGCTGTAGGTGATCTGAAACTCTGTTTTTGAGGCTTGCTTATGTGTTTTCTCATTTCCGTGGAAGGGAGGGATGCTTCTGGCACCCACATGGCTCACCTTCCCTAGGTAGCTTCCTTCTGGGTGCTGGGACCGGCTCACCTTCTCTGTCCTAGTAGCCTCTGATGGCAGCAGGGGAGCTTCCTTCTGGGTGCTGGGACTGGCTGAGCTTCTCTGCCCTAGGAGCCTGGGATGGAGGCAGGGACCTTCCTTCTGGGTTCTGGGATGGGCTGAGCTTCTCTGCCCTCTGGGCCGGGATTGGTGGGCCTCAGTACGGTGGTCTGGTGGTCCGGTGTCCTCTGCGTCTTTTTAATGTGGAACCAGGTGGCTGTACAGAGGAGTGTGGGGGGGGTGTCCAGTGGATTGTTGCCGGGGTGCGGGCTGATTCAACGTGTTCCGTCTGACTCGCGACCTTGGTAGGGTGTGGGCACACCTGCCTGTCTGCTGTACATTCTTGATATTAGTCCTCTGTCTGAGGAGTTGCTGAAAATTTTTTTCCCATTCTGTACATTGTTTCTTCACTCTGTTGGTTGTTTCTTTTGCTGTGCAGAAGCTTTTTAATATAATATGATCCCATTTGTTGATTCTTGGTACTATTTTTTGTGCAACTGGGGTCTTGTTCAGAAAGTCCTTGGCTGTGACTTCAAGAGTTTTACCTATTTTTAATCTTCCAGCAGGTTTACTGCTTCTCTTTTAACATTTAGATCTTTGATCCACTTTGATTTTAATTTAGTACATGGTGGGAAATATTGATCTAAATTCTATCTTTGGCATGTGGATAGCCAGTTTTTTCAACACTATTTATTAAATAGGTTATTTTTCTTCCAGTGTATGCTTTGGCTCCTTTGTCAAAGATCACATAGTTGAATGTGCTTGGGGTTGTTTCTGCATCCTTTATTCTGTTCCGTTTATCCCCATGTTTGTTTTTGTGCCAGTGCCATGTTGTTTTTATCACTGTAGTTTTGTAATATAACTTCAAATCCTGGATTGCCATGCATCCTGCTTTGCTCTTGTTACCCAGGAGTGCTTTAACTATTTTGCTATTTTGAGTCTCTTCTGGTTCCATATGAATTTTAGGATTGTTTTGTCTAGTTTGTAAAGAATAGCATGTGACTTTTTGTAACATTTCATGTTATTCTATTTTCCCACTCTTCAATGTGTCACAGCATCTTTTCATTAAGATACACATAGGTCTACAGTTCCGTTTTTGAGAGTTGCCTAATATGCTGAGAAGAAGAGCAGGATGTTACTCTTGTTCAACATTTAGATTATTTCTTATTTTTAATGATGTGTAATCAAACCTGAAATAGAAATTCTTGCACACATTTTGACAAGTTACTTTTTAAGAGAGATTTCTAGAACAATGCTATTCATTTAAAAATTATTTCTATTTTAAATTATTTCTGCACCCAGATACTTACCTATTCTGCATTTAAAACCAGTCTTCAAACCAGGAGTGGTGGTACATGCCTGTAATCCCAACCCTTGGTAGCTGAGGCAGGAGCATTAGGAGTTATGCCAGCTGGGGCTACATAGTGAATTTAAGACCAGTCTGGGTTATGCTGGAGTTTTTTGGTATTTCTGGGGATTTAATCTAGAGCCCTACCCATAGGATGCAAGCAGTTTACTGCTAATCTACACTATAGTCCTTCCCTACTGAAATTTTTAAGTCTCAGACTCATCCACACTGAGCCTCCAGCAATTCATCAATAATGGGTCAGCTTCCTACTTAGCCCCTGGTTTGTGCAGAAGTTTTAGCTTTCAGGTTTCTCTGCAGTAAGTTAGGGTTCTCTGTATCTTCCTGCCTCCACAGTTGGGGGTGGCAGTTTGCCCTGTGATCTTACATTTTAAATGGATCTAAGAAAATGTGTCAATTTTTTTAGCTTCCTTGGTTTTTTACTTGTTGACAGGATGGAGTGGAGACTTCTAAGATCCTCACATGCCAGATTGGAACCATAAAGTCCTCCAAATTTATTTTGAAATATTTTGACAAAGATATTTCAATATTACTGTTTTTTCTATAATAGTGTTTTATGATTTTTAAAGAAAGAAATCTATGTTATTAATCTGAATCTAAAGACCTCATCAAAATGCCAAAAGAGTACATGGAAAAAATAAACTTAAGAAGCTCTGATCAAAGCGAGTAGAAACTGAAAAATTTTATCTTTGATTCCATTTTGCTTGTCATAGTGTCTTTCAAGTTTGGTAGAGATTTCACAGAGTTTTGGCGTGGTGGGAGACCATCACACAAAGCAGATTTTCCAGTTAATTCTGGGACAACAGGTGCTTGCTGAGCCCTCCAGTGTATGAAACTCACTCTCCACCTGCTCTGAGGCCCCGCTCACAGCTGTGATCCCTTGAATATGTGCATGTTTCTTCTCAGAAAATAATCTGAGCATCAGTGCAAATAGGAAGGGAAAACATGGGGTGAAGCAAAACATACAAAACTCTGTCATAGCAAACAAACCTTTCTACAGTTCTGCTTTGTGAGCCATTTAGCAACAGCTTCTGAAGAGAGCAGAACACCAGATTCATTGAGATTTTACCAGATTCTTCCTTGATGTGGTCTCAGCTCCCATATGCTGTTCAAAGCACTTTGCAAAGCTCGTTGCTGGAGTAGGTACTAGGTTATGTTCCTGGCCATTGCTCTTCCCAGCAGCTGTCACAGCTAATGGAGAAATGAGTGTTTCAGAGCTGGCTAAGAACCTGAACAGAGGCACACGGTGGAAAACCTAGGCAGGAAGTTATCATCGTCTGAAAGCCAAGTGTTCTCTTCATTTTTATCGATGCCTGCTGCTCCTGTTGGCGAAGCCGGTGGCACACAACAGGGGCATTGCTCCATTAAGGCTGCTGGCAGACCCCAGGCTGGGGATGCTTTCCAGAAAGCGCTGAACAGATTAAACATCCAGCAGAGACAAATGCATGTTGACAAACTGGTCTAAGCTCATTTTTCAAAGTAAAAAATTGAAGCTGTGTTTTTGGAAGATAGAGACACGGATCACCGAAAGGAAGTTTAGTTTAAAAGAGGAAAAAACTAGTAAAGGGCACATTTCCTTTCTTGCTTCAGCTCCATTATCTTGAAGAAAACTAACACCAGAATACAATCTAGAGAAACAGCTTTGTTACCATCCACTCCTGAGCACATGTGTTATGCAACAAGGAGGCTTATGACCTTTGTAAAAAACAAGCCACCCAAACATCCATCATTTCTTTATTCAAACAATCTTCTCCTTAAGTTTGGGAGGAAGAAGAACTTTAGAACTTCTCTTAATGGACAACTTAATTATCAATGATTTTTCGACTCTTCTTTTTCATTTACCAAAGAGTGACTATTCATCTAGGATTTCCCGCTAGACAGAGGTGAACAAAGGTAAAAATGTTCAAATGTAGTACAATCTAGTACATCCTCACTCTATGATGAAAAGGGTGCCTGTAAATAAACATGCACATGCTAAAGAGAAAGAAGAGAAAAACAGAAATGATACATGCATGGCTGAAAGATTCTATTTAGGGTTCAGTTTCAAGTTTCAGCTGTGTGGCTTAAATATTTTCTTAAGGAGCAAAAGATGAAAAACAGTTGCATAGACAGAGCCACACTGTAGTTTGTCACGGCTCTTCCACAATTCAAAAGGGTAGATAATTAGAGGAAATGTAGAGAAAACATAGAGGGTCAGGTGCTCCTGAGCTTTATTTTCTTTTTTTTGTATTAAATTCTTTTATTGGTACATTGTAAGTATACAACACAATTACATTTCTCATTGGGAATTGTACCTTTACATAATGCATCTTGGTTCTTATTTTTCCCCATTCCTAGACCTCCCTTCATGCCCTCCACCCTTCCCTATTTACAAAGACTTTATTTTCATTTTTTCCATTTCTCATCATTTTTCCTTTCCCTTCTTTCCTTTCCCCTGCCCCTCCCACTACCCCTACCCCTTTGGACCTTTACTTCTTATTTTACATTATCGATTATTCATTCTAATCATTGGTACATTTCAGGTATACAATATAATGACATTCATCATTGGAAATTTGCACCTTTACATATTCTCTCTTGGTTCTTATTTTTTCACCCTTGCCCAGCCCTCCCTTCAACCCCTCCAGTCCTCCCTATTTACAAAGATTTTGTTCCTATTTTTCCATTTTCTCATATTAATCCCATTCCCTTCTATCTTTTCCCCTAGCCCTCCCAATTCCTTCCCCTTTGCCCCTTTTCTTCCTATTTCACATGACCTATTATACATTTAGTCCTTATTTACACTTTCAGTTTCTCACACCAGAGAACCTATTCGGTATTTACACGTGTGTCCTATTTATTTCACTTAAGAGTATTGCCTCAATGTGCATCCACTTAGCTATAAATGTCTCTAATTTCTCATTTTTTATGGCTGAGTAGCACTCCATTTTATGAAAAAACCACATTTTCTTTATCCAGTCTCCAGTTGATGGGCATTTGGGCTGTTTCCAAGTTTTAGCTATTACAAACTGTGCTGCTATGAACATGGGTGCACATATATCACTGTGGTACGATTCTTTTAATTCTTTGGGGAAGATCCTCAGCAGTGGAATAGTGGGGTCAAATGGGACTTCCAGTCCTAGTTCTTTGAGGTACCTCATACTGATTTCCACAGTGGTTGCACCAGTTTACACTCCCACCAGCAGTGGAGCAGGGTTCCTCTTTCCTCACAGCCCTGCCAGCATTTGTTATTGGTTGATTTCATGATAGCAGCCATTCTTTCTGGAGTGAAGTGGAATCTCAGCGCTGTTTTCATTTGCATCTCTCGAATGACCAGTGATGTTGAACATTTTTTCATGTATTTATTTGCTATTTCTACTTCTTTGTCTGAGAAATGTCTGTTCATTTCAGATGCCCATTTTTGGATTGGGTCTTTACATTTGTGAGGTCTGATCTTTTTAAGTTCTTTATAGATTTGAGATAGTAGACCTTTGTCTGAGGAAGAGCAGGTGAAGATTTTTTCCCACATTGTGGGTTCTCTCTTCACACTGCTGGTGGTTTCTCTTGCTGTGCAGAAGCCTTTTAATAAGAAGAGATCCCATTTGTTGATTGTTTGTGCTAGTTCACAGGCAACTGAGGTTTTGTTCATGAAATCTTTTCCTACACCAATGTCTTCAAGGGTTCTACCTAACCTCTGTTCCAACTGGTTCAGAGTTTCTATTTTAATATTTAGATCTTTAATCCATTTTGATTTTAGTTTAGTGCATGGTGAGAGATATAGGTCTAGTTTGAATCTTTGGCAAGTTGAAGCCCAATTTTTCCAGCATCATTTATTAAAGAGGCTATCTTTCCTCCAGTGAGGGTGTTTGGCTCCTTTATCAAAGATGAGATGGCTGAGTGTATCTGGCATTGTTTCTGCATCTTCTAATCTGTTCCATTGGTCCTCAAGTCTGTTTCTTTGCCAGTACCATGCTGTTTTTATCACAGTAGCTTTGTAGTAGAGTTGCAGGTTGGGGATTGTGATACCCCCTGCCATGTCTCTGTTACCTAGAATTGCTTTTGCTATTCTGGGTCTCTTCTTGCTCCAAATGAATTTTTGGATTGTTTTCTCAAGGTCCATGAAGTATGCTGCTGGGATCTCAATTGGAATTGCATTAAATCTATACAGCAGTTTTGGAAGTATGGCCATTTTCACTATATTAATCCCTCCTACCCAGGAGCAGGGAATGTCTGTCCGTTTTCTGATATCATCTTCAATCTCTCTTTTCAGAGTGCCATAGTTTTCAGAGAAGAGGTCTTTGATTTCTTTCATTAGGATGATTCCTAGGTATTTCAGTTTTTTGGATGCTATTGTGAAAGGAATTATTTGCCTATTTGTCTCTCAGTGAGTCTGTCATTGGTGTAGAGGAAAACTATTGATTTTTGTATGTTGACCTTGTAACCAGCTACTTGACTGAATTTGGTTATTAAGTCTAGAAGACTTTTGGTGGAGTTCTTGGGGTCTTCTCTATAGAGTATCATGTCATCTGCAAATAATGACAATTTGACTTCTTCATTACCTATCTTTATTCCTTTTATTTCTTTCTCTTGTCTAATTGCTGTGGCTAATGTTTCCAGAACTATATTGAACAAGAGTGGTGATAGTGGACATCCTTGTCTTGTTCCTGATTTTAGTGTGAAGAATTTCAGTTTTTGACCATTTAGTATGATATTGGCTGTTGGTTTTTCATAGATGGCTTCTATCAGTTTGAGGGAGAGACCATCTATTCCAATTTTTTGTAGGGTTTTTATCATAAATGCATGTTGGATTTTATCAAATGCTTTTTCTGCATCTATGGAGATAATCATATGGTTTTTGTCCTTGGCTCTATTGGTATAGTGTATTACATTAATTGATTTTCGTATATTGAACCATCCCTGCATCCCTGGGATGAATCCCACTTGATCAGGGTGTATGATCTTCTTGATGATCTTCTGCATTCTATTTGCCAGTATCTTATGAAAGATTTTTGCATCTATGTTCATTAGTGAGATTGGCCTATAGTTCTCTTTTTCAGTTGGGTCTTTCTCTGCTTTGGGGATCAAGGTGATGCTTGCTTCTAGGAATGAATTTGGGAGTATTGCTTCTCTTTCAATTTCATTGAAGAGTTTAAACAGTAGTGGCAGCAGTTCCTCTCTAAATGTCTTGTAGAATTCAGCAGTGAAGCCATCAGGGCCTGGGCTTTTCTTAGTTGATAAGTTTTTAATTACATTTTCAATTTCATTGGTTGATATTGGGTTGTTTAGAATTTTTAGGTCTTCTTTGTTCAACTTTGGTAATTCCTATGTATCTAGGAATCTTTCCATTTCTTCTGTGTTGTCCATCTTATTGGCGTATAGGTTCTGGAAGTAGGTATTGATGATCCTCTGGATTTCTGCTGGATCTGTTGTAATTTCATTCTTTTCATTCCTAATTTCATGGATTTGGGCCTTTTCTTTCCTTTTTCTGACAAGGTTGGCTAAAGGCTTGTCAATTTTGTTGATTCTTTCGAAGAACCAACTCTTGGCTTCATTGATTTTTGTATCATTCTCTTAGTCTCCAATGCATTGATTTCTCCTCTGATCTTTATAATTTCCTCCCTTGTATGAGCTTTGGGGTTGTCCTGCTCTTCTTTTTCTAGAAGCTTGAGGTTCAGCATCAGGTTGTTTCATTGGGCTCATTCTGTTTTCCTAATATGCGTATTCACTGCTATGAATTTCCCTCGTAAGACTGCTTTCATTGTGTCCCATAGATTGTAATATGTTGTACTGTCATTGTCATTTAATTGAAGGAAATGTCTGATTTCTTTTTTAATTTCCTCTGTGACCCATTGGTTATTCAGAAGTGTGTTGTTCAATTTCCACATGTTTATGAAATTTTTTGAGTTTCTTTTGCTATGGATCTCCAATTTCATTGCACTATGGTCTGATAATATACAGGGGATAACTTCAATTCCTTTGCACTTACTTAAACATGTTCTATGTGTGAGTATGTGGTCTATTTTGGAGAATGACCCATGTGCAGCTGTGAAGAATGTGTATTCTGATTTTGTGGGGTGGAAGACTCTGTCAACATCTGTTAAGTTCATTTGTTCAAGAGTTCGATTGAGTTCTAGTATTTCATTACTTGTTTTTAGTCTAGTTGATCTATCTATTTGTGACAGTGGGGTGTTGAGGCCCCCCACTAGAATTGTATTAGTGCATATATGACTTTTCATGTCTGTTACTATTTGTTTTATATAGTTGGGTGCTCTAGTGTTTGGTGCATAGATATTTATGATTGTCATCTCTTCCTGTTGGATTCTTCCCTTTAGAAGGATGTAGTGTCCTTCTTCATCTCTCTTAGTCAGTGTTGGTTTGAAATCTACTTGATCTGCCAAGAGGATAGCTACTCCTGCTTTTTTTCGGGTTCCTGTCGCATGCAGTATTGTTTTCCATCCTTTAACTTTCAATGTATTGGTTTCCTTTTGAATTAAGTGTGTTTCTTGTATGCAGCATATTGTTGGATTTTGATTCTTGACCCATTCTGCCAGTCTATTTCTTTTGATTGGTGAACTGAGACCATTAACATTGATGGTTATAACTGAAACATATTGACTTGTCATTGCCATGTCTTTTTCTTTTTGTTGCGTTCTCCCCCTTTACATTTAATTTCTTGTCATGCCAGATGGGTTCATTCTGCTTTGCTTCCTGGGGTTGTGATCCTCAATATCTGTTCCTAGGATATTGTGTAAAATTCTTTGGAGTGCTGGTTGGGTATTCATGAAGTTCCTAAGGTGCTCTTTGTCATGAAAGTATCTTATTTCTCCATCCATTTTGAAAGATAGTTTTGCAGGGTACATCAATCTGGGTTGGAGGCTGTTTTCTTTTAGGGCTTGGAATATGTCACTCCAAGCTCTTCTTGCCTTGATGGTTTGTGTTGAGAGGTCTGCTGTGATTCTGATGGGCTTTCCTTTGTATGTGATTTGTTTCTTTTCTCTGACTGTTTGGAGAACTTTGTTCTTCTGTTGTGTTTCTGGAATCTTAACAATTATATGCCTATGTGTAGATTTTTTTTTGATCAAGGCTATTTGGAGTCCTATATGCCTCACTTATCTGTATGTCAAGCTCTTTTCCCCTGCTTGGGAAGTTTTCTGTCATTATTTCTGTGAAGAGATTTTTTATGTCATCTGCACTCTCTCCTGTTTCTTCATTGACTCCAATCAGTCTTATGTTATTCTTCTTTGCATCATCTAGCAGCTGCTGGATTGATTTCTCATGTTCCCTTATAATTTTGAAGCAATTTTTCTTTTTCTGGTCACTAATTGCAGTCTTATCTTCTATATCTGAAATTCTGTCCTCACATTGGCTCATTCTGCTGTGTAGACTTTCAATGAAGATTTTCATGTCCTGGAAATCTATTTGCATCTGTTTTATGGATTCCATTTGTTTCTTATGTTGGGATTCCATCATCTTCCCCATCTCCTCTCTAGATTTATTAATCATGTCTTGCACTAGGGGCACAATTTCTCCTGTTATCTGAGAAATTATTTCTGATTTCATTTTTTCCAGATCCCCCTTTGTTACCAGTTCAGTGGGTCCAGGTGGTTGAGTATCAGAGTGTTCCATCTCATTTCCCTTTGGGGTTGCTGTAGGTGATCTGGAAGTCTGGTTTTGAGACTTATTTATGTGTTTTCTCATTTTGACTGGGACTGGGGCCTCTTAGCGCCTGCACGGATTATGTCCTGTGAGGTGGGTGAGGTGGGACAGGGGCCAGGAGCAGCGGTAGGGATGGTGACCCAAAAGCCCTTTCCTGTGGCCTGGGAGCAGCCGGAGGGATGGTGGCTGGGAGATCCCTTCCTCTGGACCAGGAGCAGTAGGACAATGGCTCAGAAGTCCCTACCTCTGGGCCAGGAACTGTGGGACTCAGTACCTTGGTCTCGTGGTCTGGCGTCCTCTGGGTCTTTGTAGTGTGGAATCAGGTGGCTTCCTGTCTGCAGTGGGGTTATTCAGTGTCCTCTGCATGACTCAGGACCTCGGTAGGGTGTGCACAGACCTGCCTGTTTGCTGCGGGCTGATTCGGAGTGTGTTCCGTGTGACTGGGGACCTCGGTAGGGTGTGGGCAGACCTGCCTGTCTGCAGCTAGGTCAATATTTTAGTTTTTTAATCTTTTCAAGTTTTAATATTCATCCAAGATACCTCAGAGGTTTGTTTTAAAAAACAAATGTTCAGGAGCCAGGGATTTAGCTCAGTGGTGCTGCCACCTGCCTCGCAAGTGCAAAGTCCTGAGTTCAATCCCTGGTACAAAAAAATCAGCAAATACCCATGTACAACCTAGAGATGACAACTCAATAGGTCTGAAAGCAGACCCATGAGGAATATTGAAATTGGGAGAGCATAGAACCAGAAAGTGACATATGCTGGGGATTCTTTCTCCTCTGCCACAAGACTCTGGGTATTTGGCGATCCTGGTCCTGCACATGAGTGATGCACTGACACACCTCCCTGAGCTTTATTTTCATCATTGCACAGGGTATTTTACCTGGTGTTGTCAGGCCAAACAGAGTTATTTAAAATTAGTTATTATTGGAGGACTTTTATTTTCAAAATGTTTGGGATAGGACAGGTAAGGCAGAGTGGAAAATATACAACAAATCTGGCAGATTTTTAAAATAAAATATAGAATAGCAAGAGAGTACTTCCTACCTTGTTGTTACACACTTCACATTGACTATCGATTTCATCGGAGTTTCTTTACCTGGCGTTCCTGCACCATAGTATTCAGGGAGGCTGCTAACATGTATGGGTAAATGGCATTCTTATGTTTTTCTAACCTATAATTGAAATCAAGCTTTTTCTTAATTACTGTAATGGTTTATATCTAGATTTTCTCCAAAACCTCATGGTTTTATAAGTGGAGCTTTGGGAGGTGATTAGATCATGGAGGCGTGATGCTCAGCAGTGGATTTGACCACTGATGAGTTTATAGCTAAATGTAATGTTAGGAGGTAAAGCATGGTTGGAGGAGGTGAGTCACTGGAGGTGTGTCTAGGAAGGGTCTATCTCCCTCCTCCTCCCTTGATCTCTCTCTGCTTCCTGTTACCATGCCTTGAGCTGTTTCTCTTTTGCCATGCAGCCCTGACTTGGAGCTGGCTGATCATGGACTGAAACCTCTACAAACTAAGCCAAAATAAACCTCTCCTCCTTAGAGTTGCTTGAGTTGGGTATTATGTCTCAGAGATGAGAAAGTAAGACAATTACTAATACAGGAAATTGCACAAAAAGTGATTAAAACCTCTGTAATATGGGTACCTTTATCAACAAATGGGAAAATAAAAAAGTCTCATTTTTGAACCAGCATAACAATGTGTTCAACTAGAAAATAGATAAATTTAGTAAGAAATGTTCTGGATCAGAGAATACTATAATATTATTTTTCACATCCTAAATATACTTCATCTTAGTCTACTATTCTCTGTTTATTATCTACTATAAAGCAAGTATTATGCTAGGTTGTGTGAGTATTATATGGTCATTGCAAAGGCTTAGTGTCCATTGGAGGATGCTGCTGTGTACATGGTGACTATGATAAAAGGAATGGTGTGATCATCTTTTTTTGTGAAATAAAGAGCAACTATACAGTTATTTGTATACTGTATGTATCACAGTATTCCTACAGACATTATTTCATTCTTCATAGATTCATTTTTTGAACACTTATCTTTACAAGGCATAAAGCCAAGATAGAGGGTAGATGAAGATACCCACACTCACTCTCCTCAACTCCTAGCTCTTTCTTCCCTTTATTTTCTTACATCTCTCTTTTTATTTTTCTAGATCTCCAATGTCTTCTTCCCTTTGGCTCTTTTCCTTTAGGCTATAAATATGGATGTGGTGGGTGAGTTTGATTGTGCCAACTTGATTGGTTTAGGAGCTGCCCAGGTGGACAGTAAACCCCACTTCCAGGTGTATCTCAGTGGGTCAGAGTCATGACCTTGGAACCTGTATCTGGTCCTTTGTTCCTTCCTTTCTGGAACTGTTCCCCTGCTCTGCCACCATGAACTAAGCAGCTTTGCTCTTGAATGCCCTTCCACAAATGATGTTCCTGCCTTCAGCCAAACATGGACTGAGTCCCCTGAAACCATGAGGAAAAATAGACCTCTTTTTCTTTAAGTTACGGGGTTTTTGGCCCCAGCAACAGGAAAGCTGAGTAATACAATGAGTAAATAAATTCTAATCTGAAAAAAACAAAAGTACCTCTGCCATCCCATACTCTGTACCTGTACCCCAAGTACCTCAACATTAGGAGACATAATTGCCACATCTTAACTGTTTCCAGTTTCCAACTTTGTATTGGGAGTAACTATCTATATTAAACCTTTGTGAACGTACTTAACTAGTCAGGAAAGTTCACACCTTACTTTGTCATCTGAATGTCTCCTCCTTACTGTAAAGGATTTATCTCTGGTTACCTGATTAGAACTCCCTGTCTTAGGCATTGGTCATCAGATTTTTCTCTCTGAATCTATGTGCTTCCATTTCGCTGCTATAGCTCTTATTCACTGGAACAGTTTGCATCCCTTAAAATGCTTGTTAGACTTAACTAACTTTATTGAGCAGGTAACTTTTCTTATATCCACTTTAGGGAGTTAAAACATAAGGTAATGGTACAAGTAAAAATTCTGTCTGTTTCCTCCTCTAGAGAAAGTAGCCATCAGTTAAATACAAAAACTAATATAAATTGATTTGGCTGAGAAATATTAACATGAGCACATTTCGCCAATTTGTTGGTCATTAACTATTAAATACGTCAATAGAAGAATTGATAAATGGATGGATAGAGAAGATAAATAAATGGTAAAAGAATCAGAAGACCCGAGTTCTAGTTAACTGTGTGATCAACTCTGTGATCTTAGAAAATACATTTTTCCTTGTATGTGACCACAGTAATCCTGAGAAGAAAGATCAAAGTGGAAAGCATCACAGTTCCAGACCTGAAGTTATACAACAAAGCTATAGTAACAAAAGAGTATGGTACTAGCACAAAAGTAGACAGATAGACCGATGGAATAAAACAGAAGACAGAGAAACAGCACCTGGCACCTTCAGCCATGTGAGTTTTGTCAAAGGGACCAAAAACATACATTGGAGAAAAGAGAGACTCTTTAACAAGTGGAGCTGCAAAAACTGGTTTTATCCACTTACAGAGGACTGAAACTAGATCCTTATCTCTCACCTGAGCTCAACTCAAATCAAAGTGGGTCAAAGACCTTAATATAAAAACAGAAATTGTGAAACTACTGGAAGATAACATAGAAGAAGGACTTGAATCCATAGGCAGAGGAAGAACTTCCTAAACAGAACCCCAACAGGACAGGAAATAACACACAAAAATTCAACAAATGAGATTACATGTAATTTAAATGCTTTTTCACAGCAAAGGAACAATCAGCAGAGTGAAGAAACAATCTACAGAATGGAGAAACATCACTGCCAGCCACTCTTCCAATAGAAGACTAATATCTAGAATATATGAAGAACCAAAAATTAAACCTTCAAAACCAAGTGACCAAATAAAAAAAATAAACAATAAACTGAATAGATATCTCTCAAAAGAAGAAGTACAAATACCAAGTACACGAAAAAATGTTCACCATCTTTAGCCATTAGGGAAATGCAAGTCAAAGCAACTTTGAGATTCTATCCTTGGAGAAGGAGGGTCACCATCAAGAACACAAAAAGCAGTGAATTCTGGTGAGAATGTGGGAAAAAGTACCTTTCTACACTGTCGGTGAGAATGTAAATTAGTAAAATCACTATGGAAACCAGTATGGAGATTCTTAAAAAAACTAAAAATAGAAATTTCATCTGACCCAGCCATATCTCTTCTAGGTATATTGTTGATACAATACCCATGATGTGATACATGTGACATGTACTCATGTTTATAGCACAGCGATTCATAAGAGCTAAGCTCTGGAAATAGCCTAGATGCCCATTGAAAGACAAATGGATAAAGAAAATGTGATATATATTATATATGAATATTATATAATATATATGAATATTATATAATATATGAATATTATTCAGTCCATAAAGAAGAATGAAACTATCCATTTTGCAGGGAAATGGATGGAACTTGAGACCATCATGTTAAGTGAAATATGTCAGCAAAAAGTTAAATATTGCATAGTTTCTCTTATATGAAAAACCCAAAATATAAATAAATAAAAGAATAAAATAAATGAGAGATGGTAGGAAACAACAGGCATATTCTTCAGAGATGGGGAAAGGGATCATAGGAAGGGTAGAAGGGAAAGGTAGAAAGAGAGATGAAGGATCAGTAATGATAAAGGTATGTTATATATGCATGCCAATTCCCCAGTATGAATGTAACTATTATGTATTGTAAATATACAAAAATATTTGTTACTTAATTCAAAATAATTTAATTTCTCCTTCCTAGTGATTTCATCATTTTATAAATATGCAAATAATAGCATTTGCCCTATTTGAACAACATTGTTTAGAAGTTTAAATGATATAATGTGTGCGAGAAGTCTGGATATATGTTCATAATTGCACAGTACTGGGATTAACAAACAATTATTATTCCTAAGTAAATTAGAATCTAATAATTTTTTTACTTTTTGAAAATTACTACATATTTGTAGTACATAATGATTACATTTATCATGGGGAGTTGATAGATGTACATAACACAGCCTACTTCTTTTTTTATCTCCTACCCCTCCATTCCTTCCCATTCCTTCCAATTCTTGGTCCTCTTCCTAGTTACAAGGGCTCTATTTGCATTTCTTTTCTTTTTCTTCAATTCTTTTTTCCATCCCCTTTCTCTCCTCTCTCTTCTCCTTCCCCTATCTCTTCTTCCCCTTCCCATTGGAGAAAGATTTCCCTACTTCCTATTATCTATCTTTCATTTTCCTCTTCATTTAAATTTACCATTCATTATGTGATTCTTTCCCTCATTACAATGAAGTCATACTAGGAACTGCCATTATCTCTGTGACTCTATTCCCCTCTTTATAATGTTTTCAAGTTCACTTAAATCCATTCCCTATAAGCCAGAGAAATCTGGAACTATGGATTTGTTGCTAGGCCCAAATCTTTATTATTCTTAAGTATAAATAAACACCTTGAACATGCTATTATGTTTTCCAATTAAAAGTAAAGTTAAACCTAAAATTGTAAAGTTTAAGTAGCAATTTTTTTTTCTTGTTTTGTTTATGAACTTCAGTTGAAATTCACTTGGTAAGTGAGGTAGATGTAGTCCATTTGCTTTTCTTTCTTCTTCCTCAGTGATGGAATACTAATTCTGGTGAGGAATCATGGTATGATTTTCCAGGCTCCTCCAGCCCATGGGGCTTAATCTTTACTGTTCTAATCCAGTCTCAAAAATTCCATTCCTCTTTGTCACCATTGGGTTAGTAGTTGGCATGTGATTCAGGTCTGGCTCACAAAATCAGCACTGAGGTCTGCTTGTATGGGAATGGAGGCTGTTCTGAAACGGATTGTATTTTCAGCTAAAAAGAAATGTACACTGAGGAGATAACTTCTTCCTGTTCATTGTTTTGTTTTTCAGCAGTTTTTATGAACTTACCCTCCTTAGGTCCAAGATCCTAGCCACTCCCAGCCCCTGATGCTCAGCATTCTATTCTCTGTTTTTGTGAGTTTCACTTTTCTAGATTTCACATATATGTGAGACAAGGCAGTGTCTTTCTGCTCCTGGATTATTTCACTTAATGGTGTGTGTCCTTCAGGTCTATCTATGTTGTTGTGACAGGATTCACTTCTTTTTCATGGCTGAATAGTATTCCACTGTGTGGATGGGTCACAGTTTATCTGTTCACCCACCAATGGACATTGTGTCAATCAGTTTTCTGAGGCTGGGACAAAATGCCTGACATACAGACCTTAACTGGGGAAAAATTTATTTTGGCTCATAGTTTCAGACCAGTTGGCTGGCTTCAGGCAGAAACATCATAGCAGAAAGGTGTGGCGGATCCCATGCTCTCACCTCAGGGCATCCAGGAATCAGAGAGAGGAAAAGAGCCAGAGGGGGACCAGGGACAAGGTGTAACCTTAAAGGGACTCCCCCAGTGCACTACTTCTACCAGTGAGGCCCACCCCCAACAGACCATCCAGCTCAGAGTTCACCACTGGATGAATGCATTGATGAGATTGGCATTCTTGAATCGAATCACCTCTCTAGGGGTCCCTTAATCCAATCAAGTTGCTAATCAAGACTGACTGTCACAGGTACTTCGGTTGGCTCCACCCTGGCTACTGTGAACAATGTTGCAGTGAACATGGGAATACAGACATCTGTTTGAGTTGCCGATTGTATTTCTCTTAGATACATACCTAGCAGTGAGATTGTCTGAATGATATGGTAGCTCTACTTTTGATTTTTTAGGGAACTGCCATACTGTTTTTTCCATGATGGTGGTACTAATTTACATTCCCACCAACAGTGTACGCTACCTCCCTGCAGACACTTACCTTTGTCTGCTTGGTAGTAGTCATTCCGACTAGAGTGCAGTGAAAGCTCACTGTGGTTTATGTTTGGATTTTTCTCATAGCTAGTAATGTTGAGGAGTTTTTTATGGGCCTCTTGGCCTTTTGTATGTCTTTTCTTGAGAAATGTCTATTCAGGCCCTTTGCCCTTTTAAAAATTGGGTTATTTTTCTAACTATTGAGTTGTTTTAGTGCCTTAGATATTTTGAATATTAACCCTTTATCAGATATGTATCTTGTTTTTCTCCAATTCCGTATGTTGTCTTTCTACTTTGTTGACTATTTTGCTATGAAGAAGCTTTTAGTTTGATAGAATCCCATTTGTCTATTTTTGCTTTTGTTTCTTGTGTTTTGGGGTCATATAAAAAATCCAATGTCACAGTTTTTCCCCATGTTTTCTTCTAGTTGCTTTATAGTTTTAGATCTTATATTTAAGCCTTTAATTCATCTTGAGTTGATTTTTGTATATGGTTTGAGATAAGGTGCTAATTTCATTCTTCTGCATGTGGGCAGCCAGTTTCTACAGCACCGTTTATTGAAGAGGCTTTCCTTTACCTACTGTGCATTCTTAGCATCTTTGTGCAAAATCAGTCGACTTTAAATACATTGATTTATTTCTGGGCCCTCTATTCTGTTTTAATATGTCTTTTGTTACAGGGATTCTAGCTAAGAACTCAGAAGAATAGAAGGAAAATTTTTCCTTCAGTCCACAATTACACATCGTGTTCACTTTATGCATAAAATTAAATGAGTTGTGTGTTACTATCTATATCTTTTTCGGAATGCATGAATATTTCAATAAAGAGAGCATTTAAAAATCATTGAAAGATGAACAATGAGACAAGAAGAGACACTGGCATTGAAAAAGGAACAGAAAATAATGAAAGGATGTAAAGGGAAAAATAGCTACAATCTCTACCAATGCTGTGCCAGGATTCTGTGGAATCACCTGTTGCTGACCCTTGATGATTTGCTTCCCTTTGATATCTCCCATCATTAGCTCCCAATCTGCACTGTTTGCCAGTAAGTTACATTCTCCCTCAGGCTTTATTTTCTCCCCATGTGTGCTAGTTTGGACTCCCCATCTAGAGCATAGGCTATTTGAATACATGCAGGATTCATGTTTATGATCCTTCAAAGTATCCTCTCATCTTGAACTTGACTCATAGTAAGTGTCCACTTTTCTCTGATTAATTGCTAGTCACTCTCATGTTTCGGTCAGATAAAGAAAGCATACTCATGGACAAGTGGCAGAGGAATTTTCTTGCCAGCATTTGGACAGAACAGGCATTCTTCTATCTACAGTCTTAAGAAACTCAAAGGAATGGACCAGGAAAATCATGATAGTCTCTAGTAAGTTCTGTGGCCCACGTAGGTGACAAAAACAAATGATTTAAAAAACAAAGCAAATAATTGTTTGGCCAACTCAATACCAAATAATCCACTTCCCAGTTGATTTTTTTAAAAAACAAAATTGACTAAATTACTCAATTGTTTTGTCTTTGTGTATACAGAGCCTAAGTTTCTATCGATGAAGCTATATTTCCTGCTTATGCTCTGAACAGCTGTAATTTGGTGATTTGAAATAACTTAATGAGGTATTGATTGTGTCTGTTCAGCATGCTAGGGAACAACTTCTGTCACTATGGAAGGCAATGTCATAAGGGAGGGAATGAAAGACAGGTACATTTCTAAAGAATAAAGCAGCTGAGTTCCTGTCAACTTGGTACTTGAATTGGATGTTAGAGAAATGAATTATTTAATTGTAGATGAAAAATATGAGTTCATTTGCCCACTTGGAATTTGCAATTGGAACTAAATCGCATGCATCTTAGGAAACATAAAAGTTAAAACCACTAGCTCAGAGATGAATTGCAGCAACAAGTTATTTTTGGAGCCAAATTTTAGTTGTTAAAACTGGAAGAAATAGAGGAAGCCTTAGAGTAGAAATAAGGCGCTAGGGAAAGGGAATAAAGGAGTTGTTCCTTTTGCAGACATCCTAAATACTCCCCGGTGGCTCTTAATGAGCTGCATTATTGCATCTTGGCTGTGGAGTTGGGTGGACCTCTGCCATACATTAGCAAGACACAGGGAATTTGAGTGAAGGCACCTCAGAGGTAGGCACACTGTGTCCAGTTCAACATATTCCACTTGCCCAGATTCTGATTTGATGCACTAACAGTTGGCATCCTGAGGGTTATCTCCGAATTACCCAACCTCACAAAAGAACTTTGTAGAATCATTGGCCCAGTGACTATACGATACAAATAAATTGCTCTTGGCTTGGCATATTTATTTAAGCCACTGATCTACTCTCTTCATGGTCATTTACATTTCTTTTCATTAAGGGAGGTCTTCAGGGTTTCTCTATAGAGAAATTTGGGCCTTGTGAATTTTAATATTGATAATCTTAAGGATGCTAGAAGGATTTGCATGTCATGATCTTAAACACCAGTTTTAGGTCTGTTTTCTTGGTCTAATGTGAGACATTAATGTTAAATCTTTGCTTATTTATTTGATTGCAATGAATTTGGGGTTCTGCATGAACCTAGGTTGCTTCTGTTACAGAACAGATGAGACCCAGAAAGCATGGCACAGGGCACCCAAAGATGGAATGGTGCTGCAGTTCCATCCAAGGCATACTGAGGAGGCTCCTGGGTCTAGGAAATCACTGGGAAGAGAACAGGCAGCCATCTGTTCTGGGTGGTTGACATTTCTTGCCCTGAGGAAAGTCTTCTTAGAGCCCTTTGGCTCTCAGGTACTGTCATAAATTTAAATTTAATTTGGCTTCTTGATTTGAGGCAAATTCCTTGGCCAAGTGTGACTTTTAGCTTTTAATAGGAAGTTGGCAAGGTCTGGAGAAATTTGGTTGTCATACGTGGGGAGAAGTGAGGTGACAGTGGCATTTAGTGAGTAGAGGCCAAGAATGCTGATAAACATACTGGGGTATGCGGAAAAGTCTGGCCCCCAAAACTAACAGTGATAAGGCTGGGAGACTCTAGAGGGAAAATCCAATTCTTAGGGCCAAGTAAGAAATAATAGGAAACTAGGAAGGACTTAATTTCTGTTGACTAAAGGAAAGAAAGAAATACCAGCCAGAAGAAGTAAAAATGTGACAAGATGATTTAATGTACTTGTCAGGTGTGTGGCATTATCTGGATGGTGTGGCTTAGAGTCACTTTGGCCACCTGCCCAAAGACTTGAAGTTGAAACTGATTTGCATATAATGACATGTTTACATAAAATAAATCATTATAATAGATACAAATCATACTGTGTTTTTAGAATTGCACTTCTTGCTCCCATTGACAGATAATTATCTTTTACTCAGTACTTACTGGACCTGAAACTGGGTTCAATGTATCTTTTAAAAACTATTTACACTTGGATTCTTTTTATTTTAAAGCAGCAACCCACTTCACCTGTCTTTATGAGCAGAGATAGAGTGTTCTGGAATCAGAAGGAACTTCCAATGGATGCCTTGCTTTTCTACGTACAGGGTAAATCAGTACAGAAAGAGGCAGCTTTGGCATGGAAACATTTCAGTTTCTGAATAGAGGAATTTGGGCTCCATGCATTTAAATATTGATGATATTAAGGATGTTTCAGGGATTCGCATGTTACAACCTTAAATGCCAATTTTAGGTCTATTTTCCTGGTCTACAGTGAGATGCTAATGTTAATGAACTCTAAGTTCTCTTTCAACCTAAGAGCCCAGGATCCTGTCTTTTTCTGCTGGCCAGTTGGAGATGAGGCAGTTGGGTCAACACCCATTTGAGTAGGCTGCAAATTTTTTTTCATTGTTTATTGGTACATTTTAGGTATATAATACAGTTACATTCATCATTGGGATCTTGTACCTGTATTTATTTATTTATTTATTTTTGGTACCCAGGATCGACCTCAGGCCCTTGTGCTTGCGCAGCAGGCGGTGAAACCACTGAGCTAAATCCCTGGCGGTCTTGTACCTTTAAATGATGTGTCTTGGTTCTTATTTTTTCCTTATTGCCCTGCCCTCCCTTCACCCCCTCCACCCTTCCCTATTTACAAAGACTTTGTTTCCATTTTTTTCCTTTTCTCATATTTATTCCTTTCCCTTCTTCCCTTTCCCCTACCCCTCCCACTTCCTCTACTCCTTTAGACTTTTTCTTCCTATTTCACAATATCAATTATACATTATGATCCTTATTTATACTTTTAGTTTTTCACACCAGAGAAACTATTTGGTATTTACACGTGTGCCCTATTTATTTCACTTAAGAATATGGCCTCAATGTGCATACACTTAGCTATAAATGTCTCCGGTTTCTCATTCTTTATGGCTGAGTAGTACTCCATTGTATAGAAAAACCACATTTTCTTTATCTAGTCTCCAGTTGATGGGCATTTGGGCTGTTTCCAAGCTTTAACTATTACAAACTGTGCCGCTATAAACATGGGTGAGCATATGTCACTGTGGTATGGTTCTTTTAATTCTTTTGGGGTGAGATACCTAGCAGAGGAATATCTAGGTCAAATGGGACTTCTAATCCTAGTTATTTGAGGTATCTCCATATTGATTTCCACAGTGCTGGCACCAGTCTGCACTCCCACCAACAATGAAGAAGGGTTCCTTTCTCCCCACAACCCCGCCAGCATTTGTTGTGGGTTGATTTCTTGATAGCAGCCATTCTTACTGGGTTGAGGTAGAATCTCAGCATTGTTTGCATCTGAATCTCTTGCTCTTTTTTTGTTTGTTTGTTTGTTACTGGGGATCTAACTCAGGACCTTTCCATTGCAAGGCAGGTGGCCGAACCACTGAGCTAAATCCCGGGCCCTCATCTGCATCTCTTGAATGAACAGTGATGTTGAACATTTTTTCATATGTTTATTTGCTGCTTTTACTTCTTTATCTGAGAAATGTCTGTTCATTTCAGATCCTCATTTTTAAATTGGGTCTATATTTGGGGGGTCTGGTTTTTTGAGTTCTTTATATATTCTAGATAGTAGACCTTTGTCTGGAGAATAGCTGGTAAAATTTTTTCCCCACATTGTAGGTTGTCTGTTAGCTCTGTTGGTGGTTTCTCTTGCAGTGCAGAAGCTTTTTAATAAGATGACATCCCAGTTGTTGCTTCTTTGTGCTAGTTACTGTGCTACTGAGGATTTGTTCATAAAGTTGTTTCCTGTGCCAATGTCTTCAAGAGTTCTACCTAACTTATCTTCCAGCAAGTTTAGTGTTTCTGTTTTAATAATTAAATCTTTAATCCACTTTGATTTTAGTTTAGTGCATGATGAAAGATAGGGGTCTAGTTTTAATCTTTGGCAAATTGAAATCCAGTTTATTGAGCACCATTTATTAAAGAGGCTATCTTTCCTCCAGTGAGGATGGTTGGCTCCTTTGTCAAAGACGAGGTAGCTGAGCATGTCTGGAGTTGTTTCTGTATCTTCTAGTCTATTCCACTGGTCTTTGGGTCTGTTTCTTTGCCAGTACCATGCTGTTTTTATCACAGTAGCTTTGTAGTATAGTTTCAAGTTGGGGATTGTAATATCCTCTGCCATGTCTCTTTTGCCTAGAATTGCTTTTGTTATTCTAGGTCTCTTCTGGTTCCAAATAAATTTTTGGATTTTTTTCTCCAGCGCTGTGAAGTATATTGTTGGAATTTCTTTTTTTTTTTTCCTAAGTTCTTTTATTGGTACATTTTAGGTATACAATTCATTTACATTTATCATTGGGTGTCTGTACTTGTACATGATTCATCTTGGTTCTCCTCAATAGATGCAGAAAAGGCATTCAACAAAATCCAAAACCCATTCATGATAAAAATCCTACAGAAAATTGGAATAGAAGGTCTTTACCTCAACCTGATTAAGGCTATCTATGAAAAACCAAGAGCTAACATCATACTAAATGGTCAAGAATTGAAAACTTTAATGTTAAAATCAGGAACAAGACAAGGATGCCCACTATCACCACTTCTGTTCAATATAGTTCTGGAAACATTAGCCACAGCAATTAGAAAAAAGAAATAAATAAAAGGAATAAAGATAGGAAAGGAAGAAGTTAAGCTGTCATTATTTGCTGACGATATGATACTTTACATAGAAGACCCAAAAAACTCCATCAAAAGACTTCTAGACTTAGATGGAATTTCAATTGGCATTGCTTTGAATCTATATAGTAGCTTTGGAAGCATGGCTGTTTTCACTATATTGGTTCTTCCTACCCGGGAACAAGGGATGTCTTTCCATTTTCTTATATCCTCCTCAATCTCCTTTTTCAGAGTGCTGTAGTTTTCAGTGTAGAGGTCTTTTGCTTCCTTTGTTAGATTGATTCCTAGATATTTCATTTTTTTGGATGCTATTGTGAAAGGGATTGTTTCCCTAATTTCTCTCTCAGTAAAACTGTTATTTGGATACAAGAAGGCTATTGATTTTTGAGTATTTACCTTGTTTCCAGCTACTCTATTGTATCTGTCAATTAAGTCTAGCAGTCTTATGGCAGAGTTTTTTGGGTCTTCAACGTAGAGTATCATAACATCAGAAAATAATGACAGTTTAACTTCTTCCTTTGCTATCTTTATTCCTTTTATTTATTTCTCTTGTCTAATTGCTGTGGCTAATGTTTCCAGAGCTATATTGAATAGGAGTGATGATAGTGGGCATCCTTGTCTTGTTTCTGATTTTAGTGTGAAAGTTTTCAGTTTTTGACCATTTATTATGATGTTGGCTGTTGGTTTTTCATAGATAGCCTTTATCAAGTTGAGATAAAGACCCTCTATTCCAATTTTCTGCAGGGGTTTTATCATGAATGGGTGTTGAATTTTGTTGAATGCTTTTTCTGCATCTATTTAGATGATCATAAGGTTTTTGTCCTTGACTCTGTTAATATAGTGTACTACATTTATTGATTTACATATATTGAACCATCATACACTTGGTCAGCGTGTATGATCTTCTTGATGACCCTCTGTATTCTGTTTGCCAGTATCTTATTGAGGATTTTAGCACCTATGTTCATTAGGGAGATTGGCCTGTAGTTCTCTTTTTTTGGTTGGGTCTTTCCCTGGTTTTGGAATCAAAGTAACACTTGCTTCCAGGAATGAATTTGGAAGTATTGCTTCCCTTTGAATTTCATTGATGAGTTTAAAGAGTAATGGTGATAGTTCTTCTTTAAATGTCTTGTAGAATTCAGCAGTGAAGCCATCAGGACCTCAGCTTTTCTTTGTTGGTAAATTTTTAATTATGTTTTCAGTTTCACTCTTTGTATTTGGGATGTTTAGAATTTTTGTATCTTCTTCGTTCAACTTTGGTAATGCATATGTATCTAGAAATCTATTTATTCTGTGTTTTCCATTTTATTATAGTACAGGTTCTCAAAGCAGGTATTGATGATCCTTTGGATTTCTGCTGGGTCCTTTTTGACTTCACCTTTTTCATTCCTAATTGCATGGATTTGAGCCTTTGATTTCCTTTTTTTGATAAGGCTTGCTAAGGGTTTATTGATTTTATTTATTCTTTTGAAAAACCACCTCTTTGATTCATTGATTTTTTAAATTCTTCAATTAGTCTCCATTGCATTGATTTCTGCTCTGATCTTTATAATTTCCTCTCCTATATGAGCTTTGGTTTTGTCATGCTCTTCTTTTTCTAGGAGCTTGAGGTTCAGCATTAGGTTGTTTCTTTGAGCTCTCTCTATTTTCCTAATATGGACATTCACTGCTCTGAATTTCCCTTGTAGAACTGCTTTCATTGTGTCCCATAGATTCCTGTATGTTGTACTGGCATTATCATTTAATTGTAGAAACTGTCTAATTTCTTCTTTAATTTCCTCTGTGACCTATTGGTTGTTCAGGAAAGTGTTATTCAATTTCTGTGTGTTTGTGGGGTTTTTTCAGTTTCTTATGTTATTGATCTCCAATTTTATTGCACTATGGTCTGATAATATACAGGGGGTAACTTCAGTTCTTTTCCATTTACTTAAACATGTCCTATGAGCTATCATGTGATCTATTTTGGAGAATTACCCATGTGCAGCCGAAAAGAATGTGTATTCTGATTTTGTGGGATGGAACACTCTGTAAATATCTATTAAGTCCATTTGTTCAATAACTTGGTTCAGTTCTAGAATTTTGTTGTTGATTTCTTGTCTAGATGATCCATCTATTTGTTATAGTGGGGTATTGAGGTCCCCCACTACAATTGTATTAGTGCTTATTTGGTTTTTCAAGTCCATTAATATTTGTTTGTATAGTTGGGGGCATTCATATTTGATGCATATATATTTATGATTGTCATCTCTTCCTCTTGGATTGTTCTTCTCACAAGGATGTTGTGATCATCTTCGTCTTTCTTAATTAGTTTTGGTTTGAAATCTACTTTTTCTGCAAGTAAGATTGCTACCCCTGTGTTTTTCTGGGTTCCTGTGCTGTGGAGAACTGTTTTCCATCCTTTTACTTTTAGTCTATGAGTTTCTTTTTGAGTTAGGTGTGTTTCTTGTATACAGCATATTGTTGGATTTTGCTTCTGATTCCATTCTGCCAGTCTATTTCTTTTGATTGGTGAACTGAGGCCATTAACTTTGATAGTTATAATTGATAGATATTGACTCATCCTTGTCATGATGTTTTACTGTTGTTGGCTCTTACAGTTTTTATTTTTCCCCCTTTCCATTTAGTCTCTTGCCTTGCCTGGTGGTTTTGCTCTGTTGGGCCTCATAGAGTTGTGACCTTCATTGTCTTTTCTAGGATATTGTTTAGAATTGTTTGGAGTGCTGGTTTGGTGTTCATGAAATTTCTCAGGTGTTCTTTGTCATGGAAGTATCTAATTTCCCCATTGATTTTGAAAGATAATTTTGCAGGATAAAACAGTCTAAGTTGGAAGTTATTTTATTTTAGGGCTTGAAATACTTCACTCCAGTCTCTCCTTGACTTGAGGGTTTGTGTTGAGAAGTCTGCTGTGATTCTGATGGGCTTTCCTTTGTAGGTGATTTGTTTCTTTTCTCTAACTGCTTGTAGGATTTTGTTCTTCTGTTGGATTTCTGGGATCTTGACTATTATTTGTCTAGGTGTAGATTTTTTTTTTATCATGGCTAGTTGGAATTCTATATGCCTCACTTATGTGTATGTCCAATTCTCTACCTCTGTCTAGGAAGTTTTCTACTATTACTTCTGTGAACAGTTTTTTATGTCAACTGTACTTTCTCCTGCTTTTTTGTGTACTCTTATCAGTCTTATGTTAATCTTCTTTTCATCATCTAGCAGCAGCTAGATTGATTTCTCATGTTCCCTTACTATTTTTAAGAAATCTCGGGTTTTTTTTGGTCACTAACTACAATCCTGCATTTTGTATATAATATTCTATCTTCACATTCCCTTAATCTGCTGCACATGCTTTTAATGGAGTTTTTAATCTCCTGGATATTTGTTTAAATCTGTTTCATGGATTCCATTTCTTTCTTATGTTGGGCAATCATGGGTTACATTTCTTTCTTTTGCTGGGCATTCATGGCTTCCAGCATGTTTCTGAGCTCATCTATTTTTTTTTTATCTGTTTTTGTTCTAGATCCTCTAATCATGTCTTTCACTCTGCTCCCCATCTCTGTAGTTATCTGGGAAATTATTTCTGTTTTGAATTTTTCTAGAGCCTCATTCATCTGTTTTGTTACTTCCTGTGCTATCGGTTCAGGGTGTCCAGGTGGTTGATTATTGGACTTTTCCACCTCATTTCCCCCAGAATTTGCCTTTGGTGGTGTGGAAGTCTGAGTTTGTGCCTTGCTTAAATGTCTTCTCATTTCTATTTTTGTTGTTTGTACTGTCCTTTGTTTAGTTCCTGGGTTGATACTTCAAGATTGCTTATTGTAGGTACCTTTGTTGCTTGTATTTAGAACCCTTATAGAATGATTGCTTCTCAGAGGTGTCTTCCAGATATAGCTGGTCTTAAAGTTTTGAGTCTCTAATGACTGTATGGCAATCTCATTTTCATTATACCAGAAGGATAACTGATTAGATCAATCACAACCCCTTAGCCCAAGTGATACAATCAGCAATAACAATAGCATCAAAGACAGCTCAGAAAATGACAATTTGTGGTAGTTATTGATCTATCACCTTTAACTGTGTGAATTAAATCAAAATCAAGGACCATCCCCAAATATGTTTATAGCGCATAAAGTCTTCAATATACCAACTTTACCCTTTGGGATGGGGAGTTAGAAGGAGTTGGGCAGGGAGGGATAGATAGGTAGAAGGATAGGGAAAGGTTATCAGTGAGGCCAGAGGATACAGAAAGATCACACAAACTCTAGGGAACTGTTCAAGACAATAAGAAATGACAGAATGAAAGAACAAAGAGAAGAACAGAACAACCTATCAGCAATAGGGAATCTAGAAGCTGTATTCACTTTCCTTTGAAACTGATGAGAATTGAGAGAAGGAAAAAGAGAGAAGAAAAGAAAAAGAAAGAAGAAATTTCAATTAGGGCAGGAAGAGGAACAACAAGGGAGATGAAGAACAATGTGGGAGGGCAAGAGAGTGAGAGAAAGAGAAAGAAAAGGAAAAAAAGAAAAATAAGAAAGAAAAAAGTTTTGAAAAGAATAGAAAAAAGAATTAAAAATTAACAATTAAAAATAAGAGAAAAAAATAATTTTGAAAATAAAAAATAAAAATGAAGGGCCTCCTTCAGGGTATATCTCTGCTGTCACAATAGACAAAGTGGGCAGCAGTGTGCAGATCTCAGTCAATTAGTCTCAGGAAGCCAGTCCCAGACACATGAGATTCAGGCAGACTTCTGGCTGCAAGGCCCAAGTTGAACTCCTTGACCTGTTGCAGGGTTGAACTCTGCAAGGTTCTACTGCAGGTTCCAGCTGCCCTTCCCCTGAAGATAGTCCAGGTTCCAATGGGAGGTGATGATCCCTCCAACTTACCAAGTATGGTGGTCTGGTGTGCCTTTATTGCAGAGATTCTCTTCACTTTTCCAGTGGGCTTCAGTTTTCATCAGAGAGTCTGAGAGAGGCCCTCTTTCTGTTTTTCACTTCTGCTCTATCTTCTGAAGCTCAGGACAGTGGCCTTTATGACCCCCTGTGCCTCTGGGTAGTGTATTCAGGTACAGGTGCAACCAGGAGGCCAGAGCTGGAGGCGGATGCTGGGGGGAGGCACAGGTACCCTTGCTGCTCCACTCCTCACTGGACTGTCCCTGGCTAGGCTGCAGTTTGTGACAAGTGTTTACTTTTGGGAATTCAGAAAGTCGGAAAATTTAGGTGCCAAACTTTGAATGTATGCCTAGGTGCATTTTCTTGGGATGAATTCTGTATCTACATAATAATCTAAATAGTGTATGACTCTAAAATGTAAAGGACTACTGCAGTAGGATATGATGCTAGAAAGGCCAGGGTTATAAGTTATAAGTTTCTTTTCCCCCTCGCTTGCCTTCCCTCCTTCTTTCCTTTCTATTCTTTCTCTGTCCTCTTTTTCTCTCTCTCTCTTTCTCTCTCTCTCTCTGTCTTTCTGGTGCTGGAAATCAATCTATGCTAAGCACAAGAACTCTATCACCAAGCTGCTTCCCCAGCCCTCTATGCCTATTATCTTCAGTAGAAGAAACTTCCATCCTGTAATCCTAGACATCACAGTTGACCCTGAGAACCACATGCAGTCATGTGCTATTATTCACAGAGGGACAAAGAAAAGCAGTATCAATGGGTCAGGATCCCTGGCGTCTCTTCTCAATGTGGTAATTGCAGATTAAGAAGAGTTATTTTGCAGCCTCATCTATCAGAGCTACACACATGGAGCACCAATGAATGACACTCATCTCTCTCTCCAGATTTTGGAGCCAGTGGAGAGATGGGCTAGTGAAGACAGATGGGGAATAAAAAGAAAGTTGGTTCTGTTGATGAAGTGGATGGGAAAACATGGCTTTGTATGTGAGGCAAATAGACATAGTAATACTTCCTCTGAACCAGAAAGACTGGGCCAGTTGTCCAGGGCTTGCTGGACCAGCCCAAGTGATTTCCTTCCCTTCAGCTGGTCAGAATGTGTGGGCTACTGAAGGTCATGTAGCCATTATACTACCCTCTGAAGGGGCTGAACCTGGTGTTGGTCCATTCTCTCCTCATTGCACCAACTAGATGTTCCTTCCTCCCGGTGGGAGCAAGGAGTGAGGGGAGGACAGCAGTTTCTCCCAGTAATTGTCCTCTCTCTACTGCTCTCCTTCAAAAATAAGGAGTTAGGAATAAAATTTCTCCAAATGTGATTGAAACTTTGCATTAAGATACATTCCCAGTGTAGAGTTACCCTGAGTGGCTTGTTTAAAAAAATGGAAATAAGTCTGTTAAGGCCACGGAGAGCTGAAAAAGCATGATCAGAGAGATTTCTGAGAGACTGCCCATAGTAAGGTGGATCTCTACTGCAACTATCTCGTAATGCCAACTGATGAGAATTAGACATTTTTAAGTAGAGCTAAAACTGGCTAGGAGGAAGTGCTTCAAAGTGAGAAAAGTGGGAGTTGGAATCATGGATGTGAGCTCCAGATAAAACCATGAACCCGAGATGTGCCATTGTTTCAGAATGACCTTTCCTTCAGTTTGCCCTCTCTAATTTTATCTTCCTTGGCTCTACAAAGAATTCTCCAGCTTTCTCTCAGGCATCCTATGGATTTTTAATGCTTTCAAGTCATCACCCTTCCAAAATGATAACAGTAATTGCCTGTGAGAAAAATTGGAAACCTCAGACTTTGAAAGGAACCGTACCATTCTCATGGGGCTTTAAGGTTCTTATATGTATGGTTACCTATGGTCCCAATTTGTCTGGTGTCTCTCAGTTTGTACCTGATTTCCTGGTAAAGCTATTAATAGTCCTTCCATCCACTCTCAAGAATGTCCTAGTTTGGATAATTAATCACACAGTCTCTCTGCTTTTTCTTTAATGTTTGGTTTGTTCTTTCTAAAAAGAGGAATGGATTTATTGTTACTTACACAATTATAATTAGTTTTATAAAAAGCTATGACATGCTACTTGGAATTGTGATGGTCTTTCAAAAAGTTGGCACTTCCTGACAACTCCTCATTTATACTTTGTTTGACTCCAAATTGGAACTCTTTATTTTTCTAGCTGCCATTATACTACCAATTATTGTAAGCCTTACTGTACAGAATGAGACAAAACTGTTAAGTGGATCAACGTCACTGGTCTCAAAACATACTCCTATTGAGCATTGCTCCCCAGTTTCTTCTGCCTGACATGGAACCCCTGAAGCCCTTCTTTGTATATGATCTTCCAGCCATATCTTTCCTACTAGATTAGCAGACCCTGCCTGCTATATCCCTATTTATTAATGCTGTGTCACACAGAAGAAAACAGTCTACATGTGTCAAAACAGATAGGCCCTCTCCTTCCCTTCCTGTCAAACTCTCTGTCAAGGAAGAGGGTTAGTAATGGTGGTGGATTCACCTTAGTGCTTTTTGCCAGCATTGGTAGCCAACCAATAGTCCCCTAACATGGCTGTTCTGTTTGTTAAAGTAGGAAAATATTTCTGAATCAGTTGATCTATATTATTGTCCCAAAGTCCTGTAAGCTGTCTGGCACCCCATTCCTTAGCTCTTCTCTTAGGCATGTCTGGATCTCCCAGATCTAGCAGATAAGGGTCAAGAACCAGTGTAATGGGCCAGGGATTTTGCTCAGTGGTTTCACTGCCTGCTGCGCAAGCACAGGGACCCGAGTTTGATCCCCAGTACCAAAAAAAAAAAAAAAAAAAAAAAAAAAAAAGAACTGGTGTAGCAAGAGGTTACAGGGTCCTTGTTCCATCCTATTCTGATCAGCTCTTGTCCATGCCATACAGGTGGCTGGATACCACCCCTGGTTTGTCTATCCTCTCTCCTCTTCAAGGTGCATGGTACTTTAGAATTGAGCTTAACTCTCATGATTGTGTGTGTGTGTGTGTGTGTGTGTGTGTGTGTGTGTGCTTTTAGGGTGTCTGCAAGTATCTTTGCTACTCAATAAGTTGGCCAACTCTTTTTTTCACAAATAGAAAGTTGATACCTTTTAGCGGTACAGTATTCCTTTAAAACAGAATAGGAGCTAGTACCTATCTGACAGATGGTCATTCATTTTTAAATAACTTCCGTAATGGCCGGTTCACTACCCCTGGAGGATATTTTGTCCTCTGAAGTCAATTACATGGAATGACCTACATTTATTTCTCAGAAATATTCTGTATTTCAAGGAGCCAGATATGATAACAACAGAATTAGTCTCTTTTTGCTTAAAAAAATGTTTCTCTGGATGATCTTTGCTTAGCAATTTCCTCTGTATCCATATTCATGGACATTTCATAACATTTGAGAAATGGCACAAAGCTAAGGAGACTACGCTGTCCTGACTGCTGCCTTTTGGCTGAGAAATATGCTTTGGGCTTATTTATGAAACCAGTTATTCCCATCAAAGTTAGTTTTGCCAAAGGAACCAGTCATTCTTATCAAAGAAATGAATGAATGAGAGAATGAATGAATGAACACAGTGAAGGATCTTGGACAGAAAATTATCTTGCAGCCTTTATAGGAAATTCCCTGAGGATATGAGCTTCATGGCCTCTGGTTGGCCTCTTTCAGTATTTTATCAAAACAACAACCAGAGTTGGGGATTTAGCTCAGTGGTTCTGCCACCTGCCTTGCAAGTGCAAGGACCAGAGTTCGATCTCTGGTGCCAAAAAACAAAACAAAACAAAACAAAACAACAATCAGCGTTTCTCTGTGTGCCCAACTGACTTCTCTTGAGCTAATTTAGGCAATTTCTTCTGCTTCTTCAGGGTCCTATGTGAGTTTCCTTTGTCTGGCTGTGGTCCCAGATTAGCCTTTGTGTGGACAGGGCAGAGGTAGAAAGAAGAAAGGGCAAACATGCATCACAGATCTCTAGTGTTGCAGAGAACTCTATTATCAAATTTACCTCCTGTGTAGTAAAGGAGAGCATTTTCCTTTATTCTAGACACCCGATTATATTAGATTATATTACGAAGTAATGATAGCAGGTATGGTCAGTTCTTTTTGCATATCAGATGTTATTTCAGCTTTGGATATTTAGAAAGAAGAAAAACATTATAGGGAAAAGTGGAGTTTTTTGTTTGTTTATTTGTTTTGACTTTCTAGAAAAACTGTTACAAGTGATGTTCAAACCTAAAGATAAGAATAATGTAGTTTGCCTTTTGACCAACGCTACCTTCTGCATCCTTCTCCTCTTCCTCTCATGCCTCTACCTCCTCCTCCTCTTCCTCCTTTTTTCTTCTGTGGTAATAGGGATGGAACCCACGGGTGCTGGTCTATATCCTCAGCCCTGTTCAATCTTATTTTCAGACAAGGTCTTGCTAAGTTATCCAGACTTGTCTTGAACTTTTGATCCTCCTGCCTCAGCCTCCTGAGTATCGGGGATTACAGGCTTGCATCACCATAGCCAACTCCCTCTGACTTCTAATTAGGCCAATAAGGTACCTGCACTAATCTTCCCAGAGTATAATCAGAAAAGCAGAGAAAGAGGCTTCCTCTTGAGAACTCTAGTTATGGGACCATTAGTTCTGGTTATGTAGAGAAATATATCCATTGATTATTTTGTGGAAAAGTCATACCATGATTTAATTTCTTTTACTTTTGGAAGGAAGGATATTTAGCCTAAAAAAATACTTCAGAGAGCATGTAGCTTGTACTTTGCTGAAGAGGAGACTGTGGCTTGTGCATTGACAATAAACAAATATATCCCTCAAAGGGCTGGGCATTGAGAACAGTACAGAACAATTCTGAATGAGAGGCTTTTTGTCTTGGGTATACCTGGATTATAGCAGACTCCTGCCACCCACCTCCCTCTGTTAGGATATGAAAAAGGGAGAGGAGGATGCAGCCAATGACTCTGGGACAGTAGAGGTGTCCCTTACACACAGACACTTTTAACTTAATTCCATGGTTGGGAAATAACCCCCGAATCTCTCAGCAGGCCTGTCTGCCAGGGGAGAGTACCCTGAGCAAATGGCAGGTGTGTGTTATTTTCCTGTGGTAAAATAATATATAAATCATCGTTATTCTGATGTCTACACATTCCCAAGGTTGACTGTTTTGAGGTGATTAAAAAAACCACTTCTGCCTAGTCTTGAGCTTTCTGCCTATGTTCTGGTTAGGGTTCCATAAGCACAAAGAGGCAGGGATGTTAAGGGAGCAGAGAGGAGGGGCTAGAGGGCTGTGTATGGGTCTGAGTGACACTGAGGAAGTAGAGGCATGAGTGAAGAGAACAGTTAAAGTGAGTGAAGAGTGTGTGAAGACAATCTGAGAGTGACTTCCTGAAGTTTGGTTCCTGGATCCAGCCAACCAGGAATCTGCAGGCCGGTCCCTGGAGCAGGTAATTATCGGAGACCCCCACGGCGGGTTCAGATCTCCTGCTCAGGGCTATGAAGCAGGGTGCGAAGAAAGACCTAGAGACAGAGTTAAAGAGCTAGAGATGTGGGGAGCCAGGATGACCAGTGCTTGAGCAGTCAGAGGTCTGAACAAGCAAAGGTCCTGTACACCCAAAGCTGTTGATGTTTATTGGTGGCATCATAGTTAGACTGAGGGAAAGGGACTACACAGATGGACCACATGGAGTTGCTATGGATACATTGTTGATCCAGGCAAAGCTTGTAAAGAAAGAGATAAAGCATTCTTGAATTAGGAACAGAACAGACAAAATATTACGAGTAATAATTAACCTTACCTTTTTAGTAAAGAAGGTTTGTATTTTGCTTCATTTATTTATTAAGTTTTGGTACCAGGGATCAAACTCAGGACCTTGTGCTTGCTAGGCAGGTGTAGCACTGAGCTACATCCCTGGCCCAAGAAGGTTTTAACTCTGGGCATAGAATTTGGGTTCAAGTCACTCTGACCTCAGCCTGTAGGCTGACTCACTTCTATAAGCAAGTCGATTGCAGGATTAACCCTTTACGGTCCGCACGGCTTACAGGCTGCTTTGCGCATAATCAGTGGGGTGGTCTCCCACATGTAATTCCCCATTCTCCATTTTTCTTCTTTTATTTAAAGCTCCACTTGGACGGCCTCTTAGCTAATACAGCCATGTATCTCTTGCAGGTCACTCTGCAGCCACTGTATCTCAGGTGATAGTTTGTTCTGCTAATAGTTTTTGTTAATAAATCCCTTGATCCTCCTAGACAGGGTTCGTTATGGGCGGAGTGTCTTCTGAGTCCCACTGGGCAGTCGATATTGCTAAACTGAACATATAGGGCTGGTTATGTCAGAACTACTCATGGCTCTAACTCATGCTACCAACTGATCGTTTACTTCACTCACTGTTCACTCAAATACCAGGGTAGAAATTCCGTTTTCCTTTTCGGTACTGGATCTAACTTGGGTCCTTGCGCTTGCGAGACAGGCGGCTGAACCACTGAACTAAATCCCCGGCCCTCTGTTTTCCTTTTCTAAATTGACTGTTGTTCAAGGCTGAATTGTACATGAGCCACTGTTTTTACTTTGTAAGAACTCAATATTTCTACTCCCTTGCTGAATCTGAAAGGGACAATTTTGATTAATATTTTCATATTTTAAAATGGCTCCCAGATAACATCTGATTCATCCCTATAACAATTTTGAGAGACAGGAAGGAAGCAGGTAAATGGGCATTTCACATAGTTTTTGCTTAATGGTGAATTTAGTGCTGCTTGGGCTTAGATAAAAACTGAAGAAATTATTCATGTGGAATCTAAGATCATTATTCTTGATGACATCTATAACTTGCTGCTGGCAAGAACTGTTTATTGTAGTACTATGAGGAGAATTATACTCTGTGTTTGAACGTGACACCAATACCCCCTCCCATTAGGTACATAGGAGCTATGTGATGTTTTTTCTAATAGGAAGGGCAGATTTTCATTCAGCCATTTATTCTCTGTCTTGACATTGTGATGATGGACACACATTTCTGATATCGAACTTGGGATAAGCATTACAGTCATCACCACAAGCAGGGAAAAACAAATTGCCTGCCTAGGGATTTGAACTTCTGTCACTGCCCTCAGTAGGATGGTGTGCTAACCAGTGAGGGTAGCCGTGGGCATGCAATTATAAAACGGCGTGAAGCAAACTCAGTCTAGGGCCCTGAAATTTAACCTTTGGATATATACATTAGCCTTGATACATCTCTATGGAAGAACGTGACCTATCTCTAAAGACATTTATTGCAAAATGGTTTGCAGTTATCCTTCACAGAAACTTATTTTTCAAATTTAATAAAGATAGAAACATCAGTGATCCTTGAGGAAATAAAATTTAGTGTTTCCATCACACTAGATATTTATTTTGAACAATATTTACAATTATGTCACTCATCTGTGAAAATTGCTTTGAATAACTTCCTTTTAATGATAAGGGCATGCTTGAGCTACATCTGAATTTATGTTTCAGGGAATTATGTGGGAGAGATTAACATTTTAGAAATAGAGCACAAATATCAAAACACTACTAAAATGGGAACTTCATAGACATGCTAGAAAATGAGACAAGATCCATAAAAGCATTATTAAAAGAAAAAAAAGCAAATTCTCTGCAGTTAACTCATTCTGTGAACTATTTTGGAAATGAAGCACTTAATTATAATCATTCATGATTTAAAAACCAGTGGGTTATATAGGTAGATGACCATTCAAGGAAGTGAAGATGTGATGGAAATGGATGTCATATTTATAAACTGGAAACACCTTGACTATTTTGATTGTCAAAGATATTCCTCCCCCATCTCCTTCGCTTCCCTTGTTCAATCCATCCAAATATTGTCCAATTCAAATCTCCTGCCAGGGCCACTGCAGCACCCCTGTTTCCCATGGTGATGATGGCAAAGGTTCCATATGGCTCCTCTCTCCATTCCTGCTTCCCTTTAATCCATTTCTCATTGTCTAGAAAAGGCAAGTGAAATCATGTTACTATCCCACTTCACTTCTGACCAAGGATTCCCATTGCTTGCATCATAAAGTCCTCAATTCTGATTATCCCTTCAACCACAGGTTGTTTTCCATGGTTTTGTGTGGACACTGGGCAGTGGCTGTGATTGCAGGTACACAAGCATCTTGGAAATGGTGGGCTCACATTAATGAAAGGCCCCAAATTTAAATCTCTTACTTTATCTCTGACCTAGATTACTTCTGTAACCATGGAAGTTCATATATTTGTGATGAGGCATTATGTACATTTACTGTATCTCTTTAAAATCCTCTTTTGATATTTCTCTATCTTTTAGTATACTGGGAGCCTAAGGGAAAACATGCTGAATTGGCTTTTGCTATTCTCCCACCTGAAAAGCCCTGTTCACAAGCAATGGCCTTCTGCCAGCCCTCTGGACCTGTTCCTTTCTCTGCCCTCTGAACACACTTGAACACCCTAGCTCTGCCTTCAGGAATGGTTCTCACTCTTAACTGTTTGATGTTCTCCCTTGACTGTGGAACTTCTCCCAAAGTATTCTCATTCTTGTTTTCTCTCCTCTGGCTGAATGGTACTCATATTTTAATTTTTTCAGGTTAAACATTTTTTAAAAAAAATTACTGTGGACTAAGTCTAGGACCTTCTCACTGAGCTACATCCCCAGCCCTCTTTTTACTTTTTATTTTTGAGACAGAGTCTGGTAAAATTACTAAGTTGCCAAGCCTGTGCTTGAATTTGCAATCCTTCTGCCTCAGCTTCCTAAAGTGCTGGTATTACAGGCATGGTAGGCCTTAGCTTAAATGTCACTTCCTCTTTCTAGAACTTTCTTTGATCAGAATAGATTCTCTTATCACAAGCCTCTCATTCAAATGTTGGAATTGCCTTTCTTACCTCCCTATGCTGACTGGTTGTTACTACTGGTTCATATTTTCCCACCTAAACTGCAAGAGCTTGACAACCTTGCTTATTATAGTCTAGCAGAGAGTTAAGCAGCTCATAGACATTGAATATATAATTGTGTCATAGGAGCTCCATGGGGCTCACTGTTGTGTTCCGCATGACCCATGACCATTCCTGACACAGAGTGAGTGCTCAGTAAATGTTTTATGAATAAATTTCAACTGTATAATATGATACTATCATGCCACTGAAGGAAATGAACAATCTTTGTTAAATACTATACATTCGCATTGATCATATCAGGAATTGGAGTACAGATGCCATGATACTATAAACATTGACACAGGAAGATAGCAGCTGCCATTTTCCTGGCCTACCCTGATGGCCCATCAGTAGCTTGTCCTCAAAGAGCAGGAAGCCATGATGGTCAGCCACCAAGTTTTTGAACATTTGTTATTTTTAAATGAATTTACAACTTCCTTCAGTGGGAAAAACATAATTGATGATGATTATGTTAAAAAGGATAGTCTTTAACTTTATCTCATGAAAATTTGGTTGAATATTTGCTTAGATAACAAAAAGCTCAAATTATTGAAAAGACAGCTTACCCTAATTAGCTAAGAATACCAGAACAGCTTCATGCTGAAATCCAGCACAGTTCTGAATTCATAAGTATGAATAAATATGAGTTGAAGAAAGGCTACACACTAATTGGAAACAACAATTAAATGCAAAAATGTTTGCTGAGTCTCAGTTGTCTAAGATCTGAGTCTATGATCTATACAATTAGGTGGTACATTTAAATGTTTTTCTCTTAAAAACCTCTAAAATAGGGTGTCAATGAAGATTGACTGAATTCTTGGAAATTAAGATCCTTATTGTGATAGATAGTTTAGGAATAACAATAAATAATTATTATTTACATATCTGTTTCTTTTTTGTATATCGTTTTATTGGTACATTTTAGGTGTACAATATAATGACATTCATCATTGGAAATTTGAACCTTTACATAATCTCTCTCAGTTCTTATTTGTGTCCCCTTCCCCTGCCCTCCCTTCAACTCCTCCATCCCTCCCTATTTACAAAGACTTTGTTTCCTTTTTTTCATTTTCTCATATTAATTCCATTCCCCTCTTTCCTAGGATTTCAATTGGAATTGCATTGAATCTATATAGCGATTTTGGAAGTATAGCCATTTTCACTATGTTGCTCCTTCCTACCCAGGAGCAAGGGATGTCTTTCCATTTTCTGATATCCCCTTCAATATCTTTTTTCAAAGTGCTATAGTTTTTGGAGAAGAGGTCTTTAATTTCTTTTGTTAGGTTGATTTCTAGGCATTTCAGTTTTTTGGGTACTATTGTGAAAGAAATTGTTTGCCCTATTTCTGTCTCAGTGAGTCTGTCGTTCGTGAAGAGGGAAGCTATTGATTTTTGTGTGTTGACCTAGTATCCAGCTACTTTACTGAATTTGGTTATTAAGTCTAGAAGACTTTTGGTGGAGTTCTTGGGGTCTTCTCTGTAGGGTATCATGTCATCTGCAAGTAATGACAATTTGACTTCTTCATTTCCTATCTTTATTCCTTTTATTTCTTTCTCTTGTCTAATTGCTGTGGCTAATGTTTCTCAAACTATACTGAACAGGAGTGGTGATAGTGGACATCCTTGTCTTGTTCCTGATTTTAGTGTGAAGGATTTCAGTTTTTGACCATTTAGTATGATACTGGCTGTTGGTTTTTCATAGATGGCTTTTATCAGATTGAGGTAGAGACGGTCTATTCTGATTTTTTGTAGGGTTTTTATCATAAATGAATGTTGGATTTTGTCAAATGCTTTTTCTGCATCTATTGAGATGATCACATGGTTTTTGTTCCTGGCTCTATTGATATAGTACATTACATTGATTGATTTACTTATGTTGAGCCATCCCTGCATCCCTGAGATGAATCCCACTTGATCAGGGTGTATGATCTTCTTGATGATCTTCTGCATTCTATTTGCCAGTATCTTATGAAAGATTTTTGCATCTATGTTCATTAGTGAGATTGGCCTATAGTTCTCTTTTTCAGTTGGGTCTTTCTCTGCTTTGGGGATCAAGATGATACTTGCTTCCAGGAATGATTTTGGGAGTATTGCTTCCCTTTCAATTTCTTTGAAGAGCTTAAACAGTAGTGGCAGTAGTACCTCTCTAAATATCGTGTAGAATTCAGTGGTGAAGCCATCAGGACCGGGGCTTTTCTTGGTTGGTAAGGTCTTAATTATGTTTTCAATTTCATTGATTGATATTGAGTTGCTTAGAAGTTTTAGGTTTTCTTCATTCATCTTTGGTTATTTATAAGTGTTTAGGAATCTGTCCATTTCTTCTGTGTTTTCCATCTTATTGGCATATAGGTTCTGGAAGTAGGTATTGATGATCCTCTGGATTTCTGTTGGGTCTGTTATAATTTCACCCTTTTCATTCCTAATTGCATGGATTTTGGCCTTTTCTTTCCTTTTTCTGATAAGGTTGGCTAAGGGTTTGTCAATTTGGTTTATTCTTTCAAAGAACCAATTCTTGGCTTCATTGATTTTTTTTATATCATTCTCTTAGTCTCCACTGCATTGATTTCTGCCCTGATCTTTATAATTTCTTCCTTTCTATGGGCTTTGGGTTTGTCCTGCTCTTCTCTTTCTAGAAGCTTGAGGTTCAGCATCAGTTGTTTCATTGGGCTCGCTCTGTTTTTGTGATATGAGTATTCACTGCTATGAATTTCCCTCTTAAGGCTGCTTTCATTGTGTCCCATAGATTGTGATATGTTGTATTGTCATTGTCATTTAATTGAAGGAATTGTCTGATTTCCTCTTTAATTTCCTGTGTGACCTACTGGTTATTCAGAAGTGTGTTGTTCAATTTCCATGTGTTTATGAAATTTTTTGAGTTTCTTTTGCTATTGATCTCCAATTTCATCACACTATGGTCTGATAATATGCAGGGGATAACTTCAATTGCGTTGTACTTACTTAAATATGTTCTATGAATGAGTATGTGGTCTATTTTGGAGAATGGCCCATGTGCAGCTGAAAAGAATGTGTATTCTGATTTTGTGGGGTAAAACACTCTGCAAACATCTGTTAAGTTCATTTGTCCAAGAGTTTGATTGAGTTCTAGTATTTCATTGATTGTTTTTTTTTTTTTGTCTAGTTGATCTATCTATATGTGATAATGGGGTATTGATGTTCCCCACTACTACTGTATTAGTGCTTATGTGATTTTTCATGTCTGTTAGTATTTGTTTTATATAATTGGGTGCACTAGTGTTTGGTGCATAGATATTTATGATTGTCATCTCTTCCTCATGGATTGTTCCCTTTACAAGGATATAGTGTCCTTCTTTGTCTCTCTTAATCAGTGTGGGTTCGAAATCCACTTGGTCTACAAAGAGGATAGCTACTCCTGTTTTTTTTTGGGTTCCTATCACATGGAGTATTGTTTTCCACCCTTTAACTTTCAGTCTATGAGTTTCTTTTTGAATTAAGTGTGTTTCTTGTATGCAGCATATTGTTGGATCTTGCTTCTTGACCCATTCGGCCAGTCTATTTCTTTTGATTGGTGAGTTGAGACCGTTAACATTGATGGTTATACCTGATACATATTGAGTTATCATTGTCATGACTTTTTCTTTTTGTTGGATTCTCCCTCTTTGCTTTTAATTTCTTGTCATGCCTGGTGGATTCATTCTGCTGGGTTTCCTGGGCTTGTGATCTTCATTGTCTTTTCCTAGGATTTTGTCTAAAATTTTTTGGAGTGGTGACTTAGTATTCATGAAGTTCCTAAGGTGCTCTTTGTCCTGAGAGTATCTTATTTCACCATCAGTTTTGAAAGATAGTTTTGCAGGGTACATCAATCTGGGTTGGAGGTTGTTTTCCTTTAGGGCTTGAAATACATCACTCCAAGCTCTTCTTGCCTTGAGGGTTTGCATTGAGAAGTCTGCTGTGATTCTGATGGGCTTTCCTTTGTATGTGATTTGTTTCTTTTCTCTCACTGCCTGTAGAATTTTGTTCTTCTGTTCAGTTTCTGGAATCTTAACAATTACATACCTATGTGTAGATTTGTTTTGATCAATGCTATTTGGAGTGCTATATGCCTTGCTTATATGTATGTCAAGTTGTTTTCCCCTCCTTGGGAAGTTTTCTGCCATCACTTCTGTGAACAGTTTTTTTTTTTTTTATGTCATCTGCCCTCTGTCCTGTTTCTTCATTAACTCTGATCAGTCTTATATTATTCTTCTTTGAATCGTGTAGCAGCTACTGGATTGATTTGTCATGGTCCCTTACAATTGTTAAGCAATTTTTCTTTTCATGTTCACTAATTGAAATCTTATCTTCTATATCTGAAATTCTGTCTTCACATTGGCTCATTCTGCTGCATAGACTTTCAATGGAGTTTTTAATCTCCTGGAAATCTGTTTGCATCTGTTTTATGGATTCCATTTGTTTCCTATGTTGGGATTCCATCATTTTCCTCAGGTCCTTTATTTTTTTTAAATCTCTGTCCTCTCTAGATTTATTAATCATGTCTTGCACTATGGGCACAATCTCTGCTGTTATCTGAGAAATTATTTCTGATTTCCTTTTTTCCAGATCCTCTTTTGTTGCCAGTTCAGGGAGTCCAGGTGGTTGAGTATGAGTGTTCCATCTCGTTTTCCTTTGGGGTTGCTATAGGTGATCTGGAAGTCTGGGTCTGAGGCTTGTTTACATGTCCTTTCATTTTGATGGGGGGGGGTCCTGGTGCTGCTGGCACCTGCGTGGCTCACCTCCTGTGTGCTGGGAGCTGTGGCACCCCTACCAGGAATCCTCCTCAGTGCTGGGAGCTGTGGCATGCCTACCCAGAATTCTCCTCTGGGCTGGGAGCCATGGCACACTGACCCAGAAGCCTCCTCTTACATATCTGTTTCTTACTCTTATTTTTGTATACAGGAATATAATTGAATCATGTTATTTATATAAGACAAGTGTAATTATTATTTCAATTTTATATAAACAGAGGATTAAAGATCAGAATGTGTAGGTGATTTTCCTAAGGTCACATGTGATAACTAGTAGTGGAGTACCACATTGGCTAGCCCACGGTGCCTACTTCTTTGGGTTAAAACTAGTATAGATGTTACTGTAAAGTTATTTTGCAGGTGTGATGTCTATTTACAATCATTTGACTCTAAATAAAGCAGATCACACTCCATAACACAGGGGGCCTCATCCAATCAGTTGAAAGCCTTAAGAGATTTCCTGGAAAAAGAAAACTTCTGCCTTAAGATGAAACATAGAAATCCTGGGTGGGTTTCAAGCCTGCTTAGTGGATTTCCTATTCAAGACTTATCAATTCTTACCTGAATTTCTAGTTTGCAGTCTGACCTACTTAAACTAAACTTTCTTCTCTCCTTCTCTCTCTTTCTCTCTCTCTCTCTGTGTCTCTCTCTCCCTCTCCTGAACCATTAGAGATAAATCTAGTTTTAGTTTATGCATAAATACTTCATGTGTATTCCCTATGAAGGACATTCCAGTCACAAAACTCAGGAATTTTAATATTGATGCAATACTATTACAGTCAACCCTTCCCGTTTTCCATGGTCTCAATAATGCCATTTATAGCCATCTTTGTTTCTGAATCCAAATCCAATTCAAGATTATGGCTTGCCTCTAGCCTTCATGTCTCTTTAGGTAATTCCTCAGGAACCCTCACTCTTTCATGGTCATGACATTTCAGGGGAGTATAGGGCACTTATCTTGTGGAATGTCCCTCAATTTTGGTTTTCTTATGTGTCATTATGATGAGATTCAGGTTATTTGTCTTGGAAACACAACAAGTGCAGTGCTGATCACTTCATAGAAAGTTGCAACAAATTGTTTGGGGCCCTAAAAATAGGGCTCCTTTGGCCACTGTGGTTCTTATCACTGGATTTTACATTGTTTCTACTTCCCACCCCAACTTGGAAATAACCATTATTGAGTATGAACCCTATAGTCTTTTAGAAATACAGAGCCTGCCAAAAACATGTACACATTTCAGGAAAAGAAAAACATTATGATGTTTTACAACAGATGGTGTTACCCTCGTAAGGAGACCCTAGAGGATGTCGCATATTGCATAAAACCCACCACACTGCCGCCTCTTAGAGAAGAAATTGAAAATGCGTTTGCAGCAATCTCAATGACGCAGGTAACCCAAGCCACAGTTCACTGTATTAATAAGTGCCTGGCAGCTCATGGTCACTTTGAGCACCTTTTGTAATTGTAGAGGCCAAAGATAACTTGGATTAATCTGTGATGTCTCAATAAATTTAGTATTAAAATATTTATACAAGGTTTTCTTTTCCTGAATTATGATACATTTTTTGACTGACTGTATATTTATAAACCTATATATGTATTGAGACAATAAATAGTATCACTTTATACTTTTATAGTTACATAAATAGCTATACATATAAAATATCTGTGTGCTTGCCAGCTTTTTGTTGTGGGAACAAAATGCCTGACATATAAAGCACAAAAGAAAAAGGTTATTTTGACTCATAGTTTTAGGAGTTTCCATTGATGGTTGGTTGACTCCAAGGCAGAAACATCATGGCAGAGAAACATGATGAAAGGAAGCTGTTCACTCCCTGGAAACTTGGAAGCAGAGAGACAGCAAGGAGGGGGGCCTTAGAAGGCTCACCCCAGTGAGCACTTCCTCTAACCAGGCCCCACCCCACTAAGAGCACATTCAGCTATGAACTCATTAAAGGATTAATCCACATGCCAGTATATTACCCCATGACACAACCACCTTCCAAAAACTCCCCACCTCTGCACGCATGAGATGCTTGGCGGGACACCGTGAAAGTCTGCCATGTGTTTGAGACCCACCCTTAATACTGTGTATTATATAAACTCTATGTGATTCCTTTCACCATTCTCTAGATCACTCAGCCTTTTGTGGGCTGGGAAATCTTCACAGTGGTTTACAATGCAGCTTTCACAAGACCATTTCTGTTTTGCTCACTACTGTGTGGTCAGCTGATAGTGACTCCATCACAGGCACTCAGGTAGGGTTCACTGAGTGCACTGGAATGAGGTGTCTTCCAGGCCCACCCAGGACAGCTTCCCACACCAGGCTCTGTGTACACCCAGAGTTTTCACTGATTCCAATGACTGTGACACCCACTCTTAGCTTCTGATGACATTGAGAGTCCAGATGGGTGAAATCTTATCTTTATGAAAATTTTCTTAAAAATTTAGCTTTTGAATTTACATTGAGAGAGCAGAACTGACAATTGAGATTAATGGTTGCTGTTGAATGCACACCCTTCCTTACTGTCATAAAAGAACATTATTAGTATTTGAGAACAGCAAATTGCCATATATTGCTGCTGTTAAAACCAACACAAAGCTCTTTCAGGATGTTTTAATGATCAGTGAATGACTTAATGAATGTTGAGCTGCAGGCTATTAACCCTGACTCTGACCTCTATTAGCTATGAATTAAGGTAGGGATGTAGTCAGCTAAAAAGGGATCAGAGTAAATATGGAGAGTAATTAAGCTTCAGTGGGTCCCTAGATTTTTTCATTTCCATCGTAGTAATGTGTGTAACTGCCAAAAAGAGTTGATCACTCTGAACCTAGAAAAGATTTCTCATTTTCTGCTACTTAATTTGCATGTGAATGAAATGGAGCTCATTCTTTCTCACTTTGAAGACAGTAGTGGGAAAAGAAAGAGGCTTCAGTAGAGGTAAAATTGATGATAGTGAAAAGCAACCACATGCTTCCAAGCATGTAATACAATTCTTTAGGGGAAATTACTTAGTATTCCTGTTATCACCCAAATCTACTCCATAATTGGTCAAGTACAAACAATGCCTTTTACCTTCTCATGAAAATCAGGCAAAGAATATGCCCTGTAATTAATAGGATATCTGTTATGGCTTGTGTCTAGATCTTTCCCCAAATCCTCATAGGTGGGGCTTTTCAGAGGAGGCTGGATCTAAGTGTGTGATGCTGAGATCAAGGGTGTGTGATAACTAAATTAGTCCACTAATTGGTTTGGCATAGTTCCAAGTGTGGATAATGGGAAGGCTCACTTTGGGTGTGTGTGCTACCCACTCTAAGGGCGCATAGCCTGGGTAGAATATAAGGGACAGAAAGAAGGCTGCTGTTGTCGCTTGCTGCAGCAGCTTTTTTGCTACTTCGCTCCTTTCTGCCTGCCATGAACTGTTTCTCCTCTGCCATGCCACCCTGCCTTAGAGCCATCCAGTTATGAACTGAAGTCTCTGCAAACAGTGTGCCCCAAATAAACCTTTCCTCCCTGAGCTCTGGATATTGGGTATTTTGTCTCAGAATGACAAAAGTATTCCAGACAATGCCTGATTGTTCAGCTCTGATAAGTCAAGGTCAGTGTTCTTTGAATATCTATGAAGCATCAGGCATTCTATGGGTCAAAATATTCACCCAGATTTCAAATCTGTTTGTTGCTAACAGTTTTGGAACAAAACAAGAGTCATTCCCTAATGGTGATGCATGTGAATCAAGTTTGGTCAAAATGTATTTCCTTTATCTTTACTTGGCTTTCCAATATAGGACTTTAAAATTCTGGAGATTTTTAAATCTTGTATTTTCTTTAGGAAAAAAATAACATAAAGAAGGAAGGAAATGGGCCTTTTTATAAGATTGAATTCTTCTTGTAAAAGGTTATGAAACTTCCTTACTCCCCTTGAAGTATAGATGTGAAAAATCATGTGGTTATTTGATCTTTAATGGTCAGGGGAGTTTCTAACAAGAAAAAGGAGGTCCATGATGTGGTGGCAAATGCACAGGACTTACACCTAACACATGGAGACCTAAGTTCCCATGTGCATCTCTTACAGAAATACACAGCTTGAAAAAAGGGAACAATTCAGAGATAGAAATGCTTGCAGAACTCGACCTCATCTCTATTTGTATCAGACTTGAAGACTTTTCTCAAAATGTGTATCATCTGAAAATGGTCCTTGGAGACAAAAAATGAGACAAGAAATGAAATATATATGTATCTATGTATATAAGTATATATTATATGAATATGTACACACATTCATATAAAACCTGTGAGAGAGGCTGAACTAATACTGATAATACTAACTAATCTTTTCAAAGACTAATAAAATGTTTATTTAGTTTTCTTAAAAAAGCAGGACCACACTATTGAACTCCATTGTTATACAATGGAGAATGTAAGTAAGTTGAAACTTTTCCTAGGATTATTTAGCAATTAACTCTGCTGGAACAGACTGACAATAGGCAGAATGGCAGGAGAAGAGCACAGAAATTTATTAACATGCACATGTGCACGGTACTGTACAACATATGAAACTCAGAGAAGAGCCAGATGGTTGATACTCAAATACCCACTTCACAAGAAAGAGAATTAGGGACTTCTGGCACTTTGGAGGGATATTAGATAATGTTTAGGGGAGACGATGAGCTTAGAGAACAGACAATGGTCTGAGAGAAGGTTGCTCTGATGTTTTCCTTTAAGTCTCTTCCTGTGTGATGAATATAAACTTCTTTGGTTAAAAAACTTTCAGAAGGGGCTGGGGATTTGGTTCATTGGTGCCACCACCTGCCTCGCAAGTGCAAGGTCCCGAGTTCGATCCCTGTTATCAAAAACAAAAAACAAAAAACAAAGAATAAACAAACAAACAACTAAAACCCCCAAAAGAACAATAAAAAACTTTCAGAAAGAAGATTAGAAAAAATTGTGTTTCCCTTTGGGGAATCTAGTAATTATGTAGCTAAGGGAGCCTCAGACAAAGCTGTGTTGCATTTTCTTGGCTTTGGGTGCTGTCAGTTTGAAATTTAGAGCAGCATTTTTGGGGGTGTTGTTTTCAATAGGTGCTTATCAAATGTCTAAAAGGTATTGTTCTAGACATTGAGGATTCAGGAAAAAAAAGACAGACCAATTTTTGTCCTCAGCATACTTATATTCTAACAAGAGAAATGAACAAGACACAAACAAGTGGATCAACATCATTTTATATTTTTTCCAAGTGGCAGAAAGACAATAAAGCTGAGTAAGGGTATAGGAATCAAAGGGAAAGAATATTTGGCAAAGTGTGGCCAGAGAAGGCCTCATTGAAACAATCCCCAAGTGACTTGAAAAGGCACTCTTGAGACTTTCTGAGGAGAGAGTATTAAGTGGCGTGTGGACAGCAGGCATTAAGGGGATAATTTGGAATAAATATGTTGTGTTTAAGGGGGCATAAAAAAGCCTGGTCATGCTGGAACTTACTGGCTGGTAAGGGCAGGAGATTAGACAGAAAGGTAGGAGAGGGCATATTATAATAAGTTTTTAGGCCACGACAAATTTAGGTGCTTTTCTGATGATAAGAATTCGTGGATGGGTTTATAACAGAGAAGTGCCATCACTGAATTTAGATTTCTATCAAGTCAGTCTTGACAGCTGAAGGCACCAGGCACTCTTACACTAGAAGAGATAATAATGACAACAAGATAATATGCATTATGTGTGATCACTTATACGGCTTCTTAAAATAACTTAGGTCTTTCTCCTCATGTTTTACAGGGAACAAAACAACAGTTCTGGAAGGGGAAGTGTTGAACTATGGCCCCATTTTGGGTACACAGGGGGGTTGGTAGTAGAATTCACAGTGTCACACTGGTTGAGTGCCTCAACCACTACCCTGTGGAAGAATCACTCTATCCCACTTTCCAGGGATGGGTGAATCTTTCCTCTGAAACCAGCACTCCTTTTCTATTGTAGAGCCCTACAATGATAATCCTTCCTAAGGAATGCAGTCTTTCTGCTCCAACAATTCCATTCAACATGTATTTATTGAACACCTATGATGTGTTCTGTAGTGAAATAGATGAGCTTGTAGGGGAAGAAAGATAATTTTCTCTCCAGGTTTCATGAATTCTTAACTAGGTCTTTCTCAAACAAAAGGCAGATTAACAAGTGAAAAATAAAAGAAGTTCAAGAACATGTACACATGTGAGGTAATCCAGAGAAATGAGATACGCTTGTATTGTCTATAAAGATGCTGTTCTCCTTATTCTTTCTCTTTTTAATATTTTATGTGGGGTTTGACCTTGATGCTTTTTTAACAGTTCAATGTTATATATTTAGTTTTTATGTACTTTTAAAGTGAGATAGTATTAAGGAAAATTTCTAATTTCACAGGAAGACATTATAAAGCATTCAAAGATACAACACATAGAATGTTCAAAGACACGGTATCTTAATTTTGGAGACTCTCTGAGTTAGTTCCCTTCCTCAGCTTCAGTTGGGCCCTCCTTTTTTCTTCAGGTCTCTCATCCTTGTTCTGTTCAGTTGTTAGCTTCCTCCTAGTGGTCTCTCCTCTTTATGGGAACTGACTTACAGGGGAGCTCCAACCCATTCAAATCTTCTGTGGACTCCTCCTCCTCTGGAGGCAAAACACTTTCAGTTTCAATGTCTATTCCTAATTTGACCAGCAACAATGTCTAGTGACAACCTGCTGGGTGTTTGGGTTTTTCTTATTTACAGGTTCACCAGATAGTTTTTTCTTGTCCATGCTATTTTTGTGACTATCATTACGTAGCCCTCCCAAATGACATGCTGGGGTTCAGTAACATGTGTACTAGGCTTTTTTGATTTTTAGATTTGTTATCAATTAGTTCATTTTATGCGTCATTTGAAGAGATAGAAGCATTATGCTGCTTCCATCACCTTCTATGAATCACTATCAGGTTGGAATGATGCCTCCTGAAGTATCCATGATTTGATTCCTAGACTCTGTAAATATGTTATCTTATGTGAAATAGGGATTTTGAACATGTGACTAATTTTAGGGCCTTAAAATAGAGATTATCCCAGATTGTGCAAGCAGGCATGTAATCAGTGGGCCCTTTAGAGATGGAAGGGGAAAGAAGTAAATAGGAGGAAAGGATTGTGGGGCAGCGTCAGGAAGGATATTTGAAGAGGCCGTGCTGCTGCTTTTAAAGATAGAGGGAAGCAGCACAGGCCAGGGAATGAGGCAGTCTCTACACCCTAGAAAAGCAAAGGCATGGAGTCTCCCCTACAGCCCCAGGAGGAATGGAGCCCTGCCGGTGCCTTGATTTCAGCCCAGTCTTTGGACTTCTGGCCTCCAGAACCGTAAGCCAGTAAACTAGTGTTGTTTTTAAACCACTGAATTTATGGCAATTTGTCATGGTAGCAATAGAAAAGTAATACACAGAAGTGTCTCATTTCCAGGTAAGTCTCTAATGTTCTATTTCCTTGCAGCACCAGACCATGGAGGTCATGTGTGCCAGATGAGTTTGCCTCTGGAAGCGTGGGTCTCTGAGTCACCACATGGAAAGCAGTTATTTCCCAGACTGGCAGCAGACTCTGGTCAAACAATAAGTAAACCTCTGTTCTGAGGAGACCCTGGGACTCTAGGGTTGTTTAGCCTCTCCCTGCTAGTACACAAGCTCTGCCTTGTTAACTCAGATCTTTATAGGTGAGGTGGCATCAGTTATGTGCTGGTAAATGGTTGGCAACCAACCACCTGCCAGGGGAAAAATAATAATAACAACCTTAGCTTGCAGTGTTGCAGACACCTGGAGTGTAAATGTTCTCACCCTGGCTAATTTCAAGCTACTAACATGGTATCACTGAATATGGAGAGGAGAAGGGACCTAGTATTATTTGATGCCTGTTCACCTCAGGGTGGCATCTTGATTGAATATGAAAATGCAGCAGAGTTTGTGATTTTTACAGATGAAGAATGAATATGGGAAAAGACACAGAGTGCATATGGCAAGAATAAAACTGGAAAGATCTTATTTAGCAATATTTTGTACTAAGATTTTCAAACTAAGAAATAATAGGTAATAATTGTACATAGTAAAATAAATTTTAGCAATTAAAATTTAATTTAGGATTTACTTAATATACCAGCTCAAAACAAATCATTTGGCAAATTATTTGTGAGTTTTCCTTCTAAATGCTTCCTGTATATCTTGTTTTTGTGATAAGGGGTAAGTTACTGCCAGGCTAAAATAAAAGAATGTAAAATAAGACACTTTGGATTTGTTTTTGCATGAAGATTAAATTAAATGAACTTTCTAGCATTTGTTTCATAAATCAAATACTTTATTATTACTATGCAAATATTGAGAATATGCAAATGTTAAGCGGAGAGTGTAGCTCAGTTAAGTTATAATTTTAAAAAACTCACTTTTTAGTAGAGTAGTTCTTGTAAGGCTCAAACAATATCACAAATTACGCACTCTTGTAAAACTATTCTACTTACATTACCTGGATAAATATTTCAAAGGTCATTTTTAAATGATCCTTAATATCAAATAGTAGTATTAGTCTTTAATGTTCCTTTAAATATATTTTTCTAAAGTCCTTAACCCAATTTGAGACTTTAAACTGATAAATACCCAAGAAGTTCTTGGTTTGTATTTATCAAGTTTTTTAAAGAATTAAAAAGCACCGTACACTTGCCACTAATAAAAGGTAATGAAGTATTAACTTATAATTACATTATTATTATTAAGTATATTCATTTAAAAAATAAAGCTTGTATTCAGTAGAGGAAGAAAAAAATCCCAAAAGCTTACAGAAAAGGCGGCAAAAGGATAAATAAAGTTATATCGACACAAAAGCACTGAAAAGGGGCCCTCTGCTTCTTTACCCATTATTAAAATGAAGGACCCAAAAGGTTTGCCTGCCTGTCCAAGCCAGGCTGGAGCTGCTGCCTGGCTCCAAAATCCTGGCCTCATCTTTGAAGTAAAGAGGTCCTCTTACCAAGCCTCATGGAAGAGTTGGTCTTTGCACAGGCTTTGTTTTGTCAGCAGAAGGAAAGGAAGGATGCTTTGCCTTCTGTGTATTTTGCCCAAAAGGCAATAGGCTGAGTGTCACCCTTATTCTAATGTGAAACCTCCATCTCTAAAACATATGAACATTATTGTCGTACTTTAGTTCTTGTCACTGAGACGCAGTACCCTACAGCCACAATTTGAAGGAGGAGGGGTTTATTTTAGCTCATGTTTTAGTCCATAGTTGGCCGCTTCAAGGAAGGAAGGGATGGTGGAAGGGCCTGGTGGAGGACAGACGCTTAACTCACAGCAGCCAGGAAACAGGAGCCTGCAAGATGAACCAGGGAGGGAGATTCACCCTACCAGGTCACAGTAACCACTCTACAAACCCAGCCCCATCTCTTAACAGCAAATGTAGCTATTGTGCCTCCACGGTCCAGTCTTCTTCCAAAAGCCCAGTGTATGAGGTCATGAGGCTCTTGAAGGCCATCTAGATATAAACTGTAACAGTTATATTGATTAAACCACTGTGAAAATGTTACTTACTAGTGTAGCTATTATAAAATATTGCTGCTCTGGTTAAAAGTGCAGTCAAGGCTGTGCTGTGGTCAGTATATTTTTAAAATTTTTATTAGTACATGTTTGCAGTACACAATGATTACATTCCTGGTGGGGAGTTGGCACATGTACATAATGCACCTTAATTCCTTTTACTTCCCTTTTCTTTTCCTTTCCCCTCTTTCCCCCACTCCCTCCATCATTCTCAAACTACTCCTTTGGTGTTATTTCAACTGGCCAATCTCTTCTGAAAATCTTTCAGATGGTCCTCTTGTTCACAATTTGTTCTTTGTCTATATACGTATGTATTTTGAGCACATGTATGTGTGAATGGTCACACACACACATGCACATGTCCTGGAGACTTGCAGGAAGTGCTTCAAATCATTGAATTGTTTTGGTATTGTCCAGACAGCCATCTGGCAGTTTTTTCACTTTGTTCTTGTCTACTATTGTTTGTCACACACAAATAAAAGAGGTGGGGGTGGGGTGATGGAAAAAGCATCATGTATTTCAATATGGCTTAGCACTTCTACCAAAACAGTCCTTTGAATTAAGTCCACATTTTGCAAAGGTATGAAGACATAGAGAAAAGTTTATTCTTTTCATTGGGAGCATTCACGAATGTTCAGATTGAGTATTCAAATGAAATAATTGTCCATAGGAATATATATTCTAGTGATTGCATATATATGCCAGAACTGCACACATGCACAAAGATAGACTCATTTGCTTCAAAGATAAGATCAGGATTTTGGAACAAAGAGATCCAGAAGCTACATAAAGATTCAGATAAGGGAGGTGAGCCTAGTGAGTCTTCCACTCTAATATAAAATTAAAGGTATTTAAAAAGACTTAATTTCCAAAGTTTGACTATTATTAAAGCAATAACAGAGGAAGCTTCTGGGTTAACATTCCACCACTCCCAGCACAGAGGACGAGGGTTCCAGGCTGCCATAGCACCACTCCCAGCACAGAGAAGGTGAGCCACTCAAGTGACAGCAGCACCCCAGACCCCTTCGAAATGAGAAGACATGTAAACAAGCATCAAAACCAGACTTCCAGATCTCCTATAGCAATCCCAAAGGGAAACGAGATGGAACCCTCTGATACTGAACCACCTGGACTCCCTGAACTGGCAACAAAAGAAGATATGGAAAAAAGGAAATCAGAAATAATTTCTCAGATAACAGCAGAGATTGTGCCCATAGTGCAAGACATGATTAATAAATCTAGAGAGGAGTTGAGGAACATGATGGAATCCCAACATAGGAAACAACTGGAATCCATAAAACAAATGCAAAAAGATTTGCAGGAGATTAAAAACTCTATTGAAAGTCTATGCAGCAGAAGGAGCCAATGTGAGGACAGAATTTCAGATATAGAAGATAAGATTGCAATTAATGACCAGGAAAAGAAAAATTGCTTTATAATTGTAAGGGACCACGAGAAATCAATCCAGCAGCTGTTAGATGATGCAAAGAAGAATAACATCAGACTGATCAGATTCAATGGAGAAACAGGAGAGAGTGCAGATGACATAAAAAACTATTCACAGAAGTGATGGCAGAGAACTTCCCAAGCAGGGGAAAAGAACTTGACATAAAGATAAGTGAAGCATATAGGACTCCAACTAGCCTTGATCAAAAAAAATCTACACATAGGCCTATAATTGTTAAGATTCAAGAAACCCAACAGAAGAACAAAATTCTACAGGCAGTGAGAGAAAAGAAACAAATCACGTACAAAGGAAAGCCCATCAGAATCACAGCAGACTTCTTAATGCAAACCCTCAAGGCAAGAAGAGCTTGGAGTGATGTATTTCAAGCCCTAAAGGAAAACAGCCTCCAACCCAGATTGATGTACCCTGCAAAACTATCTTTCAAAATTGATGGAGAAATAAGATACTTTCATGACAAAGAGCACCTTAGGAACTTCATGAATACCAAGCCAGCACTCTAAAATTTTTAGACAATATCTTAGGAAAAGACAATGAGGATCACAGCCCTAGGAAGCCCATCAGAATGAATCCATCGGGCATGACAAGAAATTAAATGCAAAGGGATCAGAGAATTCAACAAAAAGAAAAAGTTATGACAATAATAAGTCAATACATATCAGTTATAACCATCAACATTAATGGTCTCAATTCACCAATCAAAAGAAATACACCAGCAGAAGGGGTCAAGAAGCCACATCCAACAATATGCTACGTACAAGAAACACACTTAATTAAAAAGAAACTCATAGACTGAAAGTTAAAGGGTGGAAAACAGTACTCCATGCAACAGGAACCTGAAAAAAAGCAGGAGTAGCTATCCTCTTTGCAGATCAAGTGGATATCAAACCCACACTGATTAAGAGAGACAAAGAAGGACACTATATCCTTGTAAAGGGAAGAATCCAAGAGGAAGAGATGACATTCATAAAAATCTATAAACCAAACACTAGTGTGCTCAACTCTATAAAACAAATACTAACGGACATGAAAAATCATATAGGCACTAATACAATAGTAGTGGGGGACCTCAATACCCCACTATCACAAATAGATAGATCAACTAGAAAAAAAATAAGCAATGAAATACTAGAACTCAAACTCTTGAACAAATGAACTTAACAGATGTTTACAGAGTCTTCCGCCCCACAAAATCAGAATACACATTCTTTTCAGCTGCACATGGGTCATTCTCCAAAATAGACCACATACTCACACATAGAACATGTTCAGGTAAGTGCAAAGGAATTGAAGTTATCCCCTGTATATTATCAGACATAGTGTGATGAAATTGGAGATCAATAGCAAAAGAAACCACAAGAATTTCATAAATACATGGAAATTGAACAACACACTTCTGAATAACCAATGAGTCACAGAGGAAATTAAAGAAGAAATCTGACAATTCCTTCAATTAAATGACAATGACAGTACAACATATCAGAATCTATGGGATACAATGAAAGCAGTCTAACAAGCAAAATTCATAGCAGTGAATACTCATATTAGGAAAACAGAGCGAGCCCAATTAAACAACCTGGTGTTGAACCTCAAGCTTCTAGAAAAGAAGAGCAGGACAAGCCCAAAGCTTATACAAGGGAGGAAGTTATAGAGATCAGAGAAGAAATCAATGCCATGGAGACTAAGAGAATGATACAAAAAAAATCAATGACGCCAAGTTGGTTCTTTGAAAGAATCAACAAAATTGACAAACCCTTAGCCAACCTTATCAGAAAAAGGAAAGAAAAGGCCCAAATCCATGCAATTAGGAATGAAAAGGGTGACATTACAACAGACCTACCAGAAATCCAGAGGATCATCAATACCTACTTCAAGAACCTATACGACAATAAGATGGAAAATAGAAGAAATGGACAGATTCTTAGATATGTATGAATTACCAAAGTTGAACGAAGAAGACCTAAAAATTCTAAACAACCCAATATCAATGAAATTGAAAACGTAATTAAAAACTTACCACCCAAGAAAAGCCCAGGTCCTGATGGTTTCACTGATGAATTCTACAAGACATTTAGAGAGGAACTACTGCCAAGACTGTTTAAACTCTTCAATAAAATTATAAAGGAAGCAATACTCCCAAAATCATTCCTGGAAGCAAGCATCACTTTAATCCCAAAGCAGAGAAAGATCCAACCAAAAAAGAGAACTATAGGCCAATCTCACTAATGAAAATAGATTCAAAAATCCTTCATAAGATACTGGCAAATAGAATGCAGATCATCAAGAAGATCATTCACCTTGACCAAGTGGGATTCATCCCAGGGATGAAAGGATGGTTCAACATAGGCAAACCAATCAATGTAATATACTATATCAATAGAGCCAAGGACAAAAACCATATGATCATCTCAATAGATGCAGAAAAAGAATTTGACAAAATCCAACACTCATTTATGATAAAAACCCTAAAAAAATTGGAATAGATAGTCTCTACCTCAATCTGATAGAAGCCATCTATGAAAAACCAACAGTCAATATCATACTAAATAGTCAAAAACTGAAATCCTTCACACTAAAATCAGGAACAAGAGAAAGATGTCCACTATCATCACTCCTGTTCAGTATAGTTTTGGAAACATTAGCCATGGCAATTAGACAAGAGAAAGCAATAAAATGAATAAAGATAGGAAATGAAGAAGTCACATTGTCATTATTTGCAGATGACATAATACTCTATATAGAAGACCCCAAGAACTCCACCAAAAGTCTTCTAAACTTAATTAACAAATTCAGTAAAGTAGCTGGATACATGGTCAACACACAAAAATCAATGGCTTTTCTCTACACAAACAACAGACTCATTGAGAGAGAAATAGGGCAAACAATTTCTTTCACAATAGCACCCAATAAACTGAAATACCTAGGAATCAACCTAATGAAAGAAATACAAGACCTCTTCTTTGAAAACTATAGCAGTCTGAAAAGAGAGATTGAAGATGGTACCAGAAAATGGAAAGACATCCCTTGCTCTTGGGTAGGAAGGATCAACATAGTGAAAATGGTCATACCTCCAAAACTGCTATATAGATTCAATGCAATCCCAATTGAAATTCCAGCAACATACTTCACGAACCTTGAGCAAACAATCCAAACATTCATTTTGAACAAGAAGAGACCCGGAATAGCAAAAGCAATTTGAGGTAACAGAGACATGGCAGGGGGTATTACAACCCCAACTTGAAACTATACTACAAAGCTTCTGTGATAAAAACATCATGTTACTGGCAAAGAAACAGACCTGAGGACTAGTGGAACAGATCAGATGATGCAGAAACAATTCCAGACATACTCAGCCACATCATCTTTGACAAAGGAGCCAAATGCCCTCACTAGATAATAAGTGGTGCTGGAACTTACAATGTGGGAAAAAATTTTCAGCAGTTGTATCTTAGACAAAGGACTACTATCTAGAATATATATAGAACTGAAAAAAATTAGACCCCCCAAATTCAAAGACCCAATTCAAAAATGAGCATCTGAAATGAACAGACATTTTTCAGACAAAGAAGTAAAAGGAGCAAATAAATATATGAAAAATGTTCAACATTACTGGTTATTGAAGAGATGCAGATGAAAACAACACTGAGATTCCACCTCACTCCAGAAAGAATAACTGTTATAAAGAATTCATCCAATGACAAATGCTGGCAGGGATGTGGGGAGAAAGGAACCCTTCTCCATTGTTGGTGGGAGTGCAGACTGGTGCAACCACTGTGGAGATCAGTATGGAGATGCCTCAAAGAACTGGGCTTAGAGGCCCCAATTTACCCAGCTATTCCCCTGCTGGATATCTTCTCAAAAGAATAAAAAGAATCATACCACAGCGATATATGTGCACCCATGTTTATAACGGCACAGTGTGTAATAGCTAAAGCTTGGAAACAGCCCAAGTCCCCATCAATTGGAGACTGGATAAAGAAGATGTGGTTTTTTTTTTTTTTTTTTAATAAAATGGAGTACTATTCAGCCATAAAGACCGAGAAACTAGACACATTTATAGCTAAATGGATGCATATTGAGGCCATACTCTTTAGTGAAATAAATAGTACACATATGTGTAAATACTCAATAGTTTCTCTAATTCAAGAAACTGAAAGTGTAATTAAGGATTAAAATGATTAAAATGAATAATTTGAAATACGAAGAAATGGCTGAAAAGGGTAGGAGTGGCAGGAGGGGAAAGGGAGAGATCAGAGTTACAGGCTGGAATCTGGAAAGAATTCATATATAGGTTGTGTTTAAAACTATAGGGAGAGATGTAGATAGAGACTAGGCTGGAACTTATCAATGAGTTGGGAAGGAAGAGTCACTGAGATCAAAGGAGAGAAGGGTGTGTTTCCAGAAGAAGCACATACAACTATGTACAGTACACACTATTTGATAGTGTGATAAATGACTGTTATGGTTTTAGGTACTTATCATAACATGCTGTGCTTTTCATCCTTTAGAGCATAATCCTACTTATATAAAAGAGTTTACTGTAAAACAGTGTGCTGCTATGCCAGTGGTAGCCTCATGTATCTCGTGTTTAACTGTGTATTTGGATAATATCAAGGGCCATCACAGATTGTTGATGTATACCTTTTCAGTTTACACTTAGAAGTTGGCACTCTGTGTGGTACTTTGCGATACACATGGATGAAATTGCCTAATAACATATTTCTCAGATTATATTTCCATCATGGGTCATATGAGTGTATTGAAATTTAAATAAAAAAAATTTGGCCTATGTGGAGTCTACCAGCTAATTAGAATTTTTTTCCAGACCACTATTTGTTCAATATTAGTTTTGAAAATCTTTCTAGAACAAATCACATCCTCTGATGTCTTGTTAATGCTTGAGATGTTTTTTAAAATTATACGGAAAAATGTTTAAATACTTTTCAGTTTTGCTTTGGTTGAGTTCTACTATATTTGAATATTACTATAGTATTTTCCCTTGCATTGTTTTTCTTTGAATAATTTTAATTTTTGTATATGTGTGTGTTTGATAATAAAGTTATAAATTTAAAATAAAAAAGGCTGCTGGAAAAATTGGGTTAAAACTAGACCTATATCACTCACAGTGCACTAAACTCAAATAGAAGTGGATTAAAGATCTAAATTTAAAACAGAAACTCTGAACTGGCTGGAACAGAGGTAGAACTGTTAAAGACATTGGTGTAGGAAAAGATTTTATGAACAAAACCTCAGTTGCCTGTGAACTAGCACAAACAATCAACAAGTGGGATCTCTTCTTATTAAAAGGCTTCTGCACAGCAAGAGAAACCACCAGCAGTGTGAAGAGACAACCTACAATGTGGGAAAAAACTTTTACCTGCTGCTCCTCAGACAAAGGTCTACTATCTAGATTATATAAAAAACTAAAAAAGAATCAGACCTCCCAAATATAAAGACCCAATTCAAAATGAGCATCTGAAATGAACAGACATTTCTCACACAAAGAAGTAGAAATAGCAAATAAATACATGAAAAAATGTTCCACATCACAGGTCATTCGAGAGATGCAAATGAAAACAATGCTGAGATTCCACTTCACTCCAGAAAGAATGGCTGCTATCATGAAATCAACAAATAACAAATGCTGGTGGGGCTGCAGGGAAAGAGGAACCCTGCTCCACTGCTGGTGGGAGGGCAGACTGGTGCAAGCACTGTGGAAATCAGTATGGAGATACCTCAAAGAGCTAGGACTGGAAGTCCCATTTGACCCAGCTATTCCCCTGCTGGGTATCTTCACCAAAGAATTAAAAGAATCATACCACAGTGATATATGTTCACCCATGTTCATAGCAGCACAGTTTTTAATAGCTAAAACTTGGAAACAGTCCAAATGCCCATCAACTGGAGACTGGATAAAGAAAATGTGGTTTTTAAAAAATAAAATGGAGTACTACTTAGCCATAAAAAATGAAAAATTGGCTGGGGATTTAGCTCAGTGGTTTCGCCGCCTGCTGTGCAAGGGCAAGGACCTGAGTTCGATCCCCAGCACCAAAAAAAAAAAAAAAAGAAAAATTAGAGGGCTGGAGATGTAGCTCAGTGGTTCGGCTGCCTGTGCTGCAAGTGAAAGAACCCGAGTTCGATCCCTGGTACCAACAAAACAAAACAAAACAATAAATAAACAAAAATGAAAAATTAGAGACATTTTTATAGCTAAGTGGATGCACATTGAGGCAATACTCTTGAGTGAAATAAATAGGACACACATGTGTAAATACCAATTAGTTTCTCTGGTGTGAGAAATTGAAAGTGTAAATAAGGACTAAAAGGTATAATAGATACTGTGAAATAGGAAGAAAAGGGGCAAAGGGGAAGGGGAAGTGAGAGAGGTAGGGGAAAGGAAAGAAGGGAATGGAATTAAGATGAGAAAATGAAAAAATGGAAACAAAGTCTTTGTAAATAGGGAGGGATGGAGGGGTTGAAGGGAGGGCAGGGGAAGGGGAAAAATAAGAACCAAGAGAGATTACATAAAGGTGCAAATTTCCAATGATGAATGTCATTATATTGTATACCTAAAATGTACCAATAAAATAAAATTCAAAAATAAAACAATAAAGTACTTATTTCATAATTCAGATTATAAAAGAAACGGTCATATAGATACAAAAGCGGTATAAATATGACCAGAACAGGTAGCCAGAGTAAAGGTTGGAATGAGCTAGTGTCAAGTGCATGAAAATAATGCATCAAGTTGTCTGATAAGACTTCACTAGGTGTGCTGGGTAACAAATATCCTCAGTATGTCCTACAGAAAGAAAAATTTCTTCTCTTGGGCACTCATTCTGAAGAAAGAGATTCTGTTTAGAACATGTTATTCTATGAAATAGGGAAAGCATAAGAGCAGAATTACACAGTGACCTTTAAGGATTTTACATTGGTGACCTGACACGTATTACTCCTGCTGACATTCCATCGGGCAAAGAAAGCTAGATTACCAAGGCACACAGGATAGAGAACTAAACTTCTTTCAAAATGCTCTGTAAGTCACATGGCAACAGGCAGAATTTTATCAGCCTCTTACAGAGAACACAAAGAATAAATAGGAACTCTAATATAATCTAACATAAGGGACTGTCCCATAGAAAATTTTCCTACGAAGGCATATGGGACTTCTTAATCATCTCTCAGGAGTCAACTAAATAATCAGGTATTGCAAAGCACTGCTCATATGTGATAAAGTATTCTCTTACCAGACACGAGAAGCCCTACTCAGTGAACTTGAAGCAGACAGTATGAGGTAGAGCAGAAAAACTGAGTTCATATCAAGATTCATCAAAGGATGACATCACTTACTGATGACCACTGATGTTCCTCCTAAAAACAAGGTCTCCTATTGTCAGCCACGCCTCCACTGAAAAAAGATGTATTCACAACTTTAAAAAGCACATTATCATTACTAATTTCTCCTTTTTCTTTTATACCCAAAGACTGAAAATGAAAACAACTTTACTTGAGCGCCAGCAAGGCTGTGAATGTCCACAGGACTCTTAGGTACTCTGAGATGATTTTCTTTGACTTTTAAACTATCTATTCAGCATGGCCTGTGTACAAGTGAAATCCAACCCAAGTTTCAGAATTGATCAACTACCATTCAGATGATCGGAGGGTTGTGCCATTTATATTGAAGATGCTGGAGGGACTCTCAAAGGGGACTCCTTCTATGTGAATTTTTGTTTTAATTTGCATGCCTATTTCTCAACGAGTTGAGATTTTTTGACCAATCTGTGGCTTTGGCCACCTCTTAAATGGATCAAGAGACCAAGCACTTTCGAGGTAGATATGACATTAATCTTTTTTTTCCTGCCAGAAGCTGTTGTAACCATTTCCTTATTAAATGTTTTTTGGAGTGTCAGGTCTTCCTGGCTCATCATGGAACAATAAAAATTAAATCTGAGCAGATGACATGCAGATGTAAAAATTCTAAATAGCAGAGCCACTTAGAAGAGCTTTAAGGTTTGAATCTAAAAATCATTTATGTGAATAAAATGCTATTCTGTTTTTAATAGCTGTAATACATCATACTTTCAATGTGTCTATAACAATGGAAAGTATTGCTAAAACTGGACTTCCAGGATTATTATCAGACTGTCTGGAATGCAGCTTTTAGATTCTAAAATCCATTTTAACGTTAATTGGTCATTATTGGCAACAATATTTGAAGTTGCAGTGTCTACAACTTTAGGAGACATATAACCCAGACTGTCTTTGCTATAGACTGAATGTATCTTCCATAAATCCATACATTCAAAATGAATCCCTTCTTTGGAATGTTTGGAGATGTGGCCTTTGGGTCATGGTTGGGTCATGAGTAGAGCCCTCATGAACAGCATTAGTGCCTTATAGTAGTGAACCAGAGTTCTTTTGCCCCTTCAGCCCTATGAGGTTACAGCAAGAAGGCTCTCTGTGAGCCAGACAGTGGGCTTCAACAGACACTGAATCTGCTAATGCCTTGACCTTCGACTTCGTCCTAGCCTCTGGAACTGTGAGAAATAAATTGGGGGAGACCAGAGGAGAATTGAGGCCTAACTGGCCTCCTCTTGTGAGTACAAAGGAGACAGGCTGCACTCGGGTAATGGCATATCGCAAGTTCTAGGGAAAGGATGAGACAGCAGAGGTTAAGTTGTCTACCAGAGTCCGTACTAATGGATACTGGAAAGCAGATGAATCTTGAGTTACTTTGATTGCTTGTATCCTTGTTTGGGTAAATAAAGGTAAGACAAGCCAGATGCTGGGTGGAGAGGGTGAGTCCCCCTGCCTACTAGAGGCAAGAGCCCCTTGGCTGCCCGCATGTTAAACTGACTCCGTGTCGCATCAGGGAGAACAAAGAAGTGGGTCTGGGTCCTGCACAAGTGGTGCCGGGGTGCAGAAAGCTCCAGGGAGTGTGCTGGCCCCAATAATTCTCTGTTATTTGTAAGCCATCTGGCCTATAGTATTCCATTATAGCAGCCTGAATGGACAAGACACTCTTTATTTTTGTGAAGATCTTTGCAATTTACTTTTTTTACCTCTATGATAAAGTTAAATTATGTTTATGTTGATGGCTCCTTATCTTAAAAGAGTTCAAACAAATGGCTGATTATTCTTGTGCCACTGGGAAGAGCCTTGCATGTGCCAATGAAGTAGGGTGAAATACTATATAAGAATAAAAATTAAGGGTTAAAATGGGTCTTGGAGGTTATAAGGTGGTATAGTGACAAGAGGCATGACTAGTAAAAGCTTATGGGGGGATTAGGGAGAAGTGTTTTCAGTTAGGTTTGTTTTGGAGAGGTGAAAACATTTGTCCCTTATTTGACCCGTGGTCACAGATAAGGCCCCAGTGTTGCCATGGCATGGCTTGGCTTTACTGAATGTGATGTCTACAGAATAATGAGGTTGAATTTCCTGTGATTGAGGGAACCCAGTCAGAGTCATTGTCAAGGTCAGGGCCACTTAAATTTGACAGAGCAACCTATGGTCCCCGGATGGACATTCTGCTGAGTTTAAAGGGATGTTTATTTTTGTCCTCATAAATGTAAATGCTCCAATAGCAAATAATTAATACAAAATTTACATATTTCTATGAATGAAGGCTAAAATGTGGACATGTCAACTAGAATGTGTAGGACAAGTAATGATATGGCTCAGAGCTTTTGCTTTATTCCGATGATGCTTGATTTTCAGAAGGCAGGGAACATCTACGAAGCAACAGGCACTCCCAGCACCCAGATCTTGATTTCTGATGATATTCTCTGATCAAAAGCAGCAGGGGTTTGCAGAAGTGGCTGACTCTAGGACGAGGCTGGCAAGATGAGCCTAGAGCATCGCCCAGCATCACACAGCAGGGAAGTACCCCGTTCCCCCAAACCCCCACTGTGATTGGTTGTGTCAAAAGACCACAGTAACCATCTGAAAGAGCTCCCAAGGGCAAAGACTGGAAAATTTGACCAACAACATAAATTTGAAAATATTGTATGGTTCAAAGTATAAAATAAGTAATCACAAGTTCATACTTATATAATAAAAATGGGAGAGAAGAGTTCCAAACAATTCATATAGTTACTCTGCCTTCACAGCTCCCCATTCCTCAGATGTGGGCTGCTAACAGTGTTTCCCTTCAGGAGCAAAAAGCACAGCAAGGAAAAGAAGAGAGTAGAACAGGAAATGGTCAGTGGACAGACCTGGAAATCACTACACTAGGTGATCAAGGTCCACATCCACAGTCCAAAGTCACACTGGTGGTAACTGGTGTGGTAACAACAGCTGTTTACCTTTGTAGGATTCCTCCCTAAACCAGAATCCCAGTCTTACTGTGAGAAGAATGTCAGATAAACAAAATACAGGGTCATCCCACAAAATACCTGACCAGTACTCCTCAAAACTGTCAAGATCATCAAAAATAAGCAGAGCTTATGGAAACATAATGACTAAACACAGGAATTCTGCCAGGCCCAGGCATGTTATTTATGCTTTTATGTATGTATCCTAAACTATATACTATCAACTGCCATAGTTGCTTGGTGATTGTGGGATCATGCTATATAAATATACCTTTCCAGCATTATAAACAATGCTGCACACCGTGCTCCTTGTACACATTTCTTTGTGCACACAAATGAGGATTCTCTAGGATTGGCCCCCATGAGGGGATCTATGTATATTCAACTTTACTAGAAATTGATTGATTGTTCTCTAAAGTATTTGTGCCAATAATGTTGATGTTCTGCTAGGTGATAGGATTTTCTGTGGACTTACATTTTATACAAAAATACTATCACTTAATCTGATTATTGACCTCCTACTCTATTATTCTTTCTCAGTGACTTCTATTTCAAAAGCTTATTCATACTCAACAGTTAAAGTCTTATTACCACTAAGCAGTTCCTAAGGAATTTGACATATGATCTGAAGACAGTTTTGTGAAAGTTCAATACATATTTTAGACAATAGTGCGATCATTTGAATAAGAATATTATCTTCCAAAGCTCATCGCTCTGAATAGCTGTGCCTCATAATAATGTGTAAATGTACTATTAAAAAAGTGTCTTTACTTAATGGATACATTGGTAAGGGAAGAGAAAAGAGATGAGTATATCTTAAAATTGATTCAATCACCATTACCTAAAGCTCAGCTATGATATTGTAGCCACGAGGCTCCTGTGGCCTTTGAAGACCAAAATATGCTAGCGCTATTGAGATATATTGCCAGAGCAACATGCACAATAAGGCTCAAATGCCTGTCTAAAACTATGTAAAACATATGATACTTATATGTTTATTATATGTTGACATGACACTATTTTGGATATATTGGATCATATAAAATCTCACTAAGTAATTTCTTTGATTTCATTTGACTATTATACTGTGGCTACTGTACCTTTTAATATACATATGACCTGTAATTGTAGCTGGCATCTTATTTCTGTGGTATTATATTACTCTTGAAGAATCTTTGTGGTGGAGTTGAGGAAAAGACTACAAAAAGTATGGCGAAGACAGTGAGATGCCATGATGATGGGGGATCATGAATGTGAATGTTGAGATCACCAAAGACAATGTTCAAAAAGAACCATGGACCAGAGGATAAAAACCTCCACGAATGAGGCTGTTGATGGAATTACTAGAACTAAAAAAGGTACCAGGTGATGAGGGATTTAGAGATTTTTGAAGAAGGGATGAGATTGTCTACAACTAGTGATGAGGTATAAAAAGATCTTCTGTCTCACGGCCCTGCCATGGTGTAGTACATGGGGTATACAAGAAAACCAGGGCAAATGAGTAGCATGTAGGAGAATCATGGTCCTCAGATAATGAGATCAGTTGGATCAAGAAGTGAAGGGTCATTCAGAGAATAGCTTGGTGGGATATTACTGATGGCAGCCCATTGATGCCAGTGGGTGGAAGAGTCACAGAACTGTGCTATATCAGTCAGATTTGGGGATGGATGAAAATCAGTGGCCTCACAAGGGTGGATGACCTGAGACACTTGGATCTCAGGAAGCTTGTAGTGCATGCCAATTAAGCCTGATGCTTCCACAGAAGGTATGGACACTCTGGTGTACATCTCAGCACCTTCTTGGGTTTGCACATGGCATTCTGACCCATGATAGAAGTGGTACCATTGTGAGGAATATATCATTGTAGGTAAACACAGCAGCTCACAGAGCAGCTGATGGCAAATGTGTAAAGAATGTTCATGAACTACCACTGATCCCTAGGCTGTAATTTAGGAAGTATTCTCTATGGAATTTCTTACATTTTTGCTTGGTATAGTAGGATGATTTGTGTCCACCCAAAATTCATTTCCACCTGGGACCTCAAAATGTGACCTTATTTAGAAATAGGGTATTTGCAGATATAATTAACTAAGGATCTTCAGATAAAACCCTCCTACATTTAGTATGGGCCTAATGCAGTGAATGGTGTCCTTGGAAGAAGAGGAGGGGACACAAAGACACAAAAGAGGGGAGACAATGTGAGGATGGAGGCAGAAATTGAAACAAAGCATCTACTGTGCAGGAAACACCAAGGATTGCCAGCAGCCTCAGAAGCTAAGAGGGAGGCATGGAAAATTTCACCATCAACCTCTAGAAGGAACCAACCCTACCGACAACCCTGACTTTGGAACTCTAGCCTTCGGAGCTGTTGTTTTAACCTGCTCAGTTTGTGCTAATTTGTTACTGCATTCCTATGAAGCAAATACACTTGGTAGTAAGCTGATTGGGGAAAGAGGCTAAGATTTCAGAGATTTGTCCTGAGTCACCCCAGGATGCTGAGCACACAATCAACAATTAATAAATGTACTCTGATGAACTCAGCCACTTCTCAAGTGTATGGGTGCAAAATTCTCAGACCTTTAAACTGACTATATAAAGAAAAATTCATAGAGCCACATTAAGCATTTCTCTAATATGCAGTATGGAAGTGATATAAAAATTGAGGAACATTGTTTCAGCTATCTTTACACACAAACATAAATCCCTTAATTTACCCCATTTCTCTCCATTAATGTTTGCAGACCTTAGAAGCCTGCATATATTTTTCTAAATGGCTATCTCACTGAGGTTGAGTGCCCTTACTATTTTGAGAAAAGCAAGCCTAGGAACTTCACCAAAGTTCTGAAAAATGTTAACTTCCATACCCCCGAGCATTTTAACTAAGTGCATTTGTACTTCAGAATAGGACAGTAAAATCCCACCATGGTAGTGGTATTAAGCTTAGTGTGGACAGAGCCAGTCTCTACCAAAGGACCTCGTGATTCTCACTTTCTGGGATGTGGAAAATGGCAGCAGGTGTAGGATACCAGCTGAACTATATTCTTTTGAATCAAAGTGATGCTTTTCTTAAAAAGCCAAACCTATATTTTTCACTAATAGGACATTAGTGTTATGGATAAATTATTCAGAAAAAAATTTTTTTTTGGTACCAGGGATCAAACTTGGGACCTTGTGCTTCCGAGGTAGGCACTGGAACCACTGAGCTAAATCACAGGCCCTCGGAAAAAATTTGTAATCAACTCTCTAATCAGGTTCTCTTCCACTGGAGAAAAGCACAAAAAGCAATACAACATGATCTTGTAGCTAGGGAAGGGAGACCCAGAGAGCTCTGTCACTGCTTAACCCAAAAAGGCTTTGGGTAAAATAAGGCTGAAGCTGAATGATTGAAAGGAAAAGCCAAAGATTGTTTCAGTTCTCTACAGCGGCAGAAATTGGGGTGAAGGAAAGTCCTCCCCCAGCCCCATCCAAACACGAGTGTGATACAATCACTCCATCCTCATGTGCCCACCATATCTGGCATTTTTTGTGCTGAAGACAGAGGGAAAAGTGAAAAGAAGGGAAAGTGATATAATCAAAGAACAGTAAGAACCGAAACTGGAGGGGTGACTAGTAAGAGGAGAAAGAAGATCTACTTTTACTTGACATAAAACAATATAATAAAAGTTGCCCATAGAAAGCAGGGCAGTTATTGTTTGTTTTTATTTCTCACTGTCTTTGCCTCAAGCATTGGTGGAGAGGGTTAGGAGGCGGGGAAGGGGACGGGAGGAGGCAGTGCAGACCAACTCAATGAACAATTTCTTGCTTTGACAATGCTCCCAAGCATGCTCACAATAAACCTGGCTGTAATGGGGACAGCAAAAATCCTTTTCTGCTTTTTTTTCAGGTTTATGCTCCTTAGAGTAAAAAAACAGGAATCTGTAGGTGCTGGTGATTGAATCAATTTTAAGATATACTCATCTCTTTTCTGTTCCTCTTTTTCACACCCTTACCAATGTATCTATTAAGTAAAGATATTTTTAAAAATAGTACATTTGCACATTATTATGAGGCACAGCTATTCAGAGCGATAAGCTTTAAAGATGTATAGGTTTCCCTAATTTTTCTCAGTGAGTTTGTTATTTGTGTATAAGAATGCTATTGATTTTTGAGTGTTAACTTTGTATCCAGCTACACAACTGAATTTGGTTATTAAATCTAGAAGTCTTTTGGTGGAATTTTGGGGGAATTGTACGTAGAGTATCATGTCATCTGAAAATAATGATAGTTTAACTTCTTCCTTTCCTATCTTTATTTCTTTTATTTCTTTCTCTTGTCTAATTTCTTTGCTCCAGCTAATGTTTCCAGAACTATATTGAGTAAGAGTGGTGATAGTGGACATCCTTGTCTTATTCCTGATTTTAGAGTGAAAGTGTTCATATTTGAGCATTTAGTATGATGTTGGCTGTTGGTTTGTCATAAATGGTTTTATCAGATTGAGATAAAGACCATCTATTCCAATTTTATGTAGGGTTTTTTAAAAAATCATGAATGGGTGTTGGATTCTGTCAGATGTTTTTTCTGCATCTATTGAGATGATCATGTGATTTGTGTCCTTGGCTTTGTTAGTATGGTGTGTTACATTTATTAATTTGCATGTGTTGAGCTATCGGGCATCTTTGGAATGAATACTACTTGGTTGTGGTTTATAATCTTTTTGATGATTTGCTGCATTCCACATGGGAGTATCTTATTGGGCATTTTTGTGTCTGTTCATTAGGGAGATTGACCTGTAGTTCTCTTTTTTAGTTGGATCCTTCTCTAGTTTTGGTACCTGAGTAATACTTGCTTCTAGGAATGACTTTGGGAGTATTGCTTCCCTTTCAATTTCATCAAAGAGTATGAGGAGTGGTAACATTAGATCTTCTCTTTGTTGGTAAGCTTTTCTTTGTTGATAGGTTTTTAATTACTTCTTCCATTTCATTGGCTGTTATTGGGTTCTTTACAATTTTTATATATTCTTGATTCAGTTTTAGTAATTCATATGTATCTAGGAATCTATCCATTTCTTCTGTGTTTTCCATCTTATTAGAATAAAGGTCCTCCTAATAAGTGTTGATGATCTTCCGAATTTCTGCAGGATTCATTGTGATTTCACCCTTTTCATTCCTGATTGCATGGATTTGAGTCTGTTCTTTCCTTCTTTTGATAAAGTTGCGTAAGTGTTTATCAATTTTATTTAATCTTTCAAAGAGCCAACTCTTTGTTTCTTTGTATTGTTTTCTTAGTCTCAATTGCATTAATTTCTACTCTAATCTATAATTTTTTCCCTCATGAGCTTTGGGCTTGATTTGTTCTTTTTCTAGAAGTTTGAGGTTCAACATGAGGTTGTTTATTTGAGCTTGCTCTGTTTTCCTGATGTCAGTGTTCACTGCTGAAAATTTTCCTTCCATGACTGCTTTTGTTGAGTCCCATAAGTTCCAGTATGTTGCATCAGCATTATCATTTAATTATAGAAACTGTCTAATTTCTTCTTTAATTTCATCTGTGACCCATTGGTTGTTCAGGAAGGTGTTAATTTCCATGTGTTTATAAAGTTTTTGTGGTTTCTTTTGCTATTGATTTCCAATTTTATTGCACTATGGTCTGATAATATACATGAGATAATTTCAATTCATTTTCATTTATTTAAGCATGTTCTATGTGCTAGTATGTGATCTCTTTTGGAGAATGACCCATGTGCAGCTGAGAAGAGTGTGTATTCTGATGTTGTAGGGTGGAACACTCTGTAGACATCTATTAAGTCCATTTGTTCATAGGTTTGATTTAGTTCTGATATTTCTTCCTTGATTTTTTTGTCTAGTTGATGTATTTGTGATAGTGGGGTATTGAGACCCCCCCATTAAAATTGTATTAATGCTTATTTGATTTTTTCATGTCTGTTAATACTGGTTTATAAAGTTGGGTGCGCTGGTATTTGGTGCATATGTATTTATGATTGTTATCTCTTCTTGGAGTTTTTGCTTAACAAGCATGTAGTGATTTTCTTTATCTCTTTAGATCAGTCTTGGCTTAAAGTTCACTTTGTCTGTAAATAGAATAGCTACCTCTGCTTTTTTCTGGCTTCCTATCTCATGAAGTATGGTTTTACATCCTTTGACTTTCAGTCTATGAATTTCTTTTTGAGTTAAATGTGCTTCCTGTACGTAGAAAATTTTTGGATCTTGTTTCTTGATGCATTCTGCCAGTCTCTTTCTTTTGATTGGTGAATTAAGAACATTTACATTGATGTTTATTACTGATAGGTCTTGGCTCCATTGATTCTGAAAGATAAATTTGCAGGGTACATCAATCTGGGTTGGAGGTTGTTTATTACAGGACTTGAAATACTTCACTCTAAGTTCTTATTGACTTAAGGGTTTGGGTTGAGAAGTCTGCTGTAATTCTGTTGGGCTTTCCTTTATAGGTTATTTGTTTCTTTTCTCTAACAGCTTTTAATATTCTGTTCTGGTGCTGAATTTCTGGGATCTTGATTATTATATGCCTTGGTATGGATTTATTTTGGTCATGTTTGATTGGAATTCTGTATGCTTCACTTATCTGTATGTCCAATTCTTTTTTCATGCTTGGGAAGTTTTCTGCCATTACTTCTGTGAAGAGTTATTTTATGTCCTTTGCACTGACTCCTGCTTTTTCATCAACTCTGATCAATCTTATGTTGTTCTTCTTTGCATCATCTTGCAGCTGTTGGATTGTTTTTTCATGGTCCCTTGCTGTTTTTAAGAGATCTTTCTTTTCATGATTGCTAACTGCAATTCTGTCTTCTAGGTCTGATATTCTATCTTTACTTTCATTAATTTGGCTTAACAAACTTTCAGTGGACTGGATATCTGTTTGAATCTTTTTCACATATTCCATTTCTTTGCTATGTTGGGCATTCATGATTTCCATTGTTTTTCTAATCTCCTCTTTTTATTTTTTTGGTACCAGGGATCGAACTCAGGTCCTTCGGCCTTTGAGGCAGGCGCCAGGACCACTGAGCTAAATCCCTGGCCCCGTAATCTCCTCTTTTTTAAAAAAATCTATATCTATTCTAGATTTGCTGAGCAGGTCCTTCATTATGATCATCATCTGTCTCTCTCCCTTTTTTTCACCTGAGAGATTATTTCTTCTCTGATTTTCTCTATGGCCTCATTCATCTGTTTATTTACTTCTGTTGTTATCATTTTAGAAAATTCCAGTAGGTGGCTTCTGATTTCCTCTATCTTGTTGTCACCTAGATTTGTCCTGGATGGCCTAGAGGTCTAAGGTTGAATTTTGCTTCTATGTCTTGTCATTTTCTATTTTTAAATTTTAATTTGTTTTCTGTGTTGGTGCTTGCAAGTTTTAGATAGCTTTATCACTAGTATCAAGGATTCTCTAGGAAATGTCTATTCCTCAGTGTCTGTCCCAAGATCCTATCTTCCCAATTTATTAGGAATGAGAAGTTTGTCATCTATTTGGCTCAGCTCCCAGTCCATTGGTACTGGACTATGGTGATGATTATGATCCCAGACAATCACAATGTAGTTACACAAGGGAGAGCAAATGATTATGACAGGCATGGCATCCTGGCTAAAGTAGTACAGTTAGCAATAACAATATCAACCATAGCCTAGAAACTGACAAACTGTGGTAACTGCTAATTTGGTATCTTTAACCTTAGGAGCAAGATCTATAGTTACATAAGAATATCCAACAGAAACCAAGAATTTGTATACAGTGAGTTTCCCTTGGTAGAGTGACTTTACCCTGTGTGTGTGTGTGGTGGTGGGGTTAAGAGGGATAAGGGACAAAACAGAGCAATAAGTGAAGAGAAATATAGTAGAAGCAAGGCTGAAGGACAGAGGTTGATCACCCAAGCTTTGGGAAACTGATGAGGACAGGAGAGAAAGAATGAAGAAAAAAGCAAAAGAATATCAAAGCAAGTAAGAAAGACTAGCAACAATGTTCATTCACATGAAAATATCAAAAAACCAAGAAAGACAGTTGAAAAAAAAGAAAGACAGTTGAAGAAAGAGAGAAACAGGAGGAATAAAACAAAACAAACAATAAAAGTCAAAACCTAAACAACTCCCCCCCCAAAAATCAACAGAGAAAGGAAAATGAAATAAACTAATAGAGAAAGAAGAAAAAAACATTACTTTGGTGCCCACAGTTCTGTGGCAGTGTCCATGTCAGACAGAGCCTAAATCTCTGCTTGGTGACCCCACCAAGTCTGCAGTAGGATTAGTGCTGGATAAGGGGCTGATCTTGGCTTCCAGATGTGGGGACTGGGGCCAGTCTTTAGCCAGCAGCTTTCTGGATAGCCAGCCAATGTCTCCTTATCCTGTTTTTGTCTGCATTTCTCTCCCTGTTGCTGTAGGGCTCTCAGACAGAGACACCCTGAGGGTGCGCCCAGTCCCATGTACAGTTGGCCCCTCCTGGACCTTGCACAGCTTCCTCTGTTCCACACCACTGGCTCCTCTTATGTGCTGCCCTCCTTGTCCTGCCACCATGCCCCAAGGCTGCTGATGCTGCTGACCACAAGTCAGAGATGTGCTGACTTCTCGGCCCAAGGGTTTTCGTGCAGCTGGTCTGGTAGCAGCTGCTTCTGTGGTTTGAGACTCTCCCTCCTGATGGTTGTAGGGCAGGAAGGGTCGTGTTGTTCCACTCAGTATCCTCAATGCCACCATGGCCCCTAACCTTGTTGTCTAGAGGTACCAGTTAGCTGCTATGGTGCATGACAGAGAAAAAATTATCCAAAACAAAACTGGTAGCCCATCAGGGTGGTAGCAGCTCCTGGTCACTTGCCTCTGTGTGTGCTGGTCAAATTTGTTGCCAGGCTGCAGTGTCTATTTGCAGGAAAGCAAAAAGAGGCAAGGGGCTTTATACCCCAGGCCTATTCTGTGGATTGAGTTTGCCATACATCTGTAGTCTCTCCATTTTGGGGGGGAAATTCCTGGGAATGGCCATTCCTGCTCCTCACACAGATAGTAGACTCACAAACAGCCCTGGGTTTTATAAAGCCTCATGCTTATGTTTTGTTTGATCAACAAGTCTCTTACTTCAGATTGATTTTGGCATCAGGATGCGTGTCCCTCCATTTCTTCCAATTACCTGTGTTTTTAGTTGATTTTCTCTGAGTAGCTCCAACATGGCTCCTTTTCTGTTCAGCCATGTTGAATCAATGTCTAATTTCCATTTTAATAGCCCTTATTTAGGCTTTTGTTTCATTTCCTTCCTTCCTTCCTTCCTTCTCTTTCTTTCCTTTTTTGTCCTCAGGCTTAAACTCAGAGCTGTTGTACTGAAGAACATCCTCAGCACTTTGTAATATTTTGAGACAGCCTCGTAAGTCCCCAAGTTGCCCAGGCTAGGCTTGAACTTGAAATCCTTTTGCTTTAGCCTTTCAGAGTGCTGGTTTTGTTTCTTATTCACTTCCCCTGCCCATTGAAAATTCTCTTGTTAAAGTCACCAAAGACTTTCACCTTGCCAGATCCAATATAAATTCTTGATCCTTGTGGTATTTGAACTTTTAGCACATTTTTCACAGCTATTCTATTCTTCTTAAAACACTTTATTTGCTTTCTATGGTGCAAATTTCTCCTTGTTTTCCATTTACCATATTGACTGCTTCTTCATGAATCCATTATCTCTCTCTTAAAGCAGGAATGTCTCATTGCTCAGGTGTCAAAACACTTTTCTCTAGCTGATATCATCAAATCTCATAGCATTAAACACCCCTACCTAGTGATGTCCTCAACATTTTTGCCAATCTTCTGAGCTCCAGGCTCAGGACCAATCATCTCATCCACATCTTTTTGAAGTTGAATGGTATCTCAGATTTAATTTTCCAATGGATACTTTGAGTTTCACTTTTTCTAAACACTCTTTCTTCAGTGATTCATGTCAAAAACTAGAATTTTAGTTCTAACTCATTATTTTCCATCATTTCCACTTCTCACCCATCACATGGCTTATTGGGTCACCCTTTAAAATAGCTGTTAACTGATGTTCTAATCACTTCCAACTGGCCCCACCTGTGATCACATGAGGCTTTGAGGGGACATCTAGACATAAAATATATGAATGCCTTTAAAAATGAAGTCATTGAGCCAGTCCCAGGACCCGGAAGGAAGCTCCCCTGCTGCCATCCCAGGCTCCTAGGGTAGAGAAGCTCAGCCCATCCCAGCACCTGGAAGGAAGCTCCCCCACCTCCATCCCAGGCTCCTAAGGCAGAGAAGTTCAGCCTGTCCCAGCACCCAGAAGGAAATTCTCCCACCTCCATTCCAGGCTCCTAGGGCAGAGAAGGTGAGCCACGTGGGCACCAGAAGCACCACCCCCCCGTGGAAATGAGAAAACATAAAACAAGCCTCAAAAACAGACTTCCAGATCACCTATAGGAACCCCAAAGGGAAACGAGATGGAACACTCTGATACTCAACCACCTGGACTCTCTGAACTGGCAACGAAAGAGGATCAGGGAAAAATGAAATCAGAAATAATTACTCAGATAACAGTAAAGATTTTGCTCATGGTGCAAGACATGATTAATAAATCTAGAGAGGACACAGATAAAAAAATAGAGCATCTGAGGAACATGATGGAATCTCAACATAGGAAACAAATGGAATCCATAAAACAGATGCAAACAGATTTCCAAGAGATTAAAAACTCCATAGAAAGTCTGTGCAGCAGAATGAATCAATGTGAGGATAGAATTTCACATATAGAAGATAAGATTGCAATTAGTGAGGAGGAAAAGAAAAAATTGCTTTAAAATTGTAAAGGAACAGGAGATATTAATCCAGCAGCTGCTAGATGATCCAAAGAAGAATAACATAAGACTGATTGGAGTCAATGAAGAAAGAGGAGAGAGTGCAGATGACATAAAAAAAACTGTTCACAGAAGTGATGGCAGAAAACTTCCCAAGCAGGGGAAAGAAACTTGACATACAGATAAGTGAGGCATATAGGACTCCAAATAGTCTTGATCAAAAAAAATCTACACATAGGCATATAATAGTTAGGATTCCAGAAATCCAATAGAAGAACAAATTTCTACAAGGAGTGAGAGAAAAGAAACAAATCACATACAAAGGAGAGCCCATCAGAATCACAGCAGACTTCTCAATGCAAACCTTCAAGGCAAGAAGAGATTGGAGTGATGTATTTCAAGCCCTAAAGGAAAACAGCCTCCAACCCAGATTGATGTACCCTGCAAGACTATCTTTCAAAATTGATGGAGAAATAAGATACTTTCATGCTAAAGAGCACCTCAGAAACTTCATGAGTACCAAACTGGCACTCCACAAAATTTTAGACAATACCCTAGGAAAAGACAATGAGGATCACAAGCCCAGGAAACCCAGCTGAATGAATCCATTGGGCATGACAAATTAAATGCAAACAGGGAGAACCCAACAAAAAGAAAAGTCATGACAAGGCTTTTAAAACTTTTAACTTCCTCTCCCTAATGAGTGTATAATTCAATGTTGTTATTGTACTGATTAGTATTTTTCTGATCCTAGAGTTGCACACCTTTCCTTGTGCTATACTGGCTATTTATCATCTTATGTCTACATTTTAATTGGGTTGTCTATTGATGCGCTGTAAGAGTTCTTTATATATTCTGGTCATAGGTTATATGCATTGTAAATATGGTCTGTTTAAGGAGTACTTTTCATTTTAATGATGTCATGTAAAGTTCTAAATTTTGATAGAATCTCATTTATCATTTTTTTTCTTTTATACATCATGTTTTTTTCATCCTAGGTAGTTGTTGCCTACCCTGACTTCATAGATATTTTCCCTTATAAGTTCTTCTTAACATTTTATACTTTTAGGCTTTCGTATTTAAGTTCATAGATCCCTTCAAGTTATTTTCATGTATGGAAATAAAGGATTGAGGTTAATTTTTTATATACGGATACCAGGTGTTCTAGTGCCGTTTCCTGAAAACACTATCTCTTCCTCAGCTCTTGAATTGAGTTTATATTCTATAAAATGCTAATGTTAAATAATCTTTCAAAACTCAGTGGAACATATATATGTGGTTCTATTTCTAGATTCTCTGTGTTATTCCAATGATCTATATGTCTTTCCTTACACCAACACTGCCTTGATTACTGTAGCTTTAGAAGAAGTCTTAAAATTAGGTACTAAACATCTTCCAACACTGTTTTTGTTTTTGTTTTTAACTTTTCTAGGTCCTTTGTACTCCTACATAACTTTTAAATTTCAATATCCAGTTCTTCATTTATAGCAAGTATACACAGACCTGAATTTTTATATATACCTTGTATTTTCTAATCCTGCTAAATTCAAATACAAGTTCTAGGGGCTCCTAGAGATTTCTTAGTATTTTCTCTGTAGATGCTCATTTCATCTACATATAAAGATTTTGCTTCTGCTGTGCCAATCCTATCCTAGTTGTGTCATTTTATTGCCAGACTATTTTGGTGGAGACTAGGTTTCAAAGTTTAATAGACAGATAAAGAGTAAGCATACCTGCCCTTGTTCCCCACCTTAAGGAGAAAGCATTGTATCTTCTCCATTTATATAAGGCATTCTCTCTGGAAGTATGTAGTACATGTCTTTAATCTGTTGAGAAGTTTCTGTTCTACTTCTAGTCTCCTGATAGCTTTTACCATGAACAGCTGTAGAATTTAGTCAGATACTTTTTCTCCAACTAGTGACAGGATCATATGGCTTTTTCCTTTCCTCTGTTAAAATGATGACTTTTAGGGGTGGATCTTCCAATGGTGAACTGTACTTACTCTGCATTTTCACTTGTTACATTTGTTTCCCCATGTGCTAAATAAAAGATGCTACAAGCTAGGGGGGTTTTGTCTTTGCTGCCCAGAACAGCACTGATCAGACCCAAAACTCAGTTCTCAGTCTTATTTGTTTATCTTTCCTGTAATTCTCCGTGTGCTGCTGTGGCTCACAAGAGACTAGGATTTACTACAGAGGTTTTGGTAACGTCCCCTTCCCCTGTTCCCTACATTTGGCGCCCAATGTGGGGTAAATCAGATCCACAAGTAAACTCGCCTGTGAGACAAACTCGGAGTAAAAAAGACAACACACCAATTTCCCAGAACGATTTCCAGACTCAGGTGAGGGACACTTGTGGTAAGAGTGTCCAGCTGGGGGTAATTTTCTATCTTTACTGAGTTACAACTATGGGTCAGTCTCTATCATTGGAACAACATAACTTTGCCAAATTACTTAAGTCGCTGTTAAAACAAGCTATGTACCCAGTACCTAAAGATGCTGTAATAGATTTGTTAAAAGACATACAAATGTACATCCCATCTTTTCCCCAGGAAGGGACAACTAACTTAATAGCATGGGAATGTGTAGGTACCATTCTCCCTGAGGCCTGGTGAAGGGGTGATCATCTCTCCCCCTCAAATTCTCCCCACTTGGGCCTTAGTCCACTCTGCTCAGAGGTCAGAGTTGCTAGCCATTTTTTTTTTTATGATTGAAAACTTCCCTCCCCAACCTCTTAATATTTTAAGTGATTCCTCTTATACAGTTTGGTTGACTCAAAGACCGGAAGGAGCTATGGTCTGCTCTACCTTAGAACCTAAATTATTAAACTTGTTTTTAAGATTACAAAAGGCCATATGTCAAAAAATTGCTCCTGCCTTAATAACTTGGGGGAGAGGTTTTGCCTGTGTCCTAACAAATAATGAGAAAACCTTATGGCTGCCCTCCTGGAATGTGAGACTGTGGGTCACACTGGTGGAACCGCCAACATCTCAAAGACCAGGGATAGCACCCCCACTGAGGGTGATGAGCCAACAGCACCTGAGTGACCCACCTCACCAGTGACAACCAACAAATCCACAGTAAGGTCCAGGACTGAGATGATGCCCCCAGAGAAGTAATAATTATAGATTTATGATAAAAAAATTTATAAAGGTGGGGACAACTTAAAAATGTTCTTTTTATATTTACAGGTATAAAAGCGCTTTCATTCCTTCTGATTCTAATTTCAAGAGATCTGTTAATTGACTACTAAAGTTTTTGACCAGTCATACAATTATAAATCTAATAATCATAAAAAAGACATTATAATTCAATTTGGCCAAATATATTTGAGTACACTCTAATTTTATAAATTGTCTTATATGTTTGTCTGTTGTCTGTTTGTCTGTTTGTACAGTTGAGCTTAATTTTTTTCTTTTCTCTTTTCCTTTTCACTTTTAAAAAAAAATTTTTTTTCTCTTAAAAGATATTCACCTATTATTAAATTGGCTTACAGATAAATGTTATTAAAGACATGCCCTCCTTCCCAGGTTGCTAACTGATCAAAGTGCCAGCGAGATTTATTTTATAAAAGTAATGTGTATTGTCACCTACATACAATAATCAAATTACAATAAACAGTTGTACAATAAAAAATATATTCTTATTATTTGTTTGTCAAAGTAAATAAAGACTGTGGGTACTCCCTTTAATAAATAAAGAAGTGGCCACCCAAAAAAATAATTATTCTGGTTTTAATTCACTGAAGGGACCCCCTAGTAATTTTCATAATCTTATGAGAGACACACCACAACAAATATTGTCTCAATATGTTATTATAAATTGATTACATTGGTTATCATTGACGTTTAAACACTAAATATGTTATTGTGATAGGTCTACATTGGTCATCTTCAAAAGATTAAGTTCTGTGGTATAAACAAAAGAGTGTTATTAAAAAGATGCTTTTGGTACCAAACTACATTAAAAAACATAATGTTTTATATAACCGTAATATTTATTACCACTCCTTTTCTGGTGTACAAAATGTATTCATGCCCTCTAATTGTATGGGTTTTTCAACATATTGTTTATGGTAATAACCTTTTAATTCAGATATTTGCCTTTCTCTTATGCTCCAGCCACCTATGATAATAAACACAGTTATAGGCTGATTTATTTTCCTTAGATGACATCCTATAAAAAAGATAACTACTTAGGGATCCAACCACAAAAACAACCATAATTGACAATAATAACAGTTTAACTATATTTTTATTCCAAAATGCTTAATATCCAGGTAAAATTATAATATTTGAGTTCACTACTCCTCTTACAATGCTAATGTGATTGATCTTCTCTTCTGGGTATTCAACAATCAAAGTTTAGAGACCAAAACTAAAGAAGTATCTGGGCTAAAAAGAGAGCCAATATTTTGGCCCTGGCCCTCCAAGGTCAACAACAATAACAAAAAGATCCAGGTCATAAAAAAACCATCTCCAATATCCTACATTTTTGGTGAGTCACCCAACCTCCTGAACAGAGAGGTTACTAAACACCAAAACAGTAAAGATCCAACAAAAAGTGTGCCAAAAAAATGTCACCTAAAAAAAAATCCCCCATGCTTTCTCAAAAGACAACATGGTCAAACAAGGCCGTGACATATCCTGATGACTGACATTGACAGAGGAACTAAGAGGCTCTATACATGGTTCCAAGACAGTGCCTGTAGAGACTTAATTGACCTTGTTAGATAACAAAAGATTGACTTTATTTAATACAGGTCTCACCGTAACTTGGTCTTAAACATCCAGTAAAAAAGTGTAACTATATAATAGCTATTTGAGCTCAACAAAAGTTTTAAGTATTTTTAGCCAACATTGTTTAAAAATAAATAAATAAATAAATAAATTTATTATTTGATTTTTCATCCTTTTACAGCCCCAATTAATACAAATTATGCTTATTATACACAGCTAAGCCAGTCAAACACACTATAGATCCTCACAGTATATAGGGTCAAGCTATTGTTGGGTGTGTTCACTTTTCCTAAAGACACCTTCACATAAAACAAAAAGAAAGGGAGATATGTTGGGAGGAATGCTACCTAATTCTAGGGAAAAGTCATTTGAGTAGGCCTAGTTCTCCTGCCTACAGCCCAGCTATGACATTCCAGACATAATTGTATTTTGGCCTCGGGTCACAGCTGAGACCTCAGTGATCCCACCATGCTGTAATCTCCAGGACAAGATCACACCTGTGGGAGATGGCAGGGAGGAACCAAATCTTCATCTGCATAGCTCCTTATTGTTCTTAGATTTCCACTGCCCCCCAAGCCTTTTGTTACACCTTGTTTATCCCAATGTGAAGTACTGAACTCTGCATTTCACTTGTTGCATTTGTTTCCCCATGTACTAAATAAAACATCCCCTTCCCCTGTTCCCTACAGTGAACCAACACTGCCATCCCTATAACAAAACCACTTTCTACATCCTGCCAGATCTGACTTCTAATAGTTTGATTTGTTAAACAAATTTCTATGTTCATACTTTTTTCTTCTATTATCTTTATCCAGTTTTAGGATTAGCACAATGTTGATTTCCTAAAATGAGGGGAGAAGGGTTCTTTCTTTTTTCTGCTTTAATTGTTTGATATAATTTACCAATTAAAATATTTGTGAGCCTGTTGTTGTCATATAGGTAGGTTTTCAAGCTAGGAATATACTTTCTTTAATAGGTGCTATTAAAATTTTATATTTCCACCAGAGTTAGTTTCATTAATTTGTATTCTAAGGTACTTCTTAGAAGTTGTCAAATTTATTTCAAAACAGATTTTTGAAATATGCTTTCTATATCCTTTTAAATTCTGTAAAATCTGTGGTAATGTCTCCTAGATCTTAATATTGTAATTTAAAAAATGTATAACTGATATTGTGTAAGAGGAAGAAAAGGTCTAAAAGAGCAGGGGAATTGGGAGGGGTAGGGGAAGGGAATAAAGGGAAAGGAAAAAATATGAGAAGAGGGAAAAAAAATGGAAACAAGGTCTTTGCAAACAGGGAAGGGTGGAGGGGGTGAAGGAAGGGCAAGGGAAGGGGAATAAAATAGGAACCAAGAGACTCATGTAATAGTACAAGATCCCAATGATGAATGTAACTGTATTTTATACCTAAAATGTACCAATAAAGTTAATGGGGGAAAAATAGCTATTAACTTCCCTGTCTCTAGAACAAAACACCTAACACCCATAACTTTCTTTTGGCTCATGGTTTGAGAGGCTTCAGTCCATGGTTAGCTGGTTGCAAGGCAGAAACGTCATGGTGGAGGGGCATGGCAGAAGAAAGCTGCTCACCTCATGGGGCCTGGAAACAGAGAGAACAAGCAAGAGCCAGAGAGAGGGACAGGCCACAGACAAGAATATACCCTTCCAGGTCCTGGCCTCAGTGATCTATCTCCTTGTATCCATCTCCTAACAGTACATTTGGCTGTTAACTCCACATTGCATCCCCATGATTCATTAATCTTCCAAAACTCCTACCTCTGAAAACAGGAGCCTTTTGTGGGATGTTTTTAATTACATTACACCAGAATCTAAATCCAATTCTTGGCATTTTAGCACAAGTCACAATAGTTTCTCTGCCCTCTTGCCATAACTAGTGAGTCCTTAAAAGGCAAGAAATTTTTTTTCTGACCAAATCTATGACTTTCTACCACACATAAACAAAAGATAAACACCTTCATATGGCCTATATGCTTCTGCATGTCCATTTATCTCCTGCCATTCTACTGAGTTTATCATTTACTATTTTTGCTTAATCCAGTTTACCATACATTGGCTTTCTTGTTGATCTTTGCTCACATCAAGTTAATTTGTGGTATACACATTTGTACTTTGTTGTCCCTTTCACCAGAACACTCTTCAGAAAGTCTTTAAAGAGCTTGTTATTAAAGAATTTTCAAATCTCTCCCCGTCTCATCTTCTTGACCACCTTTGCTAGCAAATAATCAAATGGCCACATTGGATACACATTTTTCTTTTTATTTTAATCCTGATTTATTTTGATCCACAATTATTGGCATCTGAGATTGCTTTCTGTATTTATTTGCTCACTTGCTTATATTCTGCATCCTGCTCTCAAATTTTAGAGCATAAATTTTCTTCAATTGTTATTTAGTCTATTTTGTTTACTGATCTATGCTTAGAACTGGAACGAGACCTCAGTGCCTAGACCATAATTGGTCTTCAATAAGTATTTACTGAATAGATGAATGATTTAAGACCTATTTTCTCAGAACACTCCATTGTATCATAAATTATCACTGTATAGTTTCACATAATTTATGTGTCAAATCATTTTCACCAGTCTTATAATGCAAAAATTTGTTATTGCAAGTTTGAAAATAAGATAGGCATTCTCTTTGCTTCAGTCCAGTATAAAAAATTGAATTCAACATATTAATGCCTCTAATGTGATAGTATCCATTCTTTGGTGTCCAGTCCCAAAACCTGTGATATCTTCTATTAAAAAAACTAATTGAGGTACATTATTTTTTCTTTTATTATCTGATCTTATTCAAAATGGAATAATTGTACCAAAATGGAAACAATAGCATTAGGACAGGAAAAATTGCACCTGCAGAAGAAAATAAAGAAGGGCAAATTGTGTGGCTATTACAAGTAAAAGTTTGACTTGGTTGGAAAGGAGAGCTGGAGACATGAATGAAGAAGAACAGAAGTCACAACTGGTGGAGATTCTTTTATAAAGCAGTCAAGTGTAAGATTACCAGGTCATAAGGAGGTGCATAAGTTCTTGAAGAATAGCAGTGACATGATAATAATGCATTTGAGACCCACAACTTTGAACAACAAGAAGGACCAAGGACAGGGAATGAACTTGGGAGACTCAAGTTCAGAACTAGACATCATGTGAAGACGTCTGATAATTATATGGGACCTCTCATTTATACAATGTGGGAATTTAACTTTAAAATTGAATATGAAAGAGAACTTCATATATGTCTGAAAGAAACTGAGGTAGCACTGTTCCTTTCTAACTTCATTTGAGCAAATTGTAGAATTTTCAGGGCCAACAGGAGTCAAGTTAAGTAATTTATCATGATGAATTTATTCGGGAGGCAGAAAAATGTGAGCCAGTGAGAGAAGTACATTAATAATTTGCCTTTGGAGCAGGATCCAAATGGCACTTTTTGCAAAGAATAGGAGAAATATTCTCATTGTGCATTTAAATTCACTTTCTAGTTTTTGTATTTTAGACAGATACTTCAAAATATTTCTGTGTGAAGTTATATGATTGCCTAAGATTTGCTTTCAAATAATTTGGGGACCTAGGGTGGATAGTGGTGGTTATGGGTGAAGCAAAATTGCTGAAACAAGAATTCATGAAGTTATTTTCTCTACTTTTGTATATATTTGAAAGTTATCACACTAAAACGTATAAACAAGTACAACAACAAGTATCTAGAAGTCAAACTAAATTTTTATGATACTCTCAAGTAAATAAACAAGCAAAAAAAGAAAGTCTCCAAAATTCTCCCAAAGGAGGGGGAAACTCCAACAAAAACAAACACCCCCCCCCCCAAAACCAAGTGAAATTCTTTCCTGACTTGTGACATTACTTGCTTGAGTCCTACCCCCAGAGGATGCCAATCACTGTCTACATAGCCAGGAGAAAGGAATGACCTTCAAAATTAATTAAGGAGAGAAAGAATGAGGAGGGTGCTGTAGAAGCCGGTTGGGGTCTAAGCATCCTCCCTGGCTGAGATATCCTGTAGGCTGCTCCGTTGCTGCTTGACCTCTGATTGGTGCCCACTGGATCCTGAAAAGCCTGACCCGGAAGTGTTTGCAGGCAACTCTGGAAGTTTGTCTCTGTGTTCTGGCTTCTAGTTTCCTCCTGTCTCTGTTTCTCACTGAGTCTTTTTTCTCCAGTGTAAACCTCTGTTTTTTTTCTCTGAGGTTAGTTCTAGCCCAGAGTGGCTACTTCTTCCCATTGATGGCCTGATATACTCCTGGCTTTACATTCCTCTGTGGACTTTGCCTGGTATCATCATGTCTAGCCAGCTTCTCTCCTATATTTATTGCTTATGAGGGAGGAGAATATTCATCCCAGGCTCACTGTCATTTACTCTGTATTTCTAGCAGCTGTAGCAGAAGTAAAGCTTTATGAACTACTGCAGATATGAGAGATATAGTACTCAAATACCTCACTGGTACAGAAAGGCCCTTGTCATTCCTCAGCACGGGACGGTCTCAGCCTTCATGCCACAGGCTCCATTTTATCAGCCTTGCCACTAGGACCCTCCAGATTTTCAAAGCCCAACTGGATACTGGAATTCCACTTTCAATAGATCAAACAGAAGATACAAAGGATACAAACAATCACAGTTATTTGTGAGAAGGAAGAGATTTCTTACCATTTAATAGGGTCAGTAGTGGTCAGGGCCTTTATACAATCTCTTCATATAAACTTTAAAGATATTTGATGTAATTATGAAGAAGGTTCTGAATTCCTTAGGCCTCAATCCAGTGGAGGTGATGTGAATTCCTCCCTGACTCACCTGTTGATCACAGGCATTCTCATGCAGGAGTGATCAGACCTGCTGTACACTGCTGGTCTACATAATTAAAATCAGCACATTTGATTTCTTTTAAACACACTCTGGCATGTACCTTTCCACATGCTTCCTGCTCTCGCATGGATGCCAGATGATGCACTTCAGTTGGTCCTGTCCCCAGCAGCTCCTATTTGAGCTAGGCTTCCCACACTCACTTTGGAAGAATTGTGATCAAAGTGTCAGTGTGTTTTTAGATTTATATTTAAAAAAAAACACAACTCTCTTAGGACTTTGCTTTGGCCTTAGGTCAATCTGGTCATTTGACCATGCCTAGCCAACAGTGTGGGAGGTAAAGAAAAAATTCCTTTTCTGCAGCCATGTGCTGTGTGCCAGATAAATATCAGGGTTATTAGCACAGAAAAAGGGCTGAGCTATTATTGGATGACAATGGGAAACTTGGATAATGCACATTGGTAAAAGAATAATCATAAAACCTAGAAAGACTATTTGCAATCAGCTGGATCTTGCAAGTGGAGTGGGAGAGGGAGAGAGAGGGAGAGAGAGAGAGAATAAATGGTGAATAAACTCCCCCCAAAGAAGAATTGTCTGTACCCTGTCAGGGGCATGACTTCAAGGGAGACGTTAATAATCTAAGTTCTTAACATACTGTGTTTGCACGTTATTCAAATGTATGATAATGAACATCATGCTTTGTGCACTAGAAACATAATATAATTTTATACCTGCATAATCAGATATGTGGGATAACAAAGAACTTTTTAATTTCCTCATTGTAATAAGTGATCACGATTGTAAACAGATATGAGTGTGATTATAGGTTTAGTAATACCTGCGGATGGGGCCAGTCTGCTGTTAGGTGTAATCATTCTCCCCCACTCCTCTCCATTAGCTGTGCCTCTCCCGTGGTTAAATGCTGTCCTTTTAATCAGTCTTGATTGCTTCCCCTTGCACCGAGAGTTGCTCAGGAACTCCTCAGAGGCACATTGTTCTGTGGCAGACAGCTGTTCTTTACTAGTGCAGACTGACTGGAGTTATATATAGTGACGATAATAATAAATTGTCTGCACATACGCATGTACCACATGGGGACCCACTGATGAAAATTAGTGTTTTATGCATATGTGGTGGTTTGCTCTGCATTTACAAACATTCAGCTTCATTGCTCCTCCCCCAGCTGCTGCAATGACCCCTTTTAGCAAGAGGGGTTCAAAATTGCCCTCTCCACTTCCAAGATTCCCTTCCTTATTTCTGATTAATTCCTTTACTCTTTATGTTCCCACTTTTACTTCTATATAATAGAAAGCCATACAAATTTTAGACTCTAATTCTGCTTTTATTTTTGAATATAAAGCAATGTCTACACAAATTCCACTTCCAAAAAAGCAGTATGTGTGAAATTGATATGTATATAAAGTCTAGCTACAAGAGGCACCAGTGACTGTAAAAATGAAAGTGACTTTAGTTTAAAAATATTGATTCCCATTTTTTTATTTGGTCATTTTAACTGGAGTGAGGTGATATCTCCTTGTGGTTTTCGTTTGTATTTCCCTGATGATTATTGATGTAGAGCACGTTTTCATATTCCATTGGCCACTCATCCACATGCCTTCTTTTGAGAATTGCCTATTCAGACCATTTGGCCAGTTTTTAAAATCACATTTTCAGCTTTTAATTTTTTTCTGTTGGTGGGAATATAAAATAGTACAACCATCATGGAAAAGAGTGTGGAAGTTTCTCAAAAACTAATAAATAGTACCATTATATGACTCAGCAATCCCATCACTGGGCATTTATTTAAAGGAAGTAAAATCATTATATTGAAAGATACTGGCATTCCCATGTACTGTGTATTATATTGTTATGCTATTATAGCCAAGATATGGAATCAAATGAGGCATCCATAAATAGATGAATGGATAAAGAAAATGTGTTAAGGAGTGATTGAAAGCTACAGTGAATGTTTAAATTAAAAAAAAATCTTACTACAGTAAAAGACATCACTAAGAATTACGGGATAAATGTCTTTGAAGTGAGGAGGAATATTTTGAATATTATGAGGGGGATTCATGGCAGTAGTTTTACTATAATAACACTTTAAAATTTAAACATTTGCCATAGTTTTTGATCATTACCTTACACAGTGAAATAGCATTTAGCCATAAAAAGGAAAAAATTTTGTCATTTACAGAAACATGTTGGAACTGGGGACCGTAATGTTAAGTAAATTAAGCCAGAAATAGATGATAGGCATGGCATAATCTCGCTTATAAGTGGAATCTAAGAGAGCTAAGCCAGTAGAGCTTTTGAGTACAGTGGTTATCAGAGGCCAGGGAGGGGAAAAAGAAAAGGAGGAAAGCCTGGGAGGTGGGTACAAAATCACAACCAGACAAAAAACATGTGTTTGCTTTGTCACACAAACAGTGATTATAGATAACAATATTGTGTTGTTTAATCTGAAATAGTCAGAAGCTTTTGAACGTTCACATCATACAGACATGATAAATGCACAAACTAAGTGTGTATCTTGAGTTGATCAACATCTGATGTATAAAATATCACACTATTACACTGTACCTCATGAGGATGCATAATTATTGCATATAAATAAAACATTTTAAAATATTGATTGTTATTGGGAAGAAAAGTGGAGCCAGATCCTTACTAGCTTGTTGGAAAATAATTCTTTGCTTAAAATTGCCAATCCAAGTTCCTTTATTGATCATCTAGCTTTTAAAATAAATATATACAAAAACTAGAGATCTCCTATTTGAAGTAATATGTAATTTCTTTTACAGCATCTTTCCACGTATCATGTATTTTCTGGTGTCCATCTAATTGGACACAGTGACACAATGACAAATGTCTCCTCTTGTTGTATGGAACTTCTCTAAGGCAGAAAATAACGGTGTTCACTACACTGGCCTTTCAACAGCAATCTGTTTTGAAGATGAGACAGTAGTATTAAAGGGCATGATATTTACAGTATAGCAAGCACTTTTCAGGGTCTCTGGTTTTTATTTTCAGGTCTTTATGTGAATGCTATTCTTTTCCTTCCTAGTTTTGCACATCCTTATGCTAACATTGCAATTGGCATGGAAAATTGCATTTTTTGTTTCTTTTTCTTTCATTTTGTACATCAGCATAGTGTACCAGAGAAATTTTTGTACCACGATTTACCATACAGTTTACTAGAGCAGTATAAATTGGGGATAGAACTTCTCCATCTTCTACTTGATTTTCACTGGGTTCATTATGGCAGAGTGAAATAGACCTTTCCCCAAAGGGGGATTCCAGTGTCTGAGGCCAGAGGAAAGCACACCAGACACATTACATGTGGCACCCGAGGGTGCTGTGGTTGACGCAGTGGAGAGGCCCCTCCCATGGAGAGCTTTGTCGATATTCTTCTGGGCTGGCTTTCTTCTTCTTATATATCCATATTGGTCTTTACTCTTGGAAGTTTTCTCTAGATATAATGTAGCAGAGATTTCTTTGATACAATAGCATCCCTGAGTCTCTTTGACTTACTTTTAAAATGATTGCAGAGTAATGAAAAGAACTTGGGATTGAAAAGACCTGGGTTCTGATTTTGCCTGTATTAACTGCGTGACCTGGAACAATTTCCCTCTTCTCAGGGATGTACGAAGTAAGAAATTTGAAAGGTTCACCTTATGTCAGAGACATATGTTGCTCTTCTGCTTTTTTTTTTTTGCACTTTATTAAATTCTTTTATTGGTACATTGTAGGTATACAACACAATTACATTTCTCATCGGGAATTGTACCTTTACATGATGCATCTTGGTTCTTATTTTTTCCCCATTCCTAGCCCTCCCTTCACCCCCTCCACCCTTCCCTATTTACAAAGACTTTATTTCCATTTTTTCCATTTCTCATCATTTTTCCTTTTCCTTCTTTCCTTTCCCCTGCCCCTCCCACTAGCCCTACCCCTTTGGACCTTTTCTTCCTATTTTACATTATCGATTATTCATTCTAATCATTGGTACATTTTAGGTATACAATATAATGACATTCATCATTGGAAATTTGCACCTTTACATAGTCTCTCTTGGTTCTTATTTTTCACCCTTGCCCAGCCCTCCCTTCAACCCCTCCCGTCCTCCCTATTTACAAAGATTTTGTTCCTATTTTTCCATTTTCTCATATTAATCCCATTCCATTCTATCCTTTCCCCTAGCCCTCCCTCTTCCTTCCCCTTTGCCCCTTTTCTTCCTATTTCACATTACCTATTATATATTTAGTCCTTATTTACACTTTCAGGTTCTCACACCAGAGAAACTATTTGGTATTTACACGTGTGCCCTATTTATTTCACTTAAGAGTATTCCCTCAATGTGCATCCACTTAGCTATAAATGTCTCTAATTTCTCATTTTTTATGGCTAAGTAGTACTCCATTTTATGAAAAAAACCACATTTTCTTTATCCAGTCTCCAGTTGATGGGCATTTGGACTGTTTCCAAGTTTTAGCTATTACAAATTGTGCTGCTATGAACATGGGTGCACATATGTCACTGTGGTATGATTCTTTTACTTCTTTGGGGAAGATCCCCAGCAGTGGAATAGTGGGGTCAAATGGGACTTCCAGTCCTAGTTATTTGAGGTATCTCCATACTGATTTCCACAGTGGTTGCACCAGTCTGCACTCCCACCAGCAGTGGAGCAGGGTTCCTCTTTCCCCACAGCCCCGGCAGCATTTGTTATTGGTTGATTTCATAATAGCAGCTATTCTTTCTGGAGTGAAGTGGAATCTCAGCATTGTTTTCATTTGCATCTCTCGAATGACCAGTGATGTTGAACATTTTTTCATGTATTTATTTGCTATTTCTACTTCTTTGTGTGAGAAATGTCTGTTCATTTCAGATGCCCATTTTCAGATTGGGTCTTTAAATTTGGGAGGTCTGATCATTTTAAGTTCTTTATAGATTTGAGATAGTTGACCTTTGTCTGAGGAAGAGCAGGTGAAGATTTTTTCCCACATTGTAGGTTGTCTCTTCACACTGCTGGTGGTTTCTCTTGTTGTGCAGAAGCTTTTTAATAAGAAGAGGTCCCATTTGTTGATTGTTTGTGCTAGTTCATGGGCAATTGAGGTTTTTGTTCATAAAATCTTTTCCTACACCGATGTCTTCAAGGGTTCTACCTAACCTCTGTTCCAACTGGTTCAGAGTTTCAATTTTGATATTTAGATCTTTAATCTATTTTGATTTTAGTTTAGGGGATGGTGAGAGATGCAGGTCTAGTTTTAATCTTTGGTAAGTTGAAGCCCAATTTGTCCAGCACCATTTATTAAAGAGGCTATCTTTCCTCCAGTGAGGGTGTTTGGCTCCTTTGTTGAAGATGAGATGACTGAGTGTGTCTGGAGTTGTTTCTGCATCTTCTAATCTGTTCCACTGGTCCTCAAATCTGTTTCTTTGGCAGTACCATGCTGTTTTTATCACAGTAGCTTTGTAGTAGAGTTGCAGGTTGGGGATTGTGATACCCCCTGCCATGTCTCTGTTACCTAGAATTGCTTTTGCTATTCTGGGTCTCTTCTTGTTCCAAATGAATTTTTGGATTGTTTTCTTGAGGTCTATGAAGTATGCTGCTGGGATCTCAATTGGAATTGCATTAAATCTATATAGCAGTTTTGGAAGTATGGCCATTTTCACTGTATTAATCCTTCCTACCCAGGAGCAGGACATGTCTGTCCATTTTCTGATATCATCTTCAATCTCTCTTTTCATAGTTTTCAGAGAAGAGGTTTTTGATTTCTTTCATTAGTTTGATTCCTCAGTATTTCAGTTTTTTGGATGTTATTGTGAAAGGAATTATTTGCCCCATTTCTCTCTCAGTGAGTCTGTCATTGGTGTAGAGGAAAGCTATTGATTTTTGTGTGTTGACCTAGGATCCAGCTACTGTACTGAATTTGGTTATTAAGTCTAGAAGACTTTTGGTGGAGTTCTTGGGGTCTTCTCTGTAGGGTATCATGTCATCTGCAAATAATGACAATTTGACTTCTTCATTTCCTATCTTTATTCCTTTTATTTCTTTCTCTTGTCTAATTGCTGTGGCTAATGTTTCCAGAACTATATTGAACAAGAGTGGTGATAGTGGACATCTTTGTCTTGTTCCTGATTTTAGTGTGAAGGATTTCAGTTTTTGACCATTTAGTATGATATTGGCTGTTGGTTTTTCATAGATGGCTTTTATCAGATTGAAGTAGAGATGGTCTATTCTCATTTTTTGTAGGGTTTTTATCATAAATGAATGTTGGATTTTGTCAAATGCTTTTTCTGCATCTATTGAGATGATCACATGGTTTTTGTTCCTGGCTCTATTGATATAGTACATTACTTTGATTGATTTACTTATGTTGAGCCATCCCTGCATCCCTGAGATGAATCCCACTTGATCAGGGTGTATGATCTTCTTGATGATCTTCTGCATTCTATTTGCCAGTATCTTATGAAAGATTTTTGCATCTATGTTCATTAGTGAGATTGGCCTATAGTTCTCTTTTTCAGTTGGGTCTTTCTCTGCTTTGGGGATCAAGATGATGCTTGCTTCCAGGAATGATTTTGGGAGTATTGCTTCCCTTTCAATTTCTTTGAAGAGCTTAAACAGTAGTGGCAGTAGTACCTCTCTAAATATCATGTAGAATTCAGTGGTGAAGCCATCAGGACCGGGGCTTTTCTTGGTTGGTAAGGTCTTAATTATGTTTTCAATTTCATTGATTGATATTGAGTTGCTTAGAAGTTTTAGGTTTTCTTCATTCATCTTTGGTTATTTATAAGTGTTTAGGAATCTTTCCATTTCTTCTGTGTTGTCCATCTTATTGGCGTATAGGTTCTGGAAGTAGGTATTGATGATCCTCTGGATTTCTGCTGGGTCTGTTATAATTTCACCCTTTTCATTCCTAATTGCATGGATTTTGGCCTTTTCTTTCCTTTTTCTGATAAGGTTGGCTAAGGGTTTGTCAATTTGGTTTATTCTTTCAAAGAACCAATTCTTGGCTTCATTGTTTTTTTTATATCATTCTCTTAGTCTCCACTGCATTGATTTCTGCCCTGATCTTTATAATTTCTTCCTTTCTATGGGCTTTGGGTTTGTCCTGCTCTTCTCTTTCTAGAAGCTTGAGGTTCAGCATCAGTTGTTTCATTGGGCTTGCTCTGCTTTTGTGATATGAGTATTCACTGCTATGAATTTCCCTCTTAAGGCTGCTTTCATTGTGTCCCATAGATTGTGATATGTTGTATTGTCATTGCCATTTAATTGAAGGAACTGTCTGATTTCTTCTTTAATTTCCTCTGTGACCCATTGGTTATTCAGAACTGTGTTGTTCAATTTCCAAGTGTTTATGAAATTTTTTGAGTTTCTTTTGCTATGGATCTCCAATTTCATCACACTATGGTCCGATAATATACAGGGGATAACTTCAATTCCTTTGCACTTACTTGAACATGTTCTACGTGTGAGTATGTGGTCTATTTTGGAGAATGACCCATGTGCAGCTGAGAAGAATGTGTATTCTGATTTTGTGGGGTGGAAGACTTTGTAAACATCTGTTAAATTCATTTGTTCAAGAGTTCAATTGAGTTCTAGTATTTCATTACTTATTTTTAGTCTAAGTGATCTATCTATTTGTGACAGTGGGGTGTTGAGGTCCCCCACTAGAATTGTATTAGTGCATATATGACTTTTCATGTCCATTAGTATTTGTTTTATATAGTTGGGTGCACTAGTGTTTGGTGCATAGATATTTATGATTGTCATCTCTTCCTGTTGGATTCTTCCTTTTACAAGGATGTAGTGTCCTTCTTCATCTCTCTTAATCAGTGTTGGTTTGAAATCTACTTGATCTGCCAAGAGCATAGCTACTCCTTCTTTTTTTTGGGTTCCTGTCACATGCAGTATTGTTTTCCACCCTTTAACTTTCAGTCTATGAGTTTCCTTTTGAATTAAGTGTGTTTCTTGTATGCAGCATATTGTTGGATTTTGCTTCTTGACCCATTCTGCCAGTCTATTTCTTTTGATTGGTGAACTGAGACCATTACCATTGAAGGTTATAACTGAAACGTATTGACTTGTCATTGCCATGAGTTTTTCTTTTTGTTGCGTTCTCCCCCTTTACATTTAATTTCTTGTCATGCCAGATGGGTTCATTCTGCTTTGCTTCCTGGGGTTGTGATCCTCAGTGTCTGTTCCTAGGATATTGTGTAAAATTGTTTGGAGTGCTGGTTGGGTATTCATGAAGTTCCTAAGGTGCTTTTTGTCATGAAAGTATCTTATTTCTCCATCCATTTTGAAAGATAGTTTTGCAGGGTACATCAATCTGGGTTGGAGGCTGTTTTCTTTTAGGGCTTGGAATATGTCACTCCAAGCTCTTCTTGCCTTGATGGTTTGTGTTGAGAAGTCTGCTGTGATTCTGATGAGCTTTCCTTTGTATGTGATTTGTTTCTTTTCTCTGACTGTTTGGAGAACTTTGTTCTTCTGTTTAGTTTCTGGAATCTTAACAATTATATGCCTATGTGTAGATTTTTTTTGATCAAGACTATTTGGAGTCCTATATGCCTCACTTATCTGTATGTCAAGCTCTTTTCCCCTGCTTGGGAAGTTTTCTGTCATTATTTCTGTGAAGAGATTTTTTATGTCATCTCCACTCTCTCCTGTTTCTTCTTTGACTCCAATCAGTCTTATGTTATTCGTCTTTGCATCATCTAGCAGCTGCTGGATTGATTTCTCATGTTCCCTTATAATTTTGAAGCAATTTTTCTTTTCCTGGTCACTAATTGCAATCTTATCTTCTATATCTGAAATTCTGTCCTCACATTGGCTCATTCTGCTGTGTAGACTTTCAGTGGAATTTTTCATGTCCTAGAAATCTATTTGCATCTGTTTTATGAATTCCAATTGTTTCTTATGTTGGGATTCCATCATGTTCCTCAGCTCCTCTCTAGATTTCTTAATCATGTCTTGCACTAGGGGCACAATTTCTCCTGTTATCTGAGAAATTATTTCTGATTTCATTTTTTTCAGATCCCCTTTCGTTGCCAGTTCAGTGGGTCCAGGTTGTTGAGTATCAGAGTGTTCCATCTCATTTCCCTTTGGGGTTGCTGTAGGTGATCTGGAAGTCTGGTTTTGAGACTTATTTATGTGTTTTCTCATTTCGACTGGGGCAGGGGGCTGTTAGCACCTGCATGGATTACCTCCTCTGAGCTGGGAGAGGTGGGACAGGGGCCGTGAGCAGCGGTAGGGATGGTGACCCAAAAGCCCTTTCCTGTGGGCTGGGAGCAGCCGGAGGGATGGTGGCCGGGAAACCCCTTCCTCTGGACCAGGAGCAGTGGGATGGTGGCTCAGAAGCCCCTCCCTGTGGGCCAGGAGTGATGGGAGGGATGGCATCCCCGAAGCCCCTTCCTCTGGGCCAGGAGCAGCGGGACAGAAGGTGGCCCAAAAGCCCTTTCCTCTGGGCTGGGAGCAGCAGGAGGATGGTGATGGGGAAGCCTCTTCCTCTGGACCAGGAACCGTGAGATGATGGCTCAGAAGCCCCTACCTCTGGGCTGGGAACAGTGGGACTCAGTACCTTGGTCTGGTGGTCTGGTGTCCTGTGCATCTTTGTAGTGTGGAATCAGGTGGCTGCCTGTCTGCAGCAGGGTGATTTGGTGTCTTCCATGCGACTCAGGACCTTGGTAGGGCATGCAGAGACCTGCCTGTCTGCAGCAGGCTGATTCAGCATGTTCTGTGTTACTCAGGACCTAGGTAGGGCATGGGCAAGGAGAGCTACTCCTGCTTTTTTTTGGGTTCCCATTGCATGGAGTATTGTTTTCCATCCTTTAACTTTCAGTCTATGAGTTTCTTTTTGAATTAAGTGTGTTTCTTATAGGCAGCATATCGTTGCATCTGGCTTCTTGACCCATTTGGCTGGTCTATTGCTTTTGATTGGTGAATTGAGACCATTAACATTCATGGTTACAACTGATACATATTAACGTATCATTGTCATGACTTTTTCTTTTTGTTGGATTCTCCCCCTTTCCATTTAATTTCTTGTCATGCCAGATGGGTTCATTCTGCTTTGCTTCCTGTGGTTGTGATCCTCATTGTCTTTGCCTAGGATATTGTCTAAAATTTTTTGGAGTGCTGGTTTGGTATTCATGAAGTTCCTAAGGTGCTCTTTGTCATGAAAGGGTCTTATTTCTCTATCAATTTTGAAAGATAGTTTTGCAGGACACATCAATCTGAGTTGGAAGCTCTTTTCCTTTAGGGCTTGAAATATGTCACTGCAACCTCTTGTTGCCTTGAGGTTTTGCATTGAGAAGTCTGCTGTGATTCTGATGAGCTTTCCTTTGTATGTGATTTGTTTCTTTTCTCTCACTGCTTGTAGAATTTTGTTCTCCTGTTCAGTTTCTGGAATCTTAACAATTATATGCCTATGTGTAGATTTTATTGATCAAGGCTAGCTGGAGTCCTATATGCCTCACTTATCTGTATGTCAAGCTCTTTTCCCTTGCTTGGGAAGTTTTTTGCCATCACTTCTGTGAACATTTTTTTTATGTCATCTTCACTCTCTCCTGTTTCTGCATTGACTCCAATCAGTCTTATGTTATTCTTCTTTGCCTCATCTAGCAGCTGCTGAATTGATTTCTTATGGTCCCTTACTATTTTAAAGCAATTTTTCTTTTCCTGGTCACTAATTGCAATCTCATATTCTATATTTGAAATTCTGTCCCCACATTGGCTCATTCTGCTGTGTAAACTTTCAAAGGAGTTTTTAATCTCCTGGAAATCTGTTTGTACCTGTTTTATGGATTCCACTTGTTTCCTATGTTGGGATTCCATCATGTTCCTCAGCTCCTCTATTTTTTTATCTGTGTCCATTCCAAATTTATTAATCATGTCTTGTGCTATGGGCACAATTTCTGCTGTTATCTGAGAAATTATTTCTGATTTCCTTTTTTCCTGATCCTCTTTTGTTTCCAGTTCAGCAAGTCCAGGTTGTTGAGTATCAGAGTGTTCCATATTATTGTTTCCCTTTGGGGTTGCCTTAGGTGATCTGGAAGACTGGTTTAGAGACTTGTTTATGTGTCTTCTAATTTCAATGGATGCAGCTTGTTGTGCCTTTGTTGAGGTAACTTTTTGCTCAGGCAGTGACCTTCAATTCTCAGCAAGCCTCTAAGCAGCCTTTTCTGCGCTGCTCACCAGTACACTAATTCCGGGGTTCAGAATGGTGGCCTTCTGGATCCCTGAGCCAACCTGTTTTCTGGCCGGGCTTCTGGCTGGGGCTTGTGCATTCTTGGGATGGTATCTAGGTGTGCCTCTGGCTATGGCCCTTATGCACCTTTTGTTTCAGAGGGCCTTTGGCTGGGGCCTGTGTACCCCAGTTCCTTTTGTGTGAGCAAGCTTCTGTTAGGGTCTTGCGCACTTACTGATGATATCAGGGAGAACCTCTGGCTGTTGCTTGTGTGCCTGTTTATCTGTTTTCCAGGTGGGCCCTTGGCTTGGGCTGGTATACCCAAGCCCTTGGAGTTGGGGTAGAGCCCTAGCTGGGATCTGCTTCCAGCTGTGCCACTCTGGTCCACACTGCTGCTCCCTCGACTAAGGTGGTCTGATGTGCTTTTATTGTAGAGATTTTCTTCACTTTTCCAGTGGGTTTCAGTTTTCATCAGTGGGCCTCATAGAGGCCCTCTTTCTGTTATTCACCTCTGCTCTATGTTCTGGAGCTCAGAACAATGTCCTTTATGACTCGTGTTACTCTATAGTGTGGATCCAGGTAATGGCTCCAGGCCCCATTTCCTAACAGCATTATAGTAGTATCATACGAATTTGGGGGGAAACACATTCAAACAATAGCACGCAGATTCTCCCTTTTCTATTCTCAAGCCCTTTACCACTTAAATTCATACAAAATCTTCCTTGGGCTATTATCTGATTGTTTCTTCTAGGAACGCCTTCTATTAAATTTTATATTTTTACCTTATTTAGGGAATGTAAGAGGGAATGAAACCAGAAGCATGAAAAACATTTCATCTTTTCTAATATTGTTTAAGTGAATATCTAAAGTCTTCCACATGATAAACTACACCATAAAAATGTTTCTCTTTTGTCTAAACCAAAGTGATAATTGAATATATAATTTTTCTATGAATTCTCCAAGGCATTTTAGGCAGTAGCTTGAGTATAAATTATGCAAAAAATATGATATTTATATTATTTTTATTTAGTGATAAATTCAGGGTTCTTTGGGCAGACAGCTATGCTGTGGATGAGATAGTGCTGCTTCTCAGGCTAGCAGAATACCAGGTCTCAATGTTATGGAAGAAAGAAATAAAATGGAGAAATTTCAAGAAAAGCTGAGGGGCATAAACATACTCTCTGATAAACAGTACTACATCATACTGTAAAATGCTGAACTCACTACTGTAGAGAAAAGATATCTATATTAAATAATAGGAGAAAGAAGGAAAAAGAGATAAAAATAATCAGAGTTTTAAAGAAAATTGAAAAGCAAGGTGCATCCGTCAGTGTTTACTGGAGAGAAATAGATATAATACAAGATATACAAATATATAAGAATTTACATGATCAGCTTACAGTGGCCACCCAGAATTGGATGAGGAAGAGTGCAGAGGGTCTGTCTGCACACTGGGGACCAAGATCCAGTCAAAGGTCTGGAGCTCATTGCAGTGTCCTGTGTGAGTCCATATCAGGAGCCCAAGGGGTCTGTGATGGAGGCTGAAGAGTCTGCACTGGAAGCCAGGAGATGAGGCCCAAGGTGAAGGGAAGACTAGAACCCCTTTGAAGAACGGAAGCAGATCCATCCTTCCTTATTTCCCCTTTATACCATCCAGGGGACAGAAGCTTTAGGGTGGGTCTTCTACATCCTAGGGGGTGGAATTGCTGAGCAAATTTGGTTGAGCTTTTCTTATCCCAATTGACACACTCAATCAACAATTACACAAGGTATAAAAGGGCAAAATGTTTTACATATGGAGGAAGGTCAGAGTTTTACAAGATCTCATAATTTAGGCTAAATGGCCTCCTACTCTTTTGAAAAATCAGAGGAAAAAATAATTTTTTAAAAAGTTACTGAAGTCTTCATGGTAAAGTTAGATATATGAGGAAATTTTAGTAACTAGAAAAAAGACAAATCATTGGTAACTTTAGAAAAGACTATAAATTAGCTAAGAAATAAAAGTTTAGAGGGATATGAGTAAATGTATATGGTTTTTAAAAATTAGAACACTAACAGAGTAGAATGATTGAGGCAATTTAAAAAATATTCCCAATGAATAGGTATAAAAAGAACTCCTAGAAAAAAATGTGTTAAAATGAGACAAAATTTCTTGACTATTTTCAAATGACATAAGAAATCTATATTCAAGATTTTTAAATGGCATCATCAAACAAGACAAAAGTTGTATACTCTTGACTATATTGCCAGTATAAAGGAATTATTGCTATCTCAAATGACTCATCTTTAGAATCCATGAGGAGCCACCCTAAAAGATCCCACCAATAAATCAATTAAAATATTTTGCAATTAATAAAAACTGGAAAATTGTATACTTCTTTTAAAAGTTGATTTTGTATCTTCCTACATGGTAAGTTCAAGTCCTAATGCCTGGTACCTGTGACATTATTTGGGCATAGAATATTTTCAGATATTAAGATGAGGTCCTGATTCAATATGACTGATTCCTTTTAAGAGAAGAATTTGGTCACAGACAGAGACATAAAGGTCACAGGTCACATGACAGCAGAGTCAGAGTTTGGAGGGATGCAATTGCAAAGCCAGTGAATACCAGAGATTGCTGGCAATACAAGAAGCTCTGAATAGGAAGGGAGGATCCCACTCAGACACTCAGAGAAGAGAGGCTAGATGGCTGCTATTTAAAGCAGTTTGTGGCATTTTTGGCAGTCCTAGGAAACTAATCCAACTTCCCTTTTCTCTTTCTTGTTTTTCATGGCAGTGGAATTCTGAAGGTGTGTGTGTGGGTGAATGTTATCTACCTGGGTACAGGTATTAGGAGGTGATTATCCAGATGAACAGTGTGTTACTTCACTTCTGCCTCCTCATCTAGTTACTTGGAATTTAATTGCACTTGGAATCTTTCAGTGGGAAACAGAAATGTAAAAGCTTCTAGGAAGGGTAGTGAAGACATGGTTGCTATTGTGATTTCTGGTCTTTATTGTGGAAAGGTATTTTTACGTATCTCTTCCAAACTGATTTTGCCATTTAAGACCTTTTCTAACTGCTAATAAATCAGTGGTTTCATGTGAAAGACACTTTCCTAAAATAAAATGAATAAAAAGTGTGATTCAATCAACTATGATTTAGATAGTACACAAATCTGATTATATCATGCAGTGAACAGGAATATGTATAAATCAGTTTGGTGAAGTCATTGACAAGTTTACAAAGTTAAGGCATGAAAGTGGTAACCTATTCATCCATTATTATGATAGACCAACAAAGAAATCTTTTTTGTATCCTTTTTCAAAATATACATATATATTTGGTACCGGGAATCAAACTCAGGACCTTGCGTGGCAGGTGGTGGCACCACTGAACTAAATACCCTGCCCTAAAAAAATATATTTTTGATATTTAGTAAGTACTAACTCCTTACTGTGTAAGGCTGTGAAAACATATTCATGGAAACTAGGTGGCTTCTAATAACACGTTTTTCTCAAGTTCTGAAAACTAAACACCTGAAACCAAGGTACAGGGAGGGTTCTTTTTGGAAGCTCTGTCACATGTCTTTTTTCTAGATTCTGGTGGCTACTACAATCATTGGCATTCCTTGGCTTGTAGACACAGCATTACAATCTTCCATGCCTCTGTCTTTTTTTTTTTTTTGATTTTCAATTTATTTTTTGTTTTTTATTTTTTCCATGCCTCTGTCTTCATACAGTTTCTCTTTTGTATGTCTTTCTCCTCTTACAATGACAAGTCCCTGGATATTAGTCTCCCCTGATTAATCTGGAATGATCTCATCTCGAGATCCTTCACCTAGTTCCTTATGCATCAGGGGTTAGGAATGGGCATGTCTTTTGGGAAATCACAATAACCATTTTCATTTCACTTTGTACTTTAATATTTATTTTTTTATTTTCATTTTATCCATATGCTTTTTTATAGAAAGCTTCATATGAGAAAAATTATTCTTTTTTTGGAGCCGTTTACTATTCATTTCATTGTATAATGATTACTAAAAGTACTCGAGATAATTATGATGTATGGAGGAGAAGGGTGTAAAAAGTATCTACGCTGAATGTCAAATAGTTGGATATGAGCTGCTCATGGGCTGAGATGTTAAAGGAACAAAACAGAAAGGAGAGTACAGATGAAAAGGGAAAATTGAGAGACACTGAAGAATTCAACAGGAGGATGATCTTAGTTGTGGACCTAAAGCTTGGGCTTGAGAGTCTGATTCCCAATCCCAACATGCTATCCCTACACAGTGGCCAAGCTTAGTGTATATGAAACAAAAATGTGAAAGCTTCTGCTTACAATGAATTTAGAGAATTTTCAGAAGAGCTTACAGGGTAGAAAATTAATAGTTATCTCACTCTTGTGTTTGTACATGTATTAGGGCTCTACAGAAATAGAACCAATAGGAGCTATATATACATACATACATACACATACATACACAAACATATATACACACATACACACCTGTACACATACACACATAATACACACATACATAAATACATGTATATATACATACAGTTGACCCTTTGTGTCTTGGCTTCCACATCCATGGATTCAACAAAATGCAGATCAGTTTTTTGTCATTTTATTTTATTTTTTTTCAGTCCATGTTTGCAGCACATAATGTTTACATTCCTTGTGTGGAGTTGGTTCATGTACATAACACAATTTAATTTCTTTTTTCATCCCCTTTCCCTTCCTTCCATCCCCCTCCCTCCATTTTTTTTTTTGTACCAGGGATAGAACTCAGGACCTTGTGCTTGCCAAGTAGGTGTGTCACCACTGTGCTAAATTCCCAGCCTCCCTCCATCTTTTGATCAGCTTTCCATTTGTGAAACACCTAGTGCCCTGTGTTCTATTATCTATCTTCAATTTTACTCTTTATTTTTAATTTGGGTGTCTCATATAAGAGAAATCATGTGATATTTAAGCTTGTGTGTCTGATTTATTCACTTAATGTTATAATCTCAAAGTGCATCCATTTTCTAGAGATCAAAATACTTTTAAAAATTCCATTTTTTACTGAAAATGGGCAGACTTCTTTTTCTTGTCATTATTCTCTAAACAATATTGTATAACTTCTATTTGTATGGCATTTGTTTTGTATTCTGCATCATAAGTAATCTAGAGATGATTTAAAGTATCCAAGAGTATGTGCACAGGTTATGTGCAAACACTACACCCTAAGGGACTTGAGGACTCAGATTTTAGTACCAGAGGTGGGATTCTGGAACCAATTTGCCACAGATACTGTAGGATGACTGTCTAAAAGTTTTGATATAAATATAGATAATTATAAAGGATTGGCTCACATGATTATGGAAGACTGAGGTGTCCCACTATGTGCTATCTGTGAGTTGGGGCCAAAGAAAGTAGGTGCTACCTACTTGGGTGGGTTAGGGCAGTTCCTACGCAAACTCGAAGGTCCAAAGACCAGAGGTGCCAACAGTGTACGTCCTGACCTCAGTCTGAAGTCCTGAGAAGCAGGGTAGGGTGGGGCAAGATGTGAGGAGGATGAAAGGTGGAAGTCTGGCTGGAGCAGAGAGAGAGAGATCCCTTATGCTGATCAATCCCACCTGTCCCGACATTTACACCCCTACTGTGATGGTTAATTTTTTGTGTCACCTTGATTAGCATAAGGGATTCCCAGATAACTGATAAAATATTACTTCCAAGTGGGTCTGTGAGAGTGTTTCAGGAAGAGATCAGCATTTGTACCAATGGACTGACTAAACGTCATCCCACAGGCGTGAATCTGTTGAGGGCCCAAACAAGGTGAAGAAGTACAAGAAGGGTGAATTTCCATTCTCCCTCCTCGCTCTCTCTCTCTCTCTCTGTCTCTCTCTCTGTCTTTCTCTCTCCTTGAGCCAGACATCCAAAGGCAAAGGAATAGTGGAGCTGAAGGGGATGGTCTTGAAAAATACAAGATGGCAGAAGGGCACTGGGATTGGGAAGGAAGTTACAAGCAAGTTAATAGTGTACTCATTGCAGCCTCTTTCATCTGTGACAAATAATGAAATGAAAGAATGAGAAACACATTTAGTAAGACATAATGTTCAGTGCTAAATGGAGAAGTCATTCAAAACCGTCCATTTTCAAAGAGAAAATGTGATGTCTATAGTGGTCAGAAGTGTTAACTAAGGACAGTTCCTGGGGTGGGGGACGCAGCCACAGTTCCAAGATATTGGAAAGGTACTTTTAGTACTTGGAAGTAAGTTGTTATCATTTAGTCTGGAGACTTCCCTTAACTCTCTGTCACGTATTTATAGAGAATCCCTGGGGATGTGGAAGTATATCTACAAAGTAGTTAAAGTCCAAATATTATTACAGGAAGGACAAAACATAGTGGAAAAAAATAAAAAGTAAACTGAGCCAAGTAATGCACTATACTTAGAAATACTTACCTTGTGTAAATTTAGTCTCAGTTATGTCAAATGACAACCACTTAGAAATGCATTGCAGAATTCCTTTAATAAAGTGTAAAATCCAGGGTTAATAGCTATATATATTTAAGTGGCATACATTTATTGCTGTACATAATTTATTGCATACATTAAGTGTAAAGTTTTCTGTGGGCAACAATAAATGTGATTTATAAGTCACAAATTTGTGGGAAGTCTATTTCTTATTCTCTTGAGGACAGTTTTAAATACCATTAAAAATTAGAAAAAAGAATTAGAGATTTATTTGAGAAATCGTCTTTGTTTCATTCTCTCAAATACACTTTAAAATGATTTATTTATATTCATATAATAAAATTTTTACCACAATTTTAACCATTTAATCACCCAAGGGATATACTAATTTTTAAGGTTTTAGGTACATAACTTTGTTTTGTATTTTTAAATGAAAAAGAACTTTTCCTGTTACAGATCTGTGAATGTACATTGTAAAAAACTTGAAAATCCAAAACTAGAAAAATAAAACATTATATTCCCCAAACAAATGGAATTTTAATGAATATAGCTTAACTTTATATATATATGTTTTAAACAAATAAAATAGTATGATATATAGTAATATGCATTTTACTTAAAAATTTCTATTTCTCTATAAAATCATATGCAGTTTCAACAGATGCACCCTAAATTACAGTGAGTTCACATCCCGATAACCCAATCATAAATGAAAAATATGTTTAACACACCTAACCTGGGGCATGAACATCCTTGCTTACCTATACAGTCCCTGCAAGTATCAGCTACTTCCAATGGTGACCATGTTGCAGGCTGGGAGTTGTAGATTACTGTGCTGCTCAGCATCAGGAGAGAAGATTGCATCACATCTCACTAGCTGAGGGAAAAATCAAAATTCAAAATTTGAAGTATGGTTTGTACCGAACGCATATTGTCTTGCACTGACATGCAGAAAGATCCTAAGTTGAATCACAGTGAGTCAGGAACCATCTGTACACAAAACATATTACAGTTGCCCCAATTATGCCTCAAATGTCTTTACACCTGGTTTGTTTCATGATGACTCTACATCAAGACTGCGCATTGCATGCTCTTCTTAATTAAGTCTGTAATGTAAAACAAGAGCTGCAGGCCAAATACCCCCATCAGGCCACCTGTTGTTGTAAATAAAGTTTTGTGGGAATGCAAGTGTTCTTCTTTGGGTTTTGGCCATGGCTGCTTTCTCCTGACAAAGGCCGAGTTGAGTAGTTGTGAGAGAGGCCATCTACCCTGAAAAGTTGAGTGTTCACTGTCTCGTCCTTTACAGAAAAACATCACGGACCCCCTGAGCCAGAACAGACTTTTTTCATGGCATTGAATTGCTGATACATCTAGGCCAGTTGTCCTCCTGAATGTCACATCTTCTAGATTTATCTGGTTGTTCCTTGCTATATCTCAGCTTATTCTTTTCACTGAATGTTTCTGCTTTTTGTGCTACAATAATCTCAATGGCCTTAGTGTCATTCTGACCAGCCTTTCTTATAGGTTAAAGTCAGGTCCTTGCCTTATACATTAAATGGAATCAGCTCAGGGAAATCCTTGGTCCTGCCAAATTTTTCTTATTTTTTTCCTGAAATTTCTTTAACTAAAGAAAAGCCATTTTATTTCAGCAATACAAAAAAAAAAAGATTTAGTATGAAAACACCTTGAGAGAAAGTCCAGTGGAGGAGATGGCATGGGTAAATGTCTTGGTTAAAGCGAGAAGGAATGGGAAGCAGTGAAGGGAATGCATTCCTGGAACTCAGGTATACCAAGGTGCAAGTGATCGATAAGATAGAACCAGGCCTGTAAGTAACAGGAGCAAGAGACTACAGGAAACTTTTGGCTGTTTGAAAGAATAGACTGAAGAAAAATGCTAACAAAGAGAAAAATAACAATTTTAAAGATAAACTATTTATTCCAAACTTTTGCCTGAGGCCAGTTTTGAGCAGTTAATGGATTGCCTACACATTTCAAAAATGACTCATGCTTCAAATTTCCCTGTAATTGGCACTGAATAGTCATGTAGAAAGATGGAAGACATATTACTTGCCTACTACAATTCTGATTGGTCCTCTATAATCATGTTATCTATAAACTCTAAGAATCCTTTAATGTTCTCCTCAATACTTTATTATTCCATTTTGTCTTGTTATAGTACAATACCCAAGGCTAACTCCTTTATAAAGAAAAAGTGGTTTGTTTTGGTTTACAGTTCTAGAGGTCCAAGTGCACCATGTTGGCATCTGGTGAAGGTTTCACGGTAGATGGCATCATACGGCAGAGATGCACATGAGAGAGGCAATTGTGCGTGAGGAGAGGCCAAACAGGTGAAACAGTCTCACTTTGTAACAACCTGCTCCCACAGTAATGGATATATCCTGCAAAACCTAAGCTACTACCCCAGGCAGGCATCAACCTCTTCTAAGAGCAGTGCCTCCATTATCTAATTACCTCCTTGCCTCTTAGGGTTCTCTCAGCATTGTTACACCAAATCTTTGGGAACAAAACCTTTCTAGCACATTAACCTTTGGGAGCAAAACCAACCTTAGCAAACATGTAACAAGAGGTGGTTACTATCAGTCAATACCCTTACACACAGTGATGTGAAAACCATCCTGAAGTTTGCTACACCGTTAGCTTTTCAGTACTAGATAATTCTTTTCTGATATTGGATTAGAGCATATTGACTGACTGCTGCCCAAAGTCAAATTAATGACACTTCCTGCAGCAAAGGACATCTTTACTCAATTTAGAGGAGGCAGTTAGGGAGGCTTTTAAAAAATTAATCATTCATATGGAAATGAAAATGGAAGTAGAAGTGGGTATAGATGTAGACTTTATATAGATAGCAACAGAGACATAGATGCAGGGATGAGTGTAGATATGATATCTGATGATATCAAAGTGGCTATACCCATGTGTAGTAAAAGGAGGGCTTTTTGCACCTTTCTGTCATAATTTAATTTTTCAATTTTTAAATAATCAACGTATTTACTTCTTCCATTTTTTTAAAAAAAGTTATCACTCATGGACTTATTTACTTAATTGGGTATTGAAGTCTGGGCCAAGAGGCCTACTATGGGCCTTTATGGGAAGGGCTGGATAGGACTGGGGACAGTCCATGGCATAAAAATACAGTTTGCTGAATAGAGCAAAGCCAGGTTCTGGTAAGCAAGCTCTTTGCATAGGTGAGCACACTGTGGGTCTGATAGGGGAGCTGTTTGCCCAGATGGGAAAACTGTTGCCTTGACAAACTGTCTTGCAAGATTTCCTGGAGCAAATGGTGGGTGCTTAATTATTGGCTAACAGTCTTACCTTCCTGGGTATGAGTTACCTGGGACATGCAGGTCATAGAGACACAATTAGGCTTATTTCTTAGTCTCGTCATCTGGTTTTTGTTGTCTCAGGTAGCCTCATGTCTCAAGCACTTCATGAGAAGTAAAATAAAAAGGCATTAAATTATTTATTTAACCATTTTTACACATTTGTCAGAGATATTGTGCATGACAAAATTATGCTGTGAATTTTCCAATTTGTTTTCTATATGATTACTTTATAATGAATGACATTTTTGTTATTTATAAGAAAAATATTAAAGATACAGTAGTAAAGATGCTGGGTCTCCTTCTTTAGTAATAACTTCTGAGAGTTTGTCTGTGGGTTGCGGGGATGTGGCCTTGGGGACCCTAACTGGTCCCTTGCCCCTTTGTCTGCAGTGGTTTTCTCCTGTGCTCTGCTTCCTGGCCATCAAGATTGAGCAGCTTTGCTCCACTGCATCCTTCCATCATTGCCGCTTCTGCCTTGGAGCTAAGTGACCATGGACTAAAGCCTCTGAAATGATGAGCCAAATAAAGCTTCTCCTTCCTTAAAATGTAGGTGTCAGATATTTTGTTCCAGCACTGGGGAGGGTGACCAATACAGACAACATTATAAAATTAATAGAATACAGTGGTACCTCAGTTCATGGATGCTTTTGTTAGCAAACAATTTGGTTTGCAAACAGAAGCATTTGGCAAAATTTTGTTTTTGTTTGCAAACTCTGCATTGGGAGACAAACATGACTGTGGCTATCTTTCCCACACAAACACAAACATGTCCATCTTTTCCAAAATCGTAGAACAGATTAAGTTCATGAACTGAGATACCACTGTATAGCAATGCTAACATGCTTACCGAAGGCTTCTGAGGTGTTTTTTTCTAGTAATATATGAGAATGGAATCTATTTTTTAGTAGATAATTTAAAAGCATTTTGGCAATTAAAATTACTTTTAAAGAAAATGTCTAGTATAAAGGGGTCAAATTTTAATCCTTACATTCCCTTACATTTAACAGATATTTAATGGGTGTCTAGCATTTGAAATGTATGGTATAAAGTATTGGGAAACACAAAGATGACATCTTCTAGGTCCCTGTGTGCCAGAAGCTGATAGTTAAATAAGATGAATGATACTGAGAAATAAGTGAGGTGGATCTTATGGAAAGTAAGAGGAATCATAAAAAGTGCTTCCAAGTGATAGTGTTGAAGTATAATGTTGAAAAACATTTACAAAACCATGGTTCTTATATAAATATAACACGAGTCAGAAATTTATTAAGGCATTAATGGAAAAAAACACTCAGATGACATCTAGTCCAAAGTGACTATGGATGAACTTTGTATTTATAGGGAGTTTGAGAAAAGAATGTTAGAGTCTATTGGGTAGGTTGATTTAAAAAAAAAATAGTTAATTCCCTACAGAGCAGCAAAATGACAACCTTAGGGGTTGTCTTTTCCATCACAAAAAAGTCAACAAGTAAACCTATGATTTCACAGAGTTTAAGCTCTTAACTAATAATAAAAGCAATGTCAAATGTAGGCACTTCCTGAGATAATTAAATACTTTTTATGACATTATATATGACCTTATAATTATATATGACTTTGTAATGTTTTCATATGGGAATTCTTAAGTGATATCTCCTGGAGATGTTATTCTAAATATGAACCCCAAGAAAAATCAATTAAGACACTGAGGAACTGAGGGTCAGGGATTTAGCTCAGTGGTTCTGCACCTGCCTCTCAGGTGCAAGGTTCTGAGTTTGATCTTCAGTACCAAAACAACCAAAAAAGATACTGAGGAACAGGAAGAATATTATAACTCTCCCCAATGAATTAAATTTTAACAATTTGTGTAGAGACATTTGTCCTAAAGAATCTGCTGATATCAAGTAGAAAGCAAGAGTTGCAGATGATCTTATGTAGAATAGAAGGCTAAGGTCAAAAGTTATAGATAATTTTTCTTAAATGGTTATTAGAAAGAGAATTGGAAAATATTGGTAGAGGATTTCACAGGTGAGGTCTCATTTAAATATGCAAACACAGGTGGAACACGGGTAGAGCAAATGATTTTCTAACAAAAGGAACTTTGTGAACAGAAGTAGAAAGTTTGGAACATTTGATCTATAAAACCCTTCATCAAGGGGAAATTAAGGTGAGACTAGATGGTAGAGGGTTTTAAATCCAGAGATAGCATTTTCAGCTTTATTTTGTGAGCAGAGTAGCTCCTTGGTTTTTGATGTGTTTCGTGTAGATAATTAAGGTTGGAGATTGTGGGCTGTGGAGAGGGGAGTCAGGAATGTGGGTCAGGACCACAGCATAGCACTTGAAGTCACGTGAACTGCTGGCCATCACCAGGGTAGTGCCAGTAGGAATGGTCAGAAAGGGAGAGAAGAAATGCTAGTTTGGTAGATTCCAAAAGCCCAGCCCAATATTTGGATGCATATATGGGATGGGGAGGGACTAGTAACAAGAGTGAAGTGAAGAGTTAAAAAAAGATGGTTAGACTGGTATAACCATGTGGGAAAAATGGAAAAAGTAGCAGCTGTTTTCATCTACATGCTTTGCATTAGAATGACTTATTCTGATGATTATCTTAGCAATAAACTTAAATATTGATTAAAGGAAGGGTGTTAAATAAATTATTTCATTTGAAAGAAATTTTCTTTTAGCTTCAAAGTTATTGATAAGTCAAAAGAATTCTAAAAATTATATTCATTTTTTTTTGCAAGACAATACCTGGAAACAAGCCAGTTCTGAACAAAGGTCTGGACAGAACCTCAACAGTTGAATACTTCAGACTTGTCCGATACTCATTGACCCTTGACATTATGAACAGGCAGTGGGGGAAACAAGGAAAATTGTTTTGGAAAGAGGAAAGGAACAGGCTGAGGTAGGGAGAGTCATGTCAGAATACTATTTCCTCACCTCGAAGAGGATAAGAAAGAGTTCAGACTCTATTAAAAACCATGAAAAAATGAAATGTTAAAATTAAGACTGACACCATTCACTCATCAATTATTGAGTCCTTTGTAACTAATTCTTACTCTATAGAATATTGATCAGCCATGTGCTTTCATGAACTTCTCTGCTTTTTCTGCACTAAAGCATGCTACTGAAGGGGTTTAGGAAATGCCACCCCACATATGGCACTTTGGTATGCCGATTACTCTGAACTGAGGATATTGGGGAGTAGTGGATACAAGCAGAGAATTTCTCTGTGCTCCCCTTGTTTGCCTCAAAATGGATCCTCCAAAAGACATTCAACTGTCATGAAGATTCTCCCTGGGAATCTTACCAACCAGCGAAGGCTAAGTTGAGTTTCTGCAGAAGACCTGGAGTTAGCAGCACGCTCAGACAGACTGCCACATATTCTGCTGAGAAGTGCCCTGAGAAGACAGCTTTTTATTGCCCACCACACTTTGGCTGCATAATAGGACAAACTTTATTTGCCATGAATCTCCTCTCTCAGCTTCCCAAAGTTTGTGTGGTCCCAAGACCAAGCCCTTGTTGCTGTCTGTAGCTCAGGCTGCAACAGTCATTGGAAACTTCTTTTATCTCACATTTTGTATGTGCAAGTGTACATGACTTAGGGTGATTTTTCTCTTAATATGTCTTATGTAAATTTAATTTATAGCCAAAGAACCTAGAAATGTGAAGCGTAGCTATTTTTACTGTTTTATTTCCTTTCTCTCTTACTCTCTATACAAACTATATATATATATATATATATATATATTCCATTAATTAATTCATTTTACTTGCAACCTTAGCTGTGATGTGATCTAGGAGCCTTGGAAAATGTTTAACATACCACAACATATATTTACTGTCATAGAAATATTTATTAGAATCATAGTTCAGTTTATTTTACCTCTTAATTTTAGTATTTATTATACTTTTCAGCAGTCATGTTAGTTATCTAATCAATAAGCTAATATAAATAGCTTAGGAAGCCAAATTAGCAAAACCAAATAAAACCAAACATATACTTGAATTAAATGCTCCACTGAAAACCTCAAGGAAAAGATGTGGAGTTTATAACAATTGTATATATTATTCTTCACAAATTATGATTTGAAATATGTATAGATTTTGGCATGGCTACATAAAGCCTATTAATATATGCAGTATCTCACTCTTTTGTTGTGAGAACACAAAATTTACTCTCAGTAATTTTCAGCAATACATTTTATTGTATTAACTGTGGCCACTGTTTTCTATTACAGAACTCTTGAACTTATTCATATTATCTAACTAACAATTTGTATTCTGTTTTGAACCAAAAATATTACACCAGTTTGACTTGGTCAGATTTATTTTCTGGAAACTTTTTTGAACCAATCACAACAGAAGTCCTTCAATTTTTTTTCCCCATTAAGTTTATTGGTACATTTTAGGTATAAAATACATTTACATACATCATTGGGATCTGTACCATTATATGAGTATCTTGGTTCTTATTTTTATTCCCCTTCCCTTGCCCTCCCTTCACCCCCTCCACCCTTCCCTATTTGCAAATATTTTGTTTCCATTTTTATGCTTTTCTCATATTTTTTCCCTTCTTTCCTTTCTCCTACCTCTCCCACTTCCCCTGCTCCTTTAGACCTTTACTTCCTATTACACAATATCAATTATACATTTTTAAAAATGAAATATCAAGACCTAGGAGACATTACCACAGATTTTATAGAATTTAAAAGGGTATAGAAAGCATATTTCAAAAATCCGTTTTGAAATAAATTTTACAACTTCTAAGAAGTACCTTGGAAGACAAATTAATGAAACTAACTCTGGAGAAAATATAAAATTTGAATAGCATCTATTAAAGAAAGTATATTCCTAGCTTGAAAACCTACTTATATGACAACAACAGGTTCATATACATTGTAACTGATAAATTATATCAAACAGTTAAAGCAGAAAAAAAGGAACACTTCTCCCCTCATTTTAGGAAATCAACATTGTGCTAATCCTAAAACTGGATAAAGATAATAGAAGAAAAGAGTATGAACATAGATAGAAATTTGTTTAATGAAACAAACTATTAGAAGAAAGATCTGGAAGTATGTAGAAAGTGGTTTTGTTATAGGGATGGCAGTGTTGGTTCAGTATTGGAAGATCCACCCCCAAAAGTCATCATTTTAACAGAGGAAAGGAAAAAGCCATATGATCCTGTCACTAGTTGGAGAAAAAGTATTGGACTAAATTCTACAGCTGTTCATGGCAAAAGCTATCAGGAGACTAGAAGTAGAACAGAACCTTCTCAACAGATTAAAGACATGTACTCCATACTTCCAGCGAGAATGCCTTATATGAATGGAGAAGATACAATGCTTTCTCCTTAAGGTGGAGAACAAGGGCAGATATGCTTACTCTTTATCTGTCTATTAAACTTTGAAACCTAGGCCTAAACCAAAATAGTCTGGCAATAAAATGACACAATTAGGATAGGATTGGCAAGGTAGAAGCAAAATCTTTATATACAGATGAAATCATCATCTACAGAGAAAATACTAAGAAATCTCTAGGAGCCCCTAGAACTTGTATTTGAATTTAGCTGGATTAGAAAACACAAGGCATATATAAAAATTCAGGTTTATGTATACTTGCTATATAAGAAGAATTGGATATTGAAATTTAAAAGTTATGTAGGAGTACAAAGGACCTAGAAAAGTTAAAAAAAAAACAGTGTTGGAAGACATTTTGTACCTAATTTTAAGACTTCTTCTAAAGCTGCAATAATCAAGGCAGTGTTGGTGTAAGGAAAGACATATAGATCATTTGAATAAAACTGAGAATCTAGAAATAGAACCACACATATATGGTCCACTGAGTTTTGAAAGATTATTTAACATTAGCATTTTATAGAATATAAACTCAATTCAAGAGCCAAGGAAGAGACAGTGTTTTCAGCAAATGGCACTAGAACACCTGGTATCCGTACATAAAAAATTAACCTCAACCCTTTATTTCCATACATGAAAATAACTTGAAAGGATCTATGAACCTAAATAAGGAAGCCTAAAAGTATAAAACTTTAAGAAGAAATTATAAGGGAAAATGTTTATGAATTCAGGGTAGGCAAGAACTACCTAGGATACAAAAAACATGATGTATAAAAGAAAAAAATTGACAAATGAGATTCCATCAAAATTTAGAACTTTACATGACATCATTAAAATGAAAAGTAGTCCTTAAACAGACCATATTTACAATGCATATAACCTATGACCAGAATATATAAAGAATTCTTAGAGCTCATTAATAGACAACCCAATTAAAAAGTAGACATAAGAAGATGATAAATAGCCAGTACAGTACAAAGAAAGCTGTGCAACTCTAGAATCAGAAAATTACTAATCAGTACAATAACAAGACAGAATTATACTCTCATTAGGGAGCTGAAGTTAAAAGTTTTAAAAGCCTTGTCATGACTTTTTCTTTTTGTTGGATTCTCCCCGTTTGCATTAATTTGTCATGCCCAATGGATTCATTCTGCTGGGCTTCCTGGGTTTATGATCTTCATTGTCTTTTCCTAGGATATTGTCTAAAATTTTTTGGAGTGCCGGTTTGGTATTCATGAAGTTCCTGAGGTGCTCTTTATCATGAAAGTATCTTATTTCTCCATCAATTTTGAAAGATAGTTTTGCAGGGTACATCAATCTGGGTTGGAGGCTGTTTTCCTTTAGGGCTTGAAATACATCACTCCAAGCTCTTGTTGCCTTGAGGGTTTGCATTGAGAAGTCTGCTGTGATTCTGATGGGCTTTCCTTTGTATGTGATTTGTTTCTTTTCTCTCAATGCTTGTAGAATGTTGTTCTTCTGTTGGATTTCTGGAATCCTAACTATTATATGCCTATGTGTAGATATTTTTTTGATCAAGCCTATTTGGAGTCCTATATGCCTCACTTATCTGTATGTCAAGTTCTTTCCCCCTGTTTGGGAAGTTTTTTGCCATCACTTCTGTGAAGAGTTTTTTTATGTCATCTTCACTCTCTCCTCTTTCTTCATTGACTCCAATCAGTCTTATGTTTTTCTTCTTTGCATCGTCTAGCAGCTGCAGGATTGATTTCTCATGTTCCCTTACAATTTTAAAGCAATTTTTCTTTTCCTGGTCACTAATTGCAATCTTATCTTCTATATGTGAAATTCTATCCTTACATTGGTTCATTCTGCTGTGCAGACTTCAATGGAGATTTTAATCTCCTGGAAATCTGTTGGCATCTGTTTTATGGATTCCATTTGTTTCCTATGTCGGGATTCCATCATGTTCCTCACATCCTCTGTTTTTTTTATCTGTGTTCTCACTAGATTTATTAATCATGTCTTGCACTATGAGCACAATCTTTGCTGTTATCTGAGTAATTATTTCTGATTTCATTTTTCCCCGATCCTCTTTTGTTGCCAGTTCAGAGAGTCCAAGAGGTTGAGTATCAGATTGTTCCATCTCATTTCCCTTTGGGGTTGCTGTAGGTGATCTGGAAGTCTGTTTTTGAGGCTTGTTCACCTGTCTTCTCATTTCCATTGGGGGAAGGGTGATTCTGGAACCTGCGTGGCTCACCTTCTCTGCCCTATGAGCATGGAATGGCAGCAGGGGAGCTTCCTTCCGGGTGCTGGGACTGGCTCAGCTTCTCTGCTCTAGGAGCCAGAAGTCCTTTAATTTAAGAGGTGTTACAATCTCATTTGAGAATTACCTCTGAGGGCAGAATATTTCAGCAGACATAGGGGCCTTACCTGGTATAGGCACATGGGGACCCAAAGAATTTTTAGATCCAACTACAGAGCCCCAGGTCTCATCTGTTCCATGGGACACAGAGGCATGAAGATTCTCTTGCCTGGCCCTCAGATGTCTGCTCTCTCCCCCTTTGACATCACACATAGGCAAGAAGGCAGAAAAGACTCACTATTTGGAAGATTGATTTTCACCAACTCAACCAACACAGGTCACCAAACAGCCAAACCATCAAGCCAGATTCCCAGTATTTATTCACCTTAGGGGAAAATGTATTTTGCACAAACACACCAGCAGAGAGCCTGCAGCTTTCCACATGAGCCAAACAAAACCAAATTTGGCCAAGAATGGGAAACAAAAGGAAAGACACAGGCAGCATCAGGCTTAGGAAAAGAGGAACATGCTTAGCAAAGTTGTAGTATTGCCCAGAATCACCCTGGGCTTCCAGAAGGGACAAGCCCATGAGAAATATGTTCTGCAGAACACAGCCTCACTGGTACTGGCATGGGAGTCTCCCTGGATATCGCCAAAGCAGTCTTGGTCTTTTGAAAAGTTAAAAATATTATTCTCTTTCAAACATAAATTTTGAACACATGTCCAAAATTGTATTCAGGTTAATGAGTGAGGCAACTGACAGGATCATAGGGCAATTAAAAAATTCATGCAATAGACGTTTTTATAAACAGAAAGTCAGGAATGAAGACATAGGTTTTACAAAAGACACACAATTGGTTAACATTCTAGGGGATAATACAAGCATAATAATTGGAGTTATCTTTTCTACTGTACTGAAACTTAAATGTAAACTTCTAATTTCATAACAACCGTGCTTTAATCAAACACAGAGCAGTGAAGTCTCACACAGGTGCATTTCTCTAAATAATTAATGATTGTGTGAGCCTGTTAGAGAGTGATGTTTGGGGCTGCAGTGGCCTTGTATGAACTTTGTTATTTACCTGAAGTGCATTAGAGTGGTGGCTTGAACTAGAGCACTGGCAAGGAAAATAGGGGATTCTCAGTGGATTCAAGATATAGTTTGAGGAGGAAGACATCCAGGATGATTGCCAGGTTACTGGCATGAGCAACTGAAGTATGTGGGAGTCAGTTACAGAGATAGAACGAGAGGGGAGCAGATGGAGTGTGGGGGTGAGGGGAGGAATTTGGGAGCAGCAGGTTAGAGATGCCGTGAATTACTGAAGGGGTATTTTAAGTAGACAGCTGGATATTTGGGCTTGGGGCTCAGAGAAGAGGTCAGGATTAGAGATGTAGCTTTGGGCATAGATGACTTCAACATATAGAGCCTGAAGAGTGAGATGTGTGGTCCTAACAGAGGCTTCACGTTCAGCATGGCTGGGTCAGGAAAGGGGGTTAGCATGGGAGACTGAGACTGAGGGACCACAGAGAGGGCAGTGAGGCCTGGTCACTGTTCTGGATTGACTGTATGATGTGCTGAATTCCTCACCCCTCGTGCCTCAGAACATGCGCTTACTTGGAAGTAAGGTCAATGCTGATGTCAGCAATTAAGATGTGGGCCTGGTGGAGTAAGGTGAGCCCTTAATCCCTAAGACAGATGTCTTCCTACTGAGGGAAAACTCCATGTGAAGACAGACACACAGGAAGAGGATGGCAGCATGGTGACAGAGGCAGAGCCTGGAGTGATGGAGCTGAGACCGAGGGACAGGAAGGACTGATGTCCACAGCACAAACTTTGGGAAAGGACCAAGAAAGGCATTGGAGCACACTTCTGAGGTTCAAAGCCTCGAGGTTTATGTTACTTTGTTCCAACAGCTCTAGAAAAGTTACAAAATTTCTGCCACCCTCAAATTGAACAAGAGGAGAAGACGAATGTGTATTGGATTAAGAAAATACTGAGCATTTGTGACAGGAGTGAGTGACTTTGCACAAGAAGCCGAGCTGGATGGGACTGGGTGGCACAGTGAGCAAAGGCAGATAAGCTGTGTAGAGCAATGGCCCCAAACTTTGTGCATGGATCCGAGTTCTGGGAAGTCCTGAGAATGGTGTATCCCAGCACAGGTGTGAGTTGCCAACTTTTTCATCATAGTTTTATGCAATTTCAATAGCTATACTTCTGGGGATAGTATAGATGCTGAAAATTTAAGATAAAGCTATTGTATGGTGCTTTAAAATGTACGTTGTGGAATCAACATGTAATCACAATTTGACATCCTACAATTCACTTAAAATATTCATGAACAAGTTCTTTAACAGCTGGAAATTTTATGCCATTCTTTTCCCTTGTAATCTTATTTCCATTTGATTTCTTATACAAGATTTCATGATGATACATTTTATTTTTGGAAAACTTTTTTCAGCAAGTCCTGCAAGAAAATATAGAAACTAAAATTAAATTTTTAAAAGATCCTTGACTAAATATTAGGTATTCTTCTCTTTAATTGAAGTTTTTACAATTAGTATTTGCATTCAATTGGCCATAACAATATGAATTATATTGTACATTTGATAAATAATTATTAACATGTAAGTTAATGGACATATACCTGTCAATCAAATAGATGTTTTATTCTAAATAGGTTAGGTATCCGTGGATCAATACTACTTTTTGTGAGAATGAAACAAAGCTATGCATCAATACTTTTCCGTTTTCCTTTTATTAATTTAATTCCCAAGAATTCCTTTTCACAGAAATAAATAGCTAAGAATGGAAGGATTTTGTTCTAGCAATGCTATTCAGTTCTTTAAATGCTTCTCAGTATATAGCAAAAATCTGAGTGTGGATCAGCAAAAATAATTAAACAACGTATTGATTGACAAAAGAACAAAGTCCTCCTTGTGTTGAAAATAAGAATTGGAAAATTCTACAGAAGTTCACTTTCCTTTTTATTTATTTATTTATTTATTTAGGTACCGGGGATCGAACTCGGGTCCTTGTGCTTGCATGGCAGGTGGTAGAACCACTGAACTAAATCCCCAGCCCTTTACTTTATTTTTTAAACAAGCTTTAACTGACATAATTCTACCTATTTATGGGTGTGACATAAAGTAGCATTTCAATACCAACATTTTGACTTGCTACTTGGGGAGGGGGCATCATCACACTTTGGACAATGAAGTTAATGAGATTAAAGCTTCAAAATCCTTCACTTGCCTCTTTGAAAAGAGTCGAAAGCTTTGCTACTGGATTTTGGCCAGGCAACATATCACTTGAGCATTCCCTAAATACTGTCAAATACACAATCTCAGGCCTATGTACATCTCCTGAGGCAGGATGTACAGTTTAAAAAATTTTCTGATACCATTACACACTTTAAGATTGGAGAAGCACTGCTGTTGGTAGTCTAGGTTAACATGTTAATCAGCTTTCTGTCACTATAACAAAACACTTGAGATAATTAGATTTAAAAGAGAAAAGGTTTATTTTGGTTCACAGCTTTGGAGGGTTCGGTCCATGGTTGGTTGGCCTCACTGATTTTTGATCTGGAGCAAGGCATTACATCATGGCTGGGAGTACATGGGAGAATAAAGCTGCTCACCTCAAAACCTGGTACACTAAAAGGAGGAAAAAATGTTAAGGTCCTAAAACTCCTTTGAGAGCATGCTCCCAAGGACTTGAAACCTCTGGTTCACCACCACCCAAGAGCCCATGTTGGTGATCAAGACTTTAACACATAGGCCTTTGGAGAACATTCTGAATCCAGACTATAGCAGCTGGCAAGATTACACTAGGTTGCAATCAGTAAGCATTACTAGGGAGTGGCCTGAAGGAAAGAAAGGACCTGGATTGCCAAGCTTCTCCCTAATATTTAGTGAGTTTGCTTTGTGTTTTCTAAATCCATATCCACTTTCACACCAAGTTCTATACTGGTACATTTTTTTTTTCTTATAGGGGGTTTCCACTATTGTAAGACCTTCGAGGCTTACAAAACCTGCTTCTGTCCTTGGCCTAGGTTGTGCTCTAGAGTAGAGGGTGGAGGGGAAGGTGAGGAAAGGCTCAGAGGGCAGGCAAGCTTAGAGGTGCCAGTGAGGAGGCCCAGCTTGTGGTCGTTGGTGCCAATAGGGTGTGTGATTTACTTTTTTATCTAGGCTGGTGGCATGCAGGGAGAAGTAGGGTGCATTCTTCATGTGTAAATTTTACTGGGTAGATCCAAAAGATGAAGAGGAACAAGAAGATCAGAGTTACGTGCCACCATTTTACCTTTGTGATACCCTTATGACAAGTCAGGGACTATATATGATCACCGTTTTACAGCTGAAGGTACTGAGACTTAGATCAAATTATTTTCTAAAATGCCACATTGCCCCTGATCCAAGTTATGACCTGTACGAATTCACTGAGGTCTGCCTGCCTCCTTGCTCAGTGGGGAGACCCACTGATGCTCTCAGCCGGTGGTGCTGGGATGGATATGGAGGTGCTAGACTTTGACATGTGTCCATCATGCCAATCAAGGAAGACCTGCTCCTGTGCCAAGCTCAACCTGGTTTAGCTGTAAGTTCCACCTCTTTCTATCACTGACAGGTTCTGGTGAGTGCTTTGACCAGGGCCAGATAACTTTCCACTCAAATGTGTGGGAGGCACTGGCATTGAGAGATGAGATGCAGGTAGGAGCCACTAAGCAACTTCCTCTCCCCTGCTAGAGGCTCAGAGGTTCTACATGTCCACTTGGAAGATGAGAACCAGCTGTGTCTTTCTTGGAGGTTGTGGCTGTCGGAGGAGTGATCACCTTCAGTTAACTTTCTCTCCTTTCTCCCTCATTCTCAATGCCTTGGGACAGTACCTCCAAGTGAAACCTTAGTATACAGCTCTACCTCAACTTTTGTTCTCAAGGAATCCTACACTTGAACACTTATGTGGGGGAAACGGAGCCACCAATAGAAGCAAGCCTTCATTTCTGAGCACTCACTATGCGTCACACTCAGAGCTAAGCTCCAGGGACACAAAGCAACAAAGACACAGTTCCTTTTTTCAGGGCTAAAAATCTATGATGTTCTACCTCCTGGTCCCATGCTGTTTGTAGACAACACCACAGTGATTGCAGTGGTCATCTTGTCTCTAAAAACTGGATAGAGTGGAAACTTTTACCAGATGCACTCTTCTGAAAAAGGTCAATCCCCCCACTTTTCTGAATTTAGCAATTTTTTTTCTGCACAGACTGTGTGTGAAAGTATAGTTTGTTCTTTCTGTGTAAATACAAAACAGAAAGAAAGAAGGAAACAATATGCTTTAATTTATGCCAAATGGGGGGTTTCTTTTTTTCCTAGAAGACATGCCCTGACAAACCATATGACAATATAGGTCATTAGTCATTTTAGCAATGAGTAAGTACATATCAGGCTATTTCTTGTCTCCTATGTAAACATCATTATTTGCACTTGATTTTTAAAAATTTATTCACTCATTCCTTAACAGAGAAGAGGCTGTGGCACTGAATTTAACAAAATGAAATAATGACTTTAGAAGTGATCCTAGCCTTTGGTTAAGAATTCAGTAGCAGCCTGCTTTGCACAAAGAAGTTGGACATCTGGGAGAATTCAAATCCGGCATAGAGTGGACCATAACAATCAACATTTTACATAAGGGAAAACTGTTTTCAGGGGAGGACAAGAGTGTTCTCCAGCATTAGTGGTAGAGCTGGGTCTACAGCCTAGTTAGACCTTCTTACAATTATGATGTTTGGAAACTATTTTCTTTATCACAAAAATTCTATTTTGATATTAAAATAGTCACCCACCTACTGCAATCCTCTCTGAAGAGCCAACAACTGGGATGAAGTCGACTTCTTAAGGAAAGTGCCATAACCTTGGAGTTAAATATTTATGAAGAAAGCATTCCTATTTGTAACTGTCACATAAGAATTTGGGAACAGCTGTAGCATAAGGTATAGCATGTAACGCCTCCACTCCAGTGGCAAAGCCAAGATTGCCCGGCTACAATTTTTAGGTGATTTTATTTGTTTTACATTTTGTCCAGATTAAAAACGTTCAGAGCATCCCACATATAATTTTGCAGAATTGACAATACTTCACAAGGCTAACATCTTGGCCATCATTACTTTGTAAATATTGTGTACCTAACTTTCTGGTCTTAACAAGGGAAAATGTTTATATAACCAGGCCATTTACAAATTTAAAAGTGATGATCCACTCATAGAAAGTTTGTATAAGATTGTTCTATTTTTTCCCCTTTAAGTTCATTTTTTGAAGTTTTCTGCATAAGAATGATGGAATGAAAAAAAAAAGAATGATGGAATGAAAATAAAAACAATAAAAAAGAATGATGAAATGAATTCCAATGAGGTTAATTTACTATAATGTTTTCTATAATTAAATGCAAAATTAGGATCAGTACTGCAGATACAGTAAGCAACTAAGTTAAACACATTTTAGCTAGGATTTAATAGTTTAATAGGAGCATCTTTGCTGGAATAAGGAGCTCTGGATTTATATGAATTGAGCACCTCTTAGATGATATCAAACCATACAATAAACATATTTGTTAAATTTTTATAAAAATCTAAATACTTTGTTTCCCTATATTTTAAACATTTTATCTTTTTGTCTCCTGCAATTTTAATTATTAATTGTTTTAGTGAGAAAATTACCTCACAGAGTAGTTAAAAGAGACCTAGATTTTTATTTAGGGGACTTAGGTTCTAGTCCCAATTCTGCAACAAAACGGCATCTTGACCAAGATATTTAATCTCTTAATTTCATTATCTATAAAATGAAGATTTTGGTGTACTAGACAATATCTCTGTTTCCTGTCCAATTACTCTAAATCGAAATCAGACTTTGCTCTAGTGTTTTAATGTACATTTAGCCCTTGTTGTCATTTTTATCAACACTTATTTAGAGAATGTATACTGACTGAAATGACTTTGAAAAATGATGTTATACAAGGAAATCATTGCATAGATACTTACACTGAGGAATCACTAAAGGCCCTTGATATTACTCAAGGTCAATTAGTTTCAAAAACAACATATTCTCAAGCAGTAATGATGCTTGTCTTCTTAGGAGATGTTTTCTAAATGAAAGGAATTATTGAATACATACAATAATTTTCAACTAGTAAAGAAATACATCTGGATTGTCATAGTTCATCACACTCAGATGAGAAGCTTGACTGCTTATGTATTTAGGATATACTTTATGATATTGCATTCTAATTTTATATATAGTCAGTCAAAGATCTTGGTCAAAGACCCCCAAGACCAAATTTATTTCTGTGAAATAAAACGTGGTGAAAATACCACATTTGGTCACTAACCTATTAGCTGAGCCATGATGTGTATTTATATTCCAATTCTACAGAAGAAACTGAGTTTCAAAGAGTCTAAGCACCATGGCCAATTCTACACTATTACCAAGCTGGAACCAGAATCTAAATTTTTCTTTCAGTTATTCTATTCACTCCACCATTTTCAGTTGTCTTAAAGCAGAAAAAACTGTACATGGAAGATAATAAATGCCACTATATATAAAAGGACAAAGACAGTAACAAGTCAGAGGCAGACTGGTTCCCCAAACAATCGCAGGGGAATTTGAAATATTCAAATAATTTCTGTCACAAACAATTGTTCTTGCTTTCTCTACCTCTCTCTATAGATGCAATTTAATTGTTGAAAAGATAAGTTGAAAAAATAGTTCTTAAAAGGAATGTTAAGGCTTAAACTACTCAAAGGCAACTTACAAAGCTCAACAGTTGGACTAAATATTTTTTCTCCAATATTAAGAGTTCTGGGCAAGAGACAATATCTCAGTGAGAGGAAGATGCCAATGGGAAAAAACCTCAAAGGACAATGAATAAACTTGAACCCAAAAATTGATCCCAACTTATACCGATTAGGACATAGAGAGTTGCTAGATATTTAATTATGTAGTTCAAGTGAGGAAAGATCCCAATAACTGAGTACACAACAAATATAGTCTCTTTACTACATTAAAATTTCTCTAGACAAGGAGAAAAATTTTTCTTTATATGAGTAAATGTATACAATACATGGCACAATTCAACCATCAGTGAACTAGTTATTTAAAAATTGGGCCAGGGATTTAGCTCAGTGGCATCATGCCTGCTTCACAAGTACAAGGTCCTGAGTTCGATCCCTGGTACCAGAAAGAATAAAAGAGCAACAACAACAACTACAAAAAAAGTACAGAACTCCATCTCTTTGTCCTACTACTTTGGCTTTGGGCAACATTTTCTTGAGTGTGTACTGTATTTTTGGAACAGTTAACTCTGTTTTTTTTTTGTATTGGGGATTGAACTCGGGATCTTGTGCTCATGAGGCAGGTGGTGGCACCACTGAGCTAAATCCCCAGCCTTGGTTAACTGTTTTTAACCATAAGAAGGGTGAGGTAGTATAATGCAGGGATCATCGATTGTGGATGCCCACTGGAAGATTTAAATGTGCAGCGATGGTAAGATCTCTGTTGTAGTGGAGAGAGCATGGGCACTGATGTCCAAAGACTTGGATTTGAGAACCAATTTTCCAGTTTATTGACTGAATCTAGTGATTGAATTTTAAATTTATTTTTGTATTAGCTTTCCCATCACTGGGACACCATACCTGACACCTCAAAAGGACAGTAAGGTTAAATGTCAAGTTAATATTGATATACTTGCAAAAGGTCAGTTACTCAGTCAATAAATATATGTTGGTGTTTCTTTTGTGCCAGGGACTAGCAGTACACAAAAAAGTCAAAATGCATGACCTCATGAAACTTATAATCCAGTGGGAAACACAGTATAAACAAACAAATGTTATAAAGCATGTAGGGATAGATGCAATCAATGAAAGTAAAAAAAAGATGAAGTGACATGAGCAGGCATTTGTTCTTTTCTGAAGAATGGCCACAGATGAACTCTCTAGATAAACTATCAGAATCTGAGTGACCTCAGGGGGAGAGCTGTGTAATTTCAGGGATAGAGAAGCAGAAGACAGACAAATGCATGCTTAAAGGCTTTTGGAAACAACAGAGAGCCAGAGTGGCTTGCATGGAGTGGTAGTTAGAGCAGCCAGAGGTCAGGTTACAAAGCTCTGTGGGGCCTGTGAAATATTTGGGGTTTTATTCTAGCGCTTTCTGAAGTCACTGTGGCATTCCCAGCAGGGATTTGCAATGATAAGAACTCCCATTTTAAAAGGGTGATTCTAGTTACTGTATAAAGAATGTATTGTAATGGGACAGGAGTGGAGCCAGGGAGGCTTATACACTGAATGTATCTATATATCTATATCTATCTATCCGGACACATACTTTACAAATGTATACTTCCATTTTCTGATATCAGGCAATGAAAAAGCTCATTTGTATTTTTTTCTCCATTTCGTTCTTTGTAGAACTTTCTATTAACTTGGGTAGACTGAATTTTCATCTAGTGTAATTTCCCCTCAGTCTAAGGAATTGCCTTTAATATATTTTGCAATGCTTGCCTCTTGGTGATGGATTCTTTCCATATTTGTTTGTTGTAAAATGTCTGTTTGTAAAGGACATTTTCAGTAGATTTTAATTCTCTTCTTTTTCCTTTCAGTACTTTAAACATGCCAATTTAACATAGCCTGACTTAGATTGTTCGTAGTGAGGTCAAAGTTATTATTTTTCCTTGTAGGTAAATAAAGTGCCATATTTTTGTTTTTTACTCTTTAAAAAATTTTTCTCTTATCACTTTATCTATTTTGGAAAATAGCGTTTCCAAAAAAGAAAATCAGGGAAACTTTTGAAACCCCCCAAATTGGGATTTATCCCATAGTGCTAAAATAAACAATTTAAAATTTCTATTTGCTGACTTTTGTTACTGCTACACATTGGATTTTGTTGCTTTTTCACCATGTCTAGTAATTTTTTATTATGTGCTGGATATTACATATGCTGTGCCATTGAGTAAGTTCTTTCATAGGCGTTGAGTTTTGTTCTATCACATACTTAATTTACTTAAGCTTGATTCATTCAAGGCTTGTTTTTAAGCTTTGTTAGAACACATTTAGAGTAGTTTTTACTGTAAGAGTAGATTAGGCTGGGCTTTCCAGGGTCTCCACTGAATGCAGAGTTATTGAATATCTCCAGTTGATCAGCATTCAAATGTCTTCCAGCTAGTTGAGCTCCAGTAGCTCTTCAAGTCAATGTCCTCCAGCAATTTTTCTTTCCTTAGTAGTTTTCTTTTCTCCATTTTATGGATTCTTGCCCCAGGCATACAGATTTTTATTTTGGATTTGAGACTAAGAGAAACCATGTGAAAAATTCTGGAGTTTCTTTTCTGTAGAGCTCCCTTCTCTCCATTATCGCTGTACAATATCAAGTACCTCAGTGGCCCAGCGCTAGCCATTCACCTCCATGGGACATAGAGACTTCTGTACTGCCTGTTTGGTTCCATCTTACTGTGGTTTGGACAACGCCTCCTGGAGAAAAAGCTAGAGTGACTGTGAGGCACATCTTAATCCTTCTTTCTCTGAGCCCACACATTTATGCTGCCTGTTTTCTAACACCAGAAAACAATCATTTCTTATCTTTTGTCTAGTTCCATAGTTGTAGGTACAGGTTACTTGGTGTTGGCTAGAAGCAGAAAACTTCTGATACATTTTGAAATGTAGGATCTGAGTTATAACTTTGCCATCTTTGCAAGTTCTAAAAAATTCATTTGTCTTATGAATTTTACAGGAATAACAGTTTTCTTTATTTTGCCAGAATTGACTGGACTTTCTCGAGTCCCAAGAAGTAAAGTTTTGACTGCAGTAAACTTGGACACCTTCCCAAGTTCTGCCATTTCAGTTTTGAAATGGCAAAAAGAAAGGAGTAATCAAAAATCTGCAAGCAATTTATGCTTTTGACATCCCGGTGAATCTGAAGGGTGGTTCATAAAAAGCAGAGGGAGATTTATTTTTTGAGTTTGGAATAGTTGACGGGTTTCAAAAAATCCTAGACTAAATATCAGAGGTTTTGGAGTTTTTCGGGTTCTTTTACTAACCATATGATCTTGCATAAAGGTGACAGTTCTCTCATCTGTGAAATTATATCTGGCTTATCTATCTCAGGAGACTAACCTGTATCCTAGATGTAATGAAATAGATTACAAAGGACATTGTAGAATAAGAAACACTATATAAATATAAGGTACATTGTTCCTCATGTCTTGAGAATTATGAGCTACATTTATGAGAAAAAATGAGAACTTCAAGTGTAAAATATTTGAAGCAGAAAGAAGGCCAATAGAATAGGACTAAGAACTTAGAAGTGATGACTTATTTATTACTTATAACAATTTATTTGGAACCACTATGTATTCTTCAAAATCAGCAATTTTTTTCTCATCTTAATCAAAATACTTGAATGTGGTATGATGAATTATTTTATTATTTTTAAAATTTTTATCTTAGTTTAACTATAGGGGTGCACTCTAGAAAAAATTATTATATTGAGAATTCTAATGAAGAAATAAATATCTCAGTTTTTATGTTTCATTCTAGTGTTTCTGATATAATCACAGATACTACACCTTCAACTTTTGACCCAAATTCAAAGGAATATTTTGTTTTATTAACGTTTCCAAAGAGCAAGCATACTTTTGAAACTTTGAAATAGTGAGTCTTAATCTTATGTTGCTAAAACTGACATTTTAAGCCAAATAATCATTTCAGTACATCATCACTAGTGGAACTTTCCCTTTCCCCATTTTATGGGGTTGTTTACCTCAGAATCATAGAATCAGGGCCCAGAGAGCAGATTAGAGGCAAGATTGTATTCTATAGGATTAACCTCTGATGGTGACCCCCTGGGGAGCCCACATGCTCTGCAGATTGACAGAAACTGAATACAAAATGGGAAAATTAATTAATGCCATATCCCCTCTTGACAGTGGAACATACCTGTTTGTTTTAAGAGGTTATTTAATCTATTAATATTTTGAATGCTTTTGTCATCATTGCCAGAGTAGAGAGCAGTGTATTCTGTATTTTGAGATGCTACAAAGGAAATAAGTGATAGATGCTCTTCCTTTAAATATCTGAATCTTTCTGAAAGAGTTAAAGATGACATATTTTAGTGATATGTACATACCCATGTTTATAGCAGGACCAGTCACAATAGCCTATGTGCCCACCAGTAGATAAATGGATAAAGAAAATGCAGTTATATATACACAGTGAAATTTTATTCAGTCATAAAGAAGAGTGAATACATGTCATTTGCAGGTAAATGGATGGATCTTGAGACTACAATGTTAAGTCAAATAAGTAAGATACAGAAAATTAAATATCATTAGGTTCTTTTACATAAGAAACCCAAAATATAAACATTAAAGAATAAAATAAAGGAGAGCTGGTAGGAAAGAAGGAAGTAAACTTGCTGGAGATGAGGAATAGCATTAGGGTAAGGGGGAAAAGGATAGGGTGGGGGGAAGGGCTAGAAATGTTCAAAGTATGATTTATATGTGTACCTATTCCCCCAAACAAATGTAAATATTATGTATCATAAACACAAACCAATGAAAAGTCAGACAAATAATATCTTACCTTGAGTTGAGAAAGAAGGCCCAGTGCAGGGAGGTAGGGTCATTTATCATTTGTTTACATATGTTTGGCCAGCTGAGTTAAACTTACTTTTATAGAGCGAAGTACCAGTTTGACGTAGTTGCAACGGGTTCAAAAATGAAAAAAGAAGATTCTCCTGTATGTTAATGCCCCATAAGGTTTTTTTTTTTTTTTTTGCTTAAATTCTTTTATTGGAATGAGAAACTAGAGACATTTATAGCTAAATGGATGCACATTGAGGCGATACTCTTAAGTGAAATAAATAGGACACATTTGTGTAAATACCAAATAGTTTCTCTAGTTTGAGAAACTGAAAGTGTAAATAATGATTAAAATGAATAATTGATAATTTGAAATAGGGGTAGGGAAAGTGGGAGGGGAAGGGGAAAGGAGAGAAGGGAATGCCCCATAAGTTTTGATGAAAGATGTTCAAACAAAAATCCAAAATGTAATGTTCTATATTCATCCATACAAGCAGGTCCAGATGAAATACAGTCTGACATGACAAGAAGACACTAGGAAGTGAAGCTAGATGGGATAGGCAGTGGCAGTAGGGATCCCAAGAAGGCTACAGGTTTGTGAGATGTTCAGGAGTAGAGGACAGGAAATGATAACGAAGTGGGCATAGCAGGTAGGGAAGAGGAAGGCATCAAGATGGCGGAGATTGTCTCTTTGGGTATGGAGTTATGGAATGGTGCCACAACCAACAGAGAGAATTCTAAGTGTTAGATGAAGAGTGGCATTGGGAGTGGAAATGTTGAATTCCAGTTTTGACATGTTGACTTGGAGATGTCTGTAGAAAATCCTGGTGGAAATGCCAGGAAATTCTCTGGGTGGATATAAATACAAATGTATTTAGGTGAGAAAACAGAGCCAGACTAGGGAAAATGATTTAAGGATTGATGATTTTTAAGGTATAATGGAAACAGTGAGCATGAATAAGTTTATCTGGGAAAAGAGTATAGAGAGAATATTAGTCCAACAAAGAAATTCCAATGAAGATCATTTAAGCACTAATACAAGAGAACATTCTGAAGAAGACTGAGGACAGAGAGTCAGAAGGATGAAGCCAGGCTTGTTTTCTTTTCTGCTGGTGCCACTAACAGAACCTTGCTACCCTGGGCTACCCTGCCATTTCCCTTGGGAAGGCAGATATTGATTAGACAAAGCCAGTCATGGACATTTTCTCTATAGCAATAATACATAAAGTTATGATGAAGTCTTAGTCAGGAAGAAACAAAGGGACATAGAAGAGCTTGTATTATTTTCATGGCTCTTATAAATGGGTCCAGGATTTGCCTAGTTTTTGCTTCACAAAGTGAATGTTTGATGAAATAATTATAAAGCAGTTGTGGGATGCATCTTGAGACTGGAGTAGCAGGCATGGAAAGAAAAGCCAACAGCTGACTGAGACCAGCAGAGGAGAAAGAAGAGAGTGCCTGAGGGTTTTGCTGCTGCATTAAATCAACCCGGAATTGCTGGTTGCTGCCTACTTTTTGTGACAATTTTTACCCTATACAGTATATATTTTTGAGAGAGAAGGAAAAAGGAAGGGGAGGGGGAGGTAGAAAGGACAGAGGGAAGGGGAAAAAAGGAAGGAGGAAAGGAATGAGAGAAAGCAGAAAAGAAAGAAGAAGCAGGAAGGAAGGAGGAAAGAAAATAAGTAAAATTAGGAGAGTGACTTGCAAATCAGGGAAGAGATTTTTTTTTTCCCAAAGGATGAAATGGTCAAAAATCTCTAAAGCCTTACAAAAAGTCTAGCTCAATAAGAACTGAAAATAATTTCAGAGATCACTGGCAACCATAACAAATAAAGTCAACTGGGCAGCATTCAAATTGCAGTAGAACAAGGAACAGATGAGAAATGAACAAGGGATTTTCTTTCAAGAACTTGGTTGAAAAAGGAAGATAGGGAGATACCTAAAGCCATGCAATGACAAGGGAGAGTTAATCTTTAGAGCAGGAATTTTTTTTCATTAATGTGTACAGGTAGAGGGCCAAGAACAAAGAAAGGGGGTTGCTGGATGAAAAGGGGGGGAGGGAGAGAGAGACAAAGATTTATGAGGAAAGTCTCACAGATGGTAGGAAGAAGTTGACTCATGAAGAAGGCTGAAGGTTAGGACTTTGAAGAGAAAGGACAGAACATTCTCAGATCCTGGAGAGTAAGGACAGGAGTTACATAAATGAGAGGAAGGAGTAGATGTTTAAGCCAGAGGGGTGATGATGAAGTGGGAGGGAATTTTGTTTTTGGAGAATGAAGGTGGCGAATGCTGGCCATTCTGCCTCCTTGGACATGCTCAAGCAGCTGCCCCTGGGCTGACTGGAGAATGGAATTTGCTCAAGAATGTGGCCCTGTTAAATCATGCATCTCACTGCATCCAAATGAATGAGAGGCCAGTGAAGCTGTTGCCATAATTAGGTGAAGGCACATGCCAGAGGGACTTAGCAAGATCTGTGAGGTTCCTAGGACATATGTGACTGTATCAGCAAAGAAGTAGATGAATTAAAATGTTAAAGGTAAAGAGGTCATTTTGTGAGATTACTTTTGAAAATGAAAATAGCATCCTTAGGATTCAATATCATGTGAGTCCATCCTATCAACCTAGGGTAAAGGCACATGGAAAGATGGAGAACATTTTTAATTTTTGAATTAAATGCATGGATAACATTTTGAACATGATGTGTAGTTTTTCACCCTTCTGTCTTTTGCCATTTGTCTTACAGAAAGCAGGATCTTATTAATTCAATAGCAAGCTTAGGAAAGGTAAGAGATCTTGGGCCACTTATTCAAACTTAAAAAAGTAAATGTAAGAACTGGGTACGATATTGTAACTTATTTTTGTTGGTTTTTTAAAAAACAATAGCCACTTACTTTGGATTCTTGCTTTGTGTTCATTGCACTTATTTGGTAATCTATAGCTACCCGGTGAATCACACATCAACACAATGGAAATCAGTATTATTTTGCCTTGTCCATCTGCCTGGTAACTGGGCTCAGGCTTTGCTTGTGGCCTCTTGCGACAATGGAGTGTACGATGTCTGAGACTACAGCAATTGTGGGCCTCACGCACACACATGTTGGGGCCATTGGCAGGCTGTTAGGGAAGAAACTTAGGCCTGGCCTCTGTGAGGTCTTGCCACTTCCTCACAGCATGGTGACTGGGTCCCAGGAGCAAGTGTCCCAAGAGGACCAGGTGAAATCCGTGTCGCCTCCATGTCATACTCTCGGAAGTTCCGTAGAGTGATTTCTGCTGTCACTGCAGACCTGCGGAGATTCAAAACCTCGTTTCTCCGTGGAAGGACTGGCAGCATCACACAGGGAGGAGGATGGGGCCTCTTTCAGCAACTCTTTTGGAAAATGCAACCTATGTACTGCTCAAATGACCCTGCACTCTGCCTAGACTGTAAGACAAACTTTATATCTCTTCCAATCCCATTGTCCTGTAAACCTCATTTGGAGATTTTTACTTTGTGCATCTACTGACTGTACCTGCTCCTAGCCATAGATGCTATTTTACAAGTTCAGCATATACGGGATTCTTCACTGCAGGGACATTTTTAAAAACCAGGATTAGGAAGCCCCAATTCAACCTCCTCTCTGTGGCTTCTGATACCCTTTCTTTTCATCATGGTTTCTAGATTGGAGGCCCGTGAACATTTTCTAAAAAGGACTGGATAGGAAACTTTAGGATTTAAGAAGATAGTCTTTGTCACAAATACTCAGCACTGCCATTATGGCACAAAGGCAGTCCTAAATGATACATAGACACATGGTACAGTTGTGTGCCAATAAAACTTTATTTTAAAAGCAGATGGAAGTCTGCAGCTGTGTGGTGTTGGACTAGTGGCTGAACCACTCTGGGCCCTGGTGAAATGGGGACCCAAGAACCTGCCTCATGGGCTATTGCACAGAATGAAGAAGCTCAGGGAAAACTTTGACACAAAAATGCTAAAAGCACTCCATTTTATACAAAAACTACATCTTCTTTATCCAGTTTCCAGTTGATGGGCACTTGGGCTATTTCCAAGATTTAGCTATTACAGACCATGCTGCTATAAACATGGGTACACATATATTACTTAAGTGAAATAAATAGGACACAAATATGTAAATACCGAATAGTTTGTCTGGTGTGAGCAACTGAAAGTGTAAATAAGGATGAAAATGATCTAAATGAATAAATGATAATTTCAAATAGGAAGAAAAGGTCCAAAGGGGTAGGGGAAGTGGGAGGGGAAGGGGAAGAGGAAAGAAGGGAAAGGAAAAATTATTACAAAAGAAAAAATTGGAAAAAAAGAGAAAAAATTGGAAATGAAGTCTTTGTAAATAGGGAAGGGAGGAAGGCATGAAGGGAGGACAGGGAATGGGGAAAAAATAAGAACCAAGATACATCATGTACAGGTACAAGTACCCAATGATAAATGTAAATGTATTGTAGGCCTAAAATGTACCAATAAAAGAATTTAAGGGAAAAAAATGCTAAAAGCTAGTGTTTACTGAATGCTTCCTATGTTCCAGCCACCATTCTATATGTTTTGTCACATATCGACTCATTTGTTTTTCCAAAATTCTTTGAGATAGGTACTGTTACTGGTCTTATTTTAACAGAGAGAGGATGAAGTCATGGAGAAGGAAAATCACTTGCTAAGGGTTTCGTGATTTTTGAGACTCAGTATATTTTAATTTAAATACATACTAAATAGCTTGTATGAAAATGTCCTAAAGAAACCCATTATATTGTTGCATGGATGTGTGCTAATTAATTATAAATATTAAAAAAGAAAATTTATATCATAAAAAATAAGAACAGATGGCAGCAACAAAAGCTGAAATAAACATATGGGACTATGTCAGACTAAATAGGATCCAAGTAACAAAGGAAACAATGAAAGAAAAAAAAGGCAGCCTACACAATGGTAGGAAATATTTGCAAACCATATTTCTGATAAGGAGCTAATACCTACAATATATATGAAACTCACACAACTCAATAGTAAAAAACTAAAAACTCAAATAATCCCATTAAAAAATGGACAGAAGACCCAAACAGACATTATTTTCAAAGAAGACATACAAATGGCCAATGCACACATGAAAAGATTTTTCGACATAACTAATCATCAGAGAAATAGAAATCAAAAATCACAGTGAGATATCCCCTCACACTATTTAGGATGGCTCATTTTCAAAAGACAAAAAATAACAATTGTTGGTGCAGATCCAGAGCAAAGGGATCATTTGCACACTGTTGGTGAGAACATAACTTGGTATGGCCCTCATGAAAGGTATTATAGATATTCCTCTAAACCTGAAAAATAGAACTGTCGTATGATTAGCAATCCCATTTCTGGGTATATATCCAAAGGAAATGAAAACTTATCTCAAAGTGATACTGGCAATTCCAGGTACAAAGCAGCACTATTTACTTTTGCCCATACAAGGAAACAACCCAAGTATCTACCAATGAATAAATAAAATGAGATTACACACACACACACACACACACACACACACACACACACACACACATCGCCATATGAATACTATTAAGTTATAAGAAGGAAATCTGGAGAACATAATGCTGAGTGAAATAAGATTGATACAGAAAGATACATACTGTATGATCTAATTTACATGTGAAATCTAAAAACTTTGAACTCATAGAAGCAGAAGATTGAAGGCTGATTCCCAGGGGCTGTGGGGAAGGGGCAGAGTAGATGAGGAGAAGCTGGTCAAAGGTACAAATGTTCCATTAAAAATGATTAAGTTTTGCAGATCTAACGCGTGGCATGGTAACTACAATTAATGATGCTGTGTTGTTTACTTGAAATTTGATAAGACCGCTGTTTTAGGCATCCTTACCTCTCCCCACAAAATAATAAGTAGGGGTGCTGAAAAGTGTGTTAATTAATGTGGAAATCAGTGCACCATGTGCATAGATATTAAACCATCACATTCTATACACAATTTGAATATACACAATTTTTGTCAGTAAAATATTGTAAAATTTAAAAAATAGGTAGCAGAGCAGACATGGACCACTGGTTGCAGTTTGCAGACTTCTATTCTAGGTCAATGGGCTGCTCTGTCTTCCTCAAAGAATCCTGGTTGTTCATACTGAATATCATCAGTCCAGATTGTTAATTATTTGAAATTCTCACATCTCCCACTCATAAGTTTAGGGCACTGCCTGATTTTAAGAGAAAAATGGAAAACATTCTCTCTTTCTGATATCCATCCCCCTTCAGGTGAAGAATCTAGATGGCAAAGCTTTTACCACAATTCCAGGGTGTTACAGTACTTGAAATGTCTCTCCTATTTTCTGGTTTCACCACAAGTATTTTGTTTGCCTATTTAGCTTCATTTTGGCCTGTTTTTGAAAAAGTAGAAGTTATTTTCTATAAATACTCCAGTGCCTAATAAAGAAATGTCATTAAGGTATAAGAGAGGAGCCCAGTCCTTAAATCAATGGGCTAAATAGAGATTACGAAACTTACACTTCTACTCAACTGATGGAAAACCAGGTGCTCCTTTCCCCTACGGACATCTACTCTGTGATTCTTTCTTTCAGCCACAATTAAGCCAGATGAGCCCAGGAAGTCTGGGTGGAACTTTTCTATTTCAGAAATAATTTTTTTTTGCTGAGAAGTGAGAGAGTACTGATTTTTGTACTTTAAAAAAATGGATCCCATTCAAATATAAATTAATTTCCTCTTTTAATGGTGATTGCCATCATCCCAAAACTGATACTATCATTTCAGTCATTTTGGGGTTTTGACTGGCACAGGAGAAAAGGATTAAATTGACTATGTCAAAGAGTTCAGAAATAACAACAGGTTAGACCTGGACAAATGATGGAAAATTTAAATCTAAAACCATTATTTTTAAAAGACTAATGGGAAGTAAACTAAGGGAATTAGATCACACAATGTGTTTTAAAGACTCGTATGACCTTTATGTTCTAAATGCCATAGAGCTCATTTTTATTCCCGTAGTGTCATCTAGCAGCAAATGGATGAATAAGGGCTAAAATGACAGTGCTCAGAAGGATGGGAATCAGAGGGACAGGGGCAGCCAAGGTTATCATAGCAGCAGCAACAGCAGCAAGTGCATTGCACTTTGTTATTGTTTCTCAGAAGTGAACAAATGTATTTTGTCTTCGAAAGGCTTAGTATTTAATATAAAATTTACTATCAATTGTAGGAGAACGTTTCTTCAATGAAGCACATTATGTGCATAAGAGTCAACAGCTTCGATATTGTTTATTTCTCCTATAGATTCAGTCATAGAATATGCACCATTCTTATCCTAGCAAAAATTATAATGCTTATTTTGATATAAAGAACAGGAAATGGGCCAGGGATTTAGCTCAGTGGTTCTGCTGCCTGCCTTGCAAGTGCAAGGACACGAGTTAGAGCCCCAGGACCAAAAAAAAAAAAAGAACAGGAAAAAAGTATATTGTATTTAAAAATAAATCCTTGAATAGTACTCTGTTGAAGGCCATCATCTTGATGCATCAGTCATGTTTTTCTGGCTTAGCTCAAGGGTGGTAGAGCTCAGCGCCTGGATCACATCCAGATTCTGTTTAAAAGCTGGGAAAGTACAGGCACTAAATTTCCCTTTGCCCAAATATGAATCCACTGCCTAATGTTAAGCAATCTTCTTTGAATTGATGTTCTTCCTCTTAACTTATTTTACTTAATCATATTTATTAGGGGAGTTTAGCACATCAAAAGCACATTTAAAAATATTTCCCATGATTAACCTTAGGGTAAGAAAGTTAATGCAATGTATATTGCCAAGTTCATTAACAGTCACTTGATGGGCTAACAGCTGTGTGATGAGGACAGTAGCCATCAATTAAATGAACAATGATCTTGAGACCAGTATTTTCAGCAGGGAATAGTCAGCTAAGTTGTGGGCACTGAAGGGCAACCACTGGATGGACATAATTCCAAGCATATCAGGATGCACCTTTTAGTATAGTATTGGTGAAAAATGTAAGCAAATCAGTCAACCTCAAAAAATCAAAATATAATTACATAGTTTGGGAGAATTTAAAAGAATAGTATTTAGAATATTATTCAAAATAGAATTTAGAATAGTATTTAGAATAGTATTTAATGCATCATACAGGGATATATTCACATTCAAAAGTTATTTATTTAAGGGATAGGCAGGTGTACATAAGAAGAAGTATAATATATTGAGCTTACAATTGCCTTTACTCCCTTGTAGAAAGATATCATTAAATAGAAATGCAATTTAAAAGAGATAGATAAAACTCATGTAATTGATAAATTTTTGATGAAGTAGGCAGTTCATTATTTGGAGGACAAGAGTTAACTAACATTTCAAAATGAAGAAAATGCTGTAAGTCATGATTAAATAAATAAAGTGGTTTATTACAGTGTGGTTGTTCTGCAGAAGGGATCATTCACCCTGAAAGATAATACCTCAAAGCACCCTTCTCTCTTCCTCTTGTTTTCTTTAGAGTTTCAGAAGGATCAAGAGGGAGGTCATTCAAATGATAGTGCTTAGGAGGTGATATTCCTAGAGGATCGGGCACTTGCCCAAAGGTAGCAGGAGACTGTTCTGGCTGTTATGCTTAGAACAATCCATGAATTAGTCCACAGGAAGTGTTTGGCCTTGGACCTGGCATGAAGAAAGTGCTCAAGGCACTTACCTGTTATCATCATCCCAGTAAAAACAGTGGCATAATACTTCCAAAACTGCTATGTAGATTAAATGCAATCCCAATTGAAATCCCAATAATATATTTCACAGAACGAGAGAAAACAATCCAAAAATTCATTTGGAACCAGAAGAGACCTAAAATAACAAAAGCAATTCGAGGCAACAAAGACACGATAGGGGATATCACAATCCCCAACATGAAACTATATTACAAAACCACTGTGATAAAACAGCATGGCACTGGCAAATAAACAGACCCAAGGAACAGTGGAATAGATTAGAAGATGCAGAAACAACTCCAGACATACTCAGCCACCTCATCTTTTACAAAGGAGCCAAACACCCTCACTGGAGGAAAGATAGCCTCTTTAATAAATGGTGCTGGAAAAACTGGATTTCAAAAGATTGCCAAAGATTAAAACTAGACCCATATCTTTCACCATGCACTAAACTAAAATGGAAGTGGATTAAAGATCTAAATATTAAAACAGAAACACAAAACTTGCTGGAAAATAAGTTAGGTAGAACTCTTGAAGACATTGGCATTGGAAAAGACTTTATGAACAAAACCTCAGTAGCATGTGAACTAGCACAAAGAATCAACAACTGGGATCTCATCTTATTAAAAGCTTCTTCACTGTAAGAGAAACCACCAACAGAGCTAAGAGACAACCTACAATATGGGAAAAAATTTTTACCAGCTGTTCTTCAGACAAAGGTCTACTATCTAGAATATATAAAGAACTCAAAAAAATCAGACCTACCAAATTTAAAGACCCAAGTCAAAAATGGGCATCTGAAATGAACAGACATTTCTCAGACAAAGAAGTAGAAGCAGCAAATAAACATATGAAAAAATGTTCAACGTCACTCGAGATGATGCAGATGAAAACAACACTGAGATTCCATCTTACTCCAAAAAGAATGGGTGCTATTGAGAAATCAACAAATAGCAAATGCTGGAGGGTTGTGGGGAGAAAGGAACCCTTCTCCATTGTTGGTGGGAGTGCAGAGGGGTGCAACCACTGTGGAAATCAATATGGAGATACCTCAAAAAATTAGGATTAGAGGTCCCATTTGACCTAGGTATTCCCCTGCTGTGTATCTTCCCAAAAGAATTAAAAGAATCATACCACAGTGATACATGTGCAACCATGTTTATAGCAGCACAGTTTGTAATAGCTAAATCTTGAAAAGAGCCCAAATGCCCATCAACTGGTGACTGGATAAAGAAAATGTGGGGTTTTAAAAATAAAATAGAGTACTACTCAGCCATAAAGAATGAGAAATTAGAGACATTTATAGCTAAGTGGATGCATATTGAGGTCATACTCTTAAGTGAAATAAATAGGACACATGTGTAAATACTGAATAGTTTCTCTGGTATGAGAAACTGAAAGTGTAAATGAGGATCAAAATGTATAATAGAAAATGTGAAATAGGGAAAAAAGATCCGAACCGGAAAGAGAAGCGGAAGGGGTATGGGAAATGAGGAAAGGAAAAAAAATGGAAACAAAGTCTTTGTAAATAGGGGAGGGTGGAGGGGGTGAAGGGAGGGCAGGGGAATGGGGAAAAAATAAGAACCAATGTATATCACGTAAAGGCATAAGATCCCAATGATGAATGTCATCATACTCTATACCTAAGATGTACCGATAACCTTAATGAATAATAAAAATCAGTGGCATAAAATCCCTACTTTGTGGTGAGCTCTCCCCTGGAGGTGTGGTCCCCATAAGGATGTTAATTTGCTATGACCAACTATTGGGAGAAGGAAAATGGAAGTATAACTTGAATATTCCCTTTTGACTCTTCCCAAAGGAAATAAAATTCTGTTTAGTTATTTACTGAAGCCAAGAATGTTATGAAACCTGAAGTAGTCTTATCCAGGTACAGTCCAAAAGGTTATATCTATTACTCTAGAGAGATAAACAAATATGAGTAAAATGAATGTTCTAGAAATACTATTCTTGTATGACACTTTAGACATAAAAAGATGCATTGACATGAAACATTTGCTAGAGTTGGCTTTGCGTGTCCTAGAGCTGAGCTAGCTGTTCTTTCATTCACAAAGAGGATCATCCTTTTTCTATTCTAGATAATGAAAGTTACCTAGGTGCAAGTTAAGTTCCTTGATCTCAAGGAGCTGACATTCCAAGAGTAGCAAGTTAAGGATAAACTATAAAGAAGTAAAGAATAAACAAAATACAGGAAACAACTGTGGTATACAATACAAGTAAAAAATGTAATAAGGAAAATAAACTCAAGGGCAGGGGATTTAGCTCAGTGGTTCCACTGCCTATCTCGCAAGTGCAAGGTCCCCAGTTCGATCCCTGGTACCAAACCAAACCAACCAACCCCTCAAAATACAGTGGGATTATTTGAGATGGATGGAGTTGCTGTTGGTTTTAGTGATAACATTTAAACTGAGATCAGAGTGATTGGAAGGAGCCCAGTGGCCATGTTGAGATTTTTGGAAATAATATTCTACACAGAGGGGCAAGGAGGATCTGTAGTCTGCAAAGATGGATGTCATCCATTCCTGTCCTCCCCTGTGGCCATGCCACTACTCTTGCAATCTGAAAGTGGAGACATGCGTTTCCCTTCATGTGAATCTAGATCGGCATCATGAGCTGCTTTGGCAGATGTGCACTTGTGCCAGTTCCAGGCCTCTCTTTTAGGAGGCCTGGCAGCTCCTGATTCCTTCTTTGAAACCAGTTGCCTTTGCAGAAGTATATTCTGAAACTGCCATGCAGTCAGGATGCCTGATGTATGAGGAGGAGCTACATGAAGTAACATGTTAGTGGCAGACGTGAGTGAAGTCGTCAGGAGCCTTCTAACCCACCCTGCTTAAAGAAACTGAGTAGGTGAAAACAACCAACATGGAAGAGAAGAACCATCCAGCTGAACCCCATTGGGTCAGAATTGTGCAAAAATGAAGTCAGTACTTTTGGGATGATTTTGCCAAGGAATAAACAATGGAAGAAATCATAACAGAGCAGCCCAAGGAATGAGGCTTTCCTTCGAGGTGAACTAAATCTTCAAAATTGAGAACAGTGTCTCTCTAAGCTTTGAAGAGAGGCTCTAGCAACATCTCTTCTATAACCTGCAAGGATATGAATAAGCATGTGCAAAAAACTGCTAGATTGTCCCAGAGTGCAACATGCTTTGAAGTGTATTTGCGGACAGAAAGCCCACAAATATTTCCTACCTTCTTCTGTGGAAGAGAACAGGGCAAATCTTGGTCCATCTTCTGAGTCATGTTTAGGACTCAGCAGTTGAATACCTTGGATTAGGAGTAGAAGTGTTTTCAAGAAGAGGCACTTGTACTTCCTCTCAGCACTAGCTTGCCAAAGCTCAGAGCCCTACCTCCTTTTCTATCTGCAAGAACTCAAGGGCAGTTCTTACAGAATCCAGGATTTGAGTGGCAGCGTCTGTTGCCCATCTCTTACTTGAAGTCAAAAGACAAAATGGCTGGGGAAACTGGCCATGGTAGGATGAGGAGAGAGAAATGCATTGAGAAAAACTGGCATTACCAGGATTGGTGGGACACAGATGTGGGAAAGTATCCAAGAGCCAGAGGGCTCTGTGAAGACAACATGGCCTGAAGCTTCTTGGGAGGACCCAGAAGATAGAGTAGGGAAGGTGGGACTGCAGAACTGGCCAAACTGGCTCATACTGGGAACAGTGTGATGCAGAGCCCCTGTGGTGTTGGCAATGGTTGGAATATCTCTGAAGACTGCATGGTACCCCCTACAAGGCAGAGCTAACATTTGAGTGTCTGCCATGACAGCAAGCAGCAACTCAAGTAGCTCCAGGTGTGTGAACCAGTTGTGGCATCTTCTTTGGCTCATCTGTCTCCACTCTGTCTCCAGCCTAGAAGAGTCAGATGCTGGGCAGGAGGAAATGAAATAAGGAGAGGGAGGGGACCCAAGGTTGTCCCCCCACTGCTGGTCCCTGACCATAGGCCCAGATAGGAGGTAGCAGAGGGGACGCAGTTTACCCTGAGGCTGAGATCTCATTTTTAAATTTAGAACATCAACTAAAAGCTAAAAATACCCTGAGATGTCTGGAAGGGGAAGGAAGGGGTTCAGCAGAGCCTTTTGCAGAACAGTGGTGGAAGAAGAGTTGAGCTCTTTTCTAATCATCCCCTCCCAATTTAGCCCACTCAATAAACTAGTTACAGGTTCCAAAGCCCGAAGGGGAGAACAGGTGGATTACGTCTGAGGAGCTGGAAGATATCTGTGCAGGAAAATAATGAGCAGAAGGCAAGGAGAGAAGAGTCAGAGATGAGGTTGGAGAGATGAAATGAGCAGGGGTTAAATCCTGTATTGCTCTCAGCACGAGAGAAGCATTTTGAATCTTACTGTGCTTTAGAAAGCCATTAGAGAATTCTGGGAAAGAGTGTAATGGAATCTTATTTCCATTTTTTGAAAAACCTCTGACCACTCTTTGGAGAAGGTTGGGAGGGGAGAAGTGTGGAAGCAGGCAGACCAGCGAGAGGCTGCTGCAGTACTGGAAGTGACAGGAGAGAGATTGTGGGGAAGTTGCTAGATGGAGGGCTTAATCTTTCAAAACGTTTTGATAACCAGATGAGGTAGGTGAGAGATTTATTTGGTTTTGTTATTTGACAAATTAAAGAGGGTCTGGCCAGGGCTAGTTTTCAGTGCACTGACAGTATATGATCAGCTCTCAGATTTCACTGTGCACATGAATCTCCTAGGGAGTGGGTAACATGGCAATTCTTGCGTCTCCTCCTTAACTTCTGAGTGGCCCTAAGAATACTGGGGTGGTGGTGGGGATTCTCTGTTTTGCTAAAAACATCCAGGTGAGGATTGAGGACTCTGAAAAACCCCACTCTGAAAGAGTTTCCGGTTTCCTGGGATTTTTATCTTTCTCACCTGCACTCTGCATTCTGTATTACAATATTCATTCCACATTTTTGTACTTTGCTTTCTTTTTCTTCATCTCATTTCTTTTCCTTCCAGCCCTCAAGCCTTAAACATGTTAAGGACTAGTTGTTTCCTCCCCCCTCTTTCTTTCTCTCTTTTTAATGTCCCTTCTTACAGAATTCCAGGTGCATAATTACTTTTTAACTGTTTTGAAAACAACATAGCACTTACACTGCAAAAGCATTTAAAGGACAACATATCAATTATAAGCCAAGTAATTTGAAGACAGAAGTGGCTGAGTGGCATAAGTAAAGGATCCATTTTCTCTAGTAAATAACAGAGATACTGTTTCCATCCTTTCCTTCCCATAACCAAGGACATTTTGGCACAAAAGACTTCCAAGTCATAGGCAGTAAGTGGTAAATGAAAATATACAAATGTCTCTATCAGGCATTTTAATCTGAATAGTGAAGAACACCCCTAAGGTGGCAGACGTTTAATGCTGCTCTGTTGGACCTAATGCAGGACAGCTTGCTTTTACCCACAACAAAATGGAATTTTCTCCAGATATCTGGATAACCTTGATAGAGCAGGAAATGTGTGATTCAATCATAGCAGGCGTAATAACTCATATCAGTACAGGCCAAGTTGGTAGATGTTCCAAACTGTCCCAGACAAATCATCAAGAGGCAATGGGAGAGGGATTATTTCCTTGATGCTCACTGAAGGGGTGAAATCATCTAAGTCCCTCGGAGACAGAAGCCAAGCCCAGGTGTTACAAGAAGTCGATTGTTTTCTTCCAATTTCTTTTTAAGACAAAGGAAGTTCAAATGATACTTTAAGAAAAGAATATTTTTGTAATGAAACTTGTGTAGGAAAAAAGTCAAGATTTAATTCTACCAAGGAATTTGATAAAAAAGAGACACAGACCTCAGAAAAGTATCCCCTGTACGAAAGGTAAATTTTATTCACTTTATTGCTTCTTTTAGCCCCCCCCAAATAGGCCAATAGAGATAAGTTGATCAGCAAATTACTAAAGAAAATTGATTTATCCCAAATCAAAGCTAGATCAACACAAAACAGCTGATGACAGTGAGGACGTCCTTGCCACACCTGGAGAGCAGGTGGAGTTTCATCATAAAAACTAGGCTAAGCAACGAAGCATGGGGAAGCACATCTTTCTCCTTCCTGGGGGCTGCACCCATGGGAGCTTGAGGTGTGGCTCCTCCACCCTGCTGTCAATGAACACTGTGGCAGAAGCCAAATCCTGCTGGCCACCAACTCCTACAAGGCTACTCAATGTAAACAATACCCCCCCAACACAAGCAAAATTCATTCCAACTTTGAATGCAGTTCTTTGGTTGTTGCAGTACATTCTTAACAAGATCTTAAAAGGTAATGCAAAAGAGAAAATCCAGGAAGTCAAAGAGGTGTGCGTACAAAGAACATCGCCAGATGCTGTCTTTAATGAAGAGGGATGGACTATGTGCTTGAGAAACACACTGGACATCTTCAGATAGAAGTCAAAGCTGTCCCTGAGGGCTCTGCCATTCCCAGAGGAAATGTTCTTTTCACAGCCGAAAACAGATGCAGAGTACGACTGGCTTACACACTGGAGACTTTTCTTGTTCAATCCCAGGATCCAATTACAGTGACTCAAATTCTCAAGAGTGGAAGAAAATGCTGGCCAAATATTTGTTCGAAACTTCTGGTAACTTAGATGGTCTGGAACACAAACTACAGGAGTTTGGCTACAGAAGAGTCTCTGCCCAAGAGAATAGTGGCATGGGGGTGGGGGTGTTCATTTGGTTAACTTCAAAGGAACAAATTCAGTAACAGGAATTGCTCTAATTAAAAAACACTCTGGAGCAAAAGACCTCATTCCAAGTTATTCTGCTCCAGCAGCATAACATGTACTGTACCATAATGGCTTGAGGAAAAGACCAGGAAAAAGATGCTCTTTGACTTATGGTCGCAGTTTTCATCAGTGCCTGTATCTGTGGTCCACAGTAGTGATGCCATTTATAACGCATGGAGAAAATATGGGGTGAAGATTGAAGACATCTAACACTATCAAGAGGTACCAAGGCACCACTAATAATCAGACCTGATTCTGGAAATCCTCTTGATACTATGTTAAAGGTTTGGAATACTTTATATGAGAAGTTTCCTGTTACTGAGAACTCAGAGGGCTATAGGTTGCTGTCATCTTACCTTTGAGTTATTCAGGGGGATGCAGTGGATATTAATACCTTACACGGGATTGAAGAAAGCAAGAAACACAAAAAGTGAAGCATTGAAAATGTTTCCTTCTGTTCTTGCGTAGTTTTCCTACGTAAATGAATAAGAGATCTCTTAATTGTTCCTTCAAGTGAAGCTACGCGGTCACCAATGGCCTCAGGATTATTATGTTCAGGGACTCAGTTGTTCCCAATAAAAGGTCCAAAAAAGGGCAGATTAGTTTTATATAGGACACCATCAAGGAATTTGGTTACATTTGAGGAAGGAAAAGGAGATCTTGAGGAGGACAGTCAAGATCTCCTCCATGCTGTGTTCAAGAATGGGCAGGTGACAAAAAGTTCTCCCTTTGATGAGGTAGGAAAGCAAGAATGCACAGCTGAATATGAAACCGGAAGTAGTGCTTCATTAGGTTCTGTCTTGTGACTGGATTGTGTGCATGCCTGTGTGGACTTGCATGTGTGCTTGTGTGCACCTGTGTGAAACGATGTAATACATAACGTTCATTGTATAGATGTGTGAGACTTTCTTTGTGTTCTGTGATACGTTATAGCCAAATTACCGTATTTGTTGGTTTATGGACATACTGCCTGTTTTCCTTTTGTGTCCAGTGTTTAGGTGATCTCAAATTAGGAAACACTTATAAGCACAACATAATATTAATGCTACAGTAAGCTTTTTAGGGCCCTGTGCCAATAGATGGTAACTCAATCTGCTATTGATATTTTCATAAAGAGCAGAACCAAGAAACTTTGATAAATAACTAAAGGTCCCATACAGCAGATTTGGGTAAAGTAATAGGATTGCTTTATGTTTATATTTAACTCATTTTTTTGGGGGGGGGGTACTGGGGATCGAACTCCGGTCCTTGCCACTTGCACAGCAGGCGGCGAAACCACTGAGCTAAATCCCTGGCCCTTAACTCATATTTTTTGCAAACAAGATTGTGTAAGATATATTTAGAGTTTCAGTGATTTAACAATCTTTCCAACTTTTCACGGTTTTTATGAGCACAGAGTTTCAAGAAAATACTTGAAAATCAATTACCTGGCCTTTTGTCCATTACTCAGCAAATAAAGCAAAGCTAGATTCACACACAATGTCATAAAGTTGTTTGTGTTATTGTGGTAATTGAAAATTATGTTAACATTACTCTATAGAATTACTAAACTCACTGCCCCCTGGAGTATATGCAGTGGTCATTCTACACCTAAGAAATTAATAGTTCTTACCGAAATTTCTAGGCACTGTACAGTTCTATACTTTGGTCATTGTAGCAGCAAAATGCCAAATTTGAAAGGCCTGTGCTACAGTTTCTATGTCAAAAACTGTGGCTCTAATATGAACCTCAGAACTTTTAAGAGATAATTTTTTGAAAGAATTTCTACTTCCACTGTAGAATACATAAACATTAAATATTGGCAAAAATGGAAATAGTATGTTTTGAAGTAATCACACTTCTGAATTTAGTTTTCATATTCTATGGTTGGTTTGACTTAAATGAATTAACTGGAGGGGGTAGTGAGGGTTCTTATTTTAAATGTTTTGATTCTATATTTCATTGAACTGCAAAATTAAACTGGATATAAATTGGAAAAAACAAGAAAAAACTTTTATTCTACTGTTTAACTTGAGATAGGGAGATACATGAACTGTGTGTCTCAAATAGAAAAGAATTCAATACATGTAGTTGTTCTTCGATTCTTATACATAGCAGACAAATGGAAAGTAAATTGACATTCTATCATTTCTGTTTCAATAAGCTAGGGAAATATCAATTTCAAACAAAACTAAAATAAGTTACCTTTCTATTAGAGCCCAAATGCTGGATACAAGCCTGGAATACATTAGAAACTTTTCTGTAGGGAAAAATACTTGCCTCACTTATAGAGTGTCTTTAATTTGACTGAATTCCCAAGTAGAACAACAGAGTTGTTTTTTATTTTTGATGCTAATATTTACAGAAAATTAGAATGCTACTTTCCCCCTTCTTGAGGAAGACAGTTTCCTTTAGGCAAAAAATGAATGTCTCATAAAAAGTACCAGAAATGTTAAAATATACTTGTCTCTGCTGTTATGTAGAGACATAGTTTTAAGGGAAGAAATGAGATCTCATCAACGTGATCACATTTTAAAAAGGCCCCAAACTTTTCAACAATTATTTATAGTATATACTTTGGTGACTTAATGGAAATAGCTTAAAATACAGTAATTTATTTCAATGGCATTAAAATCAAGATGGTACAGAAAGACTTGAGATGATTGATCTATTATCTCAAAATAATGCCTTTGCTAGAATCTACTTGATAGTTTTTACTGACTCTTCAAAAAATGTTCAACTTGGAAAAAGAAATAGACATATCTGGACAGTGTCTAGAAGGGTGATGTTGTTTGTTTCTTTTCTCAGAAAAAAAGACTTTGAGAGCAGAATGGTTTTTATTTTAGTGTTATCAGATTGATCAAGCCATTGGAGCACAAGGTTTCGATTGAGAAAGCAATGTGTCCAGACCTGTTAATTAATGCAGCAGAGTGGATTACAGTGGGGGAAGGCAGGCTTCTGACCTAAGAAAAGGACCTTCCAGGGGACACACATCATTACCACTCACAGTACTGGAAGTGTGTAAATCAGCAATCAGACCTCAGGAAGAAGAAAACTCTAGTTAGCGTATGATTTACATTATTTTCCTGGGAGGGATCCCTTTACTTTGTCCACCCCTGTGTTCTTTAGTTCACATGAAATTCCCTTCAAATATTTACCGTTAAAAAAAGGATATCCCCATTTATGCTTCAAATTACAAAAAAAAAAAACACCTGACGTGAGCAATAGGAAACAATTACACAATGACTGAGACTTTTTAAAATGGCACAACTTGAATGCAATGTTAACTTTGATATGTCTTAGTTTGAGGTTATATGTGTTACATGATGAGTGGAAGGACATTTTTTTGTCATCTACAAGAGTTCAAGGAGATATCTGGCTGGGGAGTCCAACATATAAAAAGGAGAAGCCACTGTTTAATTTTGTTTGTTTGTTTTTGGAGCTAAATAAAGTGATTGTCCTAGATATGTTCAAATTTACCATCTGGCCCTCATTCGATATTCTCTTGGTTTAGAAAAAAACCCTACATCCAGAACTGCCTATTATGGCTATTCTGATTAAGACGAGATGGAAGGACAGATGGCGGAATTATTTGGTGGAGAAAGTGATGAGGACACTGAGCTACTTACATTTTGCTAGCGGAGAAGCTGGTGGATAGTTGGGTAGAAACTATAAGTTGAATGTCACAGATAGAAAAGTTCCTCTGCCAAAATCATCACTAAGGGAAAGTAAAATTTTTAAAAAACATACATGTACATTCACATATAAACATTTTCGGTGATTATTATTGTTTTTTGCAGTCAAGATTTATTGAGAATTTATGTAGCAGGGAACATACCAAGGTCTTGTGTTCTATCTTATTCGGTTCTCAACCCTTAGAATTAGGCAATTCCTACTATTCTACATTTTCAAAACAAGAAATTCAGACATTGAAAGTTATATGTTTTGTCCAAGGTCAAATAACTAATAAGGAGAAGAATGGGAGCCTCAAAACTCGCTGGATTCTGAATTTCTCCCTGACGATGCTACACTGCTTTTCGTGACCTTTAACAATTGCTAAAGCAGCCGGGTCGTATTTAGCTGCTTCACTCTTCCATTTAACAATTTTTTTTTCCATTGCCAATCCTCTGTTTCCACTTCTTCCTTGATAAATACCTTTAACTTCTTCGAAGTTGAGGGAGTTTTCAAGTAATAACACATCCAATGTAGTATTGAATTCTGGATGCCACCTCTCCAGTCCTTTACATTTTCCTCCCCTACAACAGTTCTTTGCTTGCTGTCGAAAACAGCACTGATCACTGCCTAGCTCACCGTGGCTCTGCTAACATGCATGATTACCTAAGAAAAGGACCTTTTCACCTTCGCCACCCCCTCAGGCCTCGCAGGACATTAACATTTGACTGACTTCACCCATCCTTCGACAGTCCACATTTTGAATTCTCTTTCAGTTCTCAGATATATTAGATTATAGCTTGCCAAGTTGAATTTCAGTCACTCTGTAGTTTTCTTCTCAATTTATTCTTCTGTCATTGCAGCAACTCCCAATTTAGAATCAGATTTCATTACTGCAGTGTTTTCGCATTCTTCCAGATTGTTAATAAAGATGTTAAACCTGACCAGACCTTCAAAGCGACCCCTTGGTTTCCATTTGTGTGTCCTTTCGGGGAGACCATCTAGGAATAGCTTTCAAGTGAATACAAACTGTGAAATCAGATTGCGAGAAGATCCTAAACTTGTTATCAAGGGTCAAAATAATTCCCTGTGTGGCAATCAAATGGAAATGGTTGGCAACATCAGGAATAAAACATGAACTAAGAACTGGGAGGCGCAGGAGAGAGGACCCAGAGAGGAAATGAAGAACAGTGTCTGTAGTGCTAGAATACCGTTACTATTTTTTTTTAATGACATTTTCCCCAGTTTGAGAAATACTATCGTATTACTTTCACAGCACAGGTGTGTTTTTCACCTCTTTGAAATCATAATATAGAGGTGAACACTACTTCCACTCGGTGCGTAGCAATGGAGCTACACAGAGACTTGGCAAAGTCACCCCTCTTTGGCATCGGATCAAAGTTTATCAGTCTGTACTAGGTCTTGTCAGGTGTTTGGAATTTAATCATGTAACTGAGTGACTTGTACATTATGAGTACACAATAAATATTTGTTCAATAAAACCCCTTATAGTCTAATCAGAAACCCTGACATGAAGCTTGCCAGAGATGTTTTGATAACACCCACAGCACCCTGACCTGACCCTGGTCTCCATTTGGTCTGTATTTCTGTGGGGCACTGACTCCTATTACTTGCACCTGAAGTGATGACTTGCTGCAGTAACATGATTTGGGAGCCATAAGGCAGTTCTTAGCCTTATGAGCCTGGGAATTTCTTAGCGTTTCTGACCCCGTAAGAGAGAGCAGCCCGTGACTGTTGCTTTGGCTTCAATAGTGTTGCCCTAAAATTTTTGTTCACTTATAACGTGGGAATATAATCTTCTTTGGAAATCATGTGTGTGTGTGTGTGTGTGTGTGTTTTCTTTCCAGGTGCAATCAGAAGATGAGGTACGCTGGGTTCAGGTGAAACCTAAATCCCATAACTGGTGTCATTGTAAATGAGAAGGACATAGAGACATTGAAACATGGAGACCCCGACACATAGAAGAAAAGCAACCAAGATGGAGGCAGAAAGTATAGTGATGCAGCTGCCGGCTGAGGAATGCCAAGGTTTGCCGACAGCCACCAGCAGCTAAGAGAAGCTTCTGGATGGAACCAACCTTGCTGACACCTTGGTTTTGAACTTCTGGCCTCCGTGAGTTATCTCAAGTTACCTAGTTTATGGTACATTTGTTGCTGCATTTGGAAGAAACTAGTACAGCTGCTCTGTTAGCTGCAGTCCTCCCTAATACACATCGCCCTCTGGTTCTCCTGAGCCCGAGCCCCCTAGCACCTGTATCCCCTGTACTGTGTGTCCACCTTGCCCTGCACAGCCACTGATTGGAAGGCATTTCTACTCCTGCCTGGCTAACCCTGCTGATGGTCCCTGTTTTAATTGTCCTTCTGGAAAGATGATTTTTTCAGCACTTGATCTAAACTAGCCAGCTTTTCAGGACACAATGACACAATTTAAATTCTCTTCTTTGCCCTGAATAATACCTGACTTTTAAAAAATTTTAAATTCAGTTTCTTCCCTAACCAGAATGTGTGTTCCATGAGAGCAGAGACCGTGGCTGTCTTGTTCATGGGCTGCCCCCAGCACTCAGACTGATTAGTTTTGGTTGAGTTAATGTTTTCTTTAATATGACATATCTATCATCAAAACCTCATCTGCATTTCTCCTTCACCTTGTCTTCTTCATCTTCTTCACAGTACTGCTTCTTGGAAACTGCCTTGAATAAAAAATTCTTATTCATTTGTATACTAAAAACACCAGAACGTGGAAGTAGAAGAACTATACATTGCTTTTCTTTATGCCACTTCCCAGCAATTCCTGTCTTCTAAATCTCCAGTTCATTTATGTCCCTGTCACTGGCCTGTACCACTGCCATTCCTCCTACTTGCTGCCTTTGACCATTACTCAGTTACATCTCTCCTTCTGTTGATGAATATCACACCAAATTGCCTGTTTCAACCTCTCGCTATTCTTGATGACTTCAACATCTGTGTACATGATCTTTCCCATATCTTGATTTCTTAGTTCCTCAGCTTTTTGCTTCTGTTAGTTTTCCACCAACCACTCCAGCAATCCAGTCTTCAGGGGAGTTTAATTCACCATTGAAATAGTCATCATCAGTAAAGCCACCACTTAATAACTTGACATCAGACATGAATTTCTGATCCCTCATCCTTTTTGCCCACCTACTCAAGTCCTTCTGCTTAAGCAATTCCTCCTGATTCTTTCATCCATGATTCTAACACAGTTTCATGATCAGTTACAAGGCTTATGCCATCACTTTCCCACTCATCTACCTTTGATGGCAGAGCCTCATTATAATGATTCTATTGCAGACTCTTCCTCCTCTGTATTGCTCTTATCTACAAATCCCCACTGTAGGTCCGATTTACTTACTTTTCCCATGCTGAACTCAAGCAGCTAAATATTGCTGGAGAACCCCCCCCCCAAAAACACAAAACACAAAACAGTGATGCTGATTAGTCATACTTTATAAGTAATTTCAGTTGATCACTCAACAAATCTCCAATGTATAATCAACATTATCCTATAATCTCACTGCATTTCCCTGGCATGTTTGATTTCCCATCATCCAAAATTTTACACCATTTTCTCTCTCCTGAGGTGTTTTTCCCTATCCCTCGTGGACGGCCTTTTCCCATATTTATTAACAGAAGCAGTCAGGTGGGAATTCTGCTTTTTTTTCCAGTTTACCTCCATCAGGACTTGTATTTCCTGATTTCCCTGTTATGGTGGATTAAGAGTGCCTGTTGCTATCTAATGCTATGTAATGCCACACTTTATACTTATGCCTTGGGTCCGTATACTCTTCAGGTTCTCAGGCCCTTTGTACCTGCCATTGTCCACACCAATCTCTTGCATCTTCCTCTCTCCTCACTGGATAGTTCCCATCAATAGTCAAACATGTTCCAATAACTCCTATATTTTTAAAACAATCCTTTGATCTCACACCCATTTCCAGTTACCTATTCATCCTCCCTCTCATCTTACATGGTTGTCAGTTGGTTCCTTCTCCACACTTCATCTTTAGAGTTCAGCTCCCTCTAATTTTACTGACACCTGTATCAGTCCAGCACTCCTGCTGTCAAGATGTCAATGACTGCCATATCATCAAGTAGATAGTTACTTGCATCTTTATCTACCTTTATCTTTCAGCAGTTTTTTCCGTACTTTCTTCTTTGTGAAATATTTCCTTCTCTTGGCCTCTACACCACCACTCTCTCCTGGGTGGAGTTCAATTTTGTGAACATTTTCTTCTCAGACAAGTTATCAGCAGGCACCAGTTTCCTCATGTATCTCCTTTTCTACACATGATGCAACAGACCTCCATCTACCCCATGGATTTAAATATTATGAATGAGACAGAGACCTCACATTCTTTTCTCTGGCATATCTCACAATCTAGGATACTTTTTGATTGTATAATGAATATCTTAAATTTGGCCAAAGAGAACTCATATCTTCTTATAACCTCTCAATAAACTTGTTCTTCTCTCAAATCTTTATCCCAGCCAATGCACCATCATTCACTTCATTCCTCAAGCAAAAAAGAAAACTTGATGACTTTTCCCCCCAGCACCTTTCTATCCACTTCCTAAGCAACTCTTGCTGAGGGCTAAGCTGTGTCCTGAACCCAGTAACTTCTTGCTATCTCTATTCCTGTTGACCTCTTCCAAGCCATTGTCAGGTTTCATTTTGGCCACGGTGACAGTTTCTAAACTGCCTCTGTTTTCACTCTTGACACACAATGACCCATCTTGTCACTGACTCCTGGGTCATCCAGTGCACAGCAGTCCCTATGCCCTTTAAAAATTTTAATATGATGTCGTCAGTCTTTTCCTTAAAACTGTACAAAAGCTTTCTATAGAAATGAGGATAAAATTCAATCTCTTTCTTGCTTACACTGTCCACTGTTTATGTATGACCTGAACTCTGCCTCCATTACCAAGTTCACCTTTTGCCCTCCCTCTTCACTCACCAAAATTACTACCATGTTGTATCCATGGGAGTTTCCAAAGATCACTAAGTCGCACAGAATCTTCCTTACCTTTTCCGAAAGAGGATCTCCCCAGACCCTCTTCTGCCAATGGCCATTACATTATCCATCTTGGAATAGGTTTATTTTCTGTATCACCCTGAATGTTTCATTTATTCAATCCCAGTATCAGTGAGTTACCAGCACTGTGAAGTTACACTTTTTGTCTGCTTCAAAAGCTACGAGATAATTAGAAATAGGTAGATATATACAATTGATAGTAGTGATGGATTCCATGGACTTGGGCAAAAACTTTCCTGCTCAGTGATGCCTGAAATTGCTTTATCTGGCCAAGCTTTTTCATTCTAAATCAGAGATAAAGTTTAAAGATAAAAAATCTGGGAAGGGTCTTAGTGGGCAAGTATTCAGCACCTGCAGAGGGAGTGGGGAAGCCACCTAGCAGGACAAGTAGAACAGCTTCCTCCTATGGCTTCCTTTGCAATTTTTATTCTGGTACAGAAACAAAACTTTGGGCTGTGAGGGGAATATAATTCTGAGCTGTTCTTAAAAAAAGATATAATACTACATCATGCATCAACCACCTTAAAGTCCCTTCTTTACCTTGTCTTAGTCAAATTTTATTCCTCTCGTGCCCACATATATTCTTTTCTTCATTTTCTCCAGGTTTTGATAGTCCCATTCTCCCTATAAATTTTCCTAGGCTGCTCCTTATATGTGAAGCACATATTTCTCTTAGGCTTTTTCTCAGAAAAATCCCTCTCTTGCAAATTTGTTTTCAGAATTATGTTTCACCAAATCGTTTGAATGCAGTCCCTTAATAAAATTCTCTCCCTAGGAGAAAGCATGAGAGATGGCTCAAGGAAATGAGTGAAACAAAACTGAAAGTCAGTATTATCTTAGTTGTGAAGCCCACCTACCTTCTGGCTCTAGTTTCTGATTTGCTTATTTAGTCTGTTTCCTCCTTTGTCCTTCAACCACAGTCCTAGTGGACAAGGGCTGTTCCTTTCTTTATGTTCAAAAGCACCTGAACATAATAGCAGCACCTGGTTTGCTGTAGTTTGCTAGTGTTGTCTGAATCACTTACCTTACACATATTTTTCATAGTGATAACTATCCACACTGTCTTGATTCAACATCTATTTTCAACAAGGGACACAGAGTTGACGTTACTTCCACTGTTCAGAGCACAGAAAACACAAGATATGGATCTAAACGTAGTAGTTGCACATCCTTACTCTGCATTGGAAATTGAAATTCAAGCCATATTTTATCTGAGAATGTCTCTTTTAAAGGGAGAAGGCAAGGTGAGAGCTGTATTGGGATTTTAAAGTAAAAATGAATGTTAATAGAATTGAAGATAAGGCATATAGATTTGCTTTGTGTAATGTATTTATGCAGAAATATAAAGTAATAATGTATTTTAGTGACAGTTGATTTTTTTCATCTTTGGAGTAGATGGTTGTTTTAAACTTTCAGAGAAAAATGCTTCAAAATTTCTGCCTAGTAAAAGAGAGAAAGTGGCATTAAAAGATGCCTTAGATTTCCCTCTCTGTAATTCTTGTTGAAAGTTTTGTTGTAATTTACTGAAGAAAATGTAAAGAGAATTTATTTACTTAATATTCATAATATGTTCTGAATATTATTTTATTTTCTTTATTTCCTCAAGGTATGCATATGCCAGCCAAGTTCACATGTGTCCAGTCTGCATTCTGTTCTGATAAATCTCTTAACACATTAAGTAATGTGTCATTAACAAACAATAGTATTCATTAAGTTAATTGAAATTTTCCAATTTATAATGACCCCAATATTGAAATTTAAAAATATTTATTTTCTTTCTTGTATCTCAGTTAAGCCTCAATAACATCCTTGAGAAAAAAAAGGAAAACAGAAATGTTACACCCAGTTAGTGATGGGCAAACTGAGGACCAGGAAATTGCACAATTGGGTTACAGCCATGGGTGTGCTGTTAAATAAAGTCACTGGACAGAAAGTTGGAAGGCATGCTTGTAATTACTTCTTACAACTTCAGATCAGCACCCCACTGTATCATCCTAATTGAGTGTAGCACCTTAAAGAGGGAGGAATTCCTTGGACAGATGGGATGAAATATGATGATATTTCATAGAAGAGCTGACCCTCTGGGCCTTGTGATGTGTGAGGACTTAGGCAGCCCTGGGTGTCTTTGCAGTGGAATTCAAGGGCCTCTTCTCCAGAGGGTTACCACTGGCTTGCTGTGTCACTGCTACCGTAATTCCCACTTCTCTTATCTTGGCTCCAAGGTGACACTCCAGAAAGAGATAATCTGATTGGCTTAGTCAGGCCCATTGTCTATGGCCAAGGGCAGTAATGGCAAACATATTGTTAGGGCCTCATACTTCTATGATCAATGCAGTACCCGAGAAGCAGGAATCACAGTGCTCTGGTAGCTTCCCTTACATTGGGTATTTGGTAGTTAATGTTTAATTGGTGGGTTGTCCAGCCCCATGCACCCCTTTCCAGGCAATCCAATGTCCCCCTTGGGACCAGGCACCTCAATATTCTGGGTTCCAGGTTTAAACTCTCAATCTAATCAGCATCAGTACTTCTATATACAACCACTAGAGAAGAGAAAACAAGAGAGAGAACATCTATTTTACAAAGAAAAAGACTTACAAAAGAGAGACTTTCAGTGAATATAGAATTCATGTAGAACTGATTACACATGTCTTTTCTTCCTTCTTCCAAAGCTCTCTACAATATAGTTGCAAGGATTCTGACAGGCAAAGCCCATAGGATAAAAAGAATAAGAGTAGAGAGAACAGTAATATAATTTTGGAAGCTAGATAGGAAACAGGCAAGTGGTAAGTGAATTAGCCATGCAGAGGAAATTGAAATATAAGCTGAGAAAGGAAATCCAAGTGAAGTTATATCACTAAAGTCCAGAAATGGAAGGTTCTGGAAGCACCATTTACCTCTGAAAATGGGATTTGTGTGGTGCTGGACACAGAAGATTTCTGCTAGACACAGAAAGCTTGTCTTCAAGTACTTATGTGAAGCAGTAACCCCAGACTCCCTCCCTCCCTCCATTTCAATCTGAATTCCAGCTTCCCTTCTCTGACAGAAGTTTTCTATGGAGAATCTGAGACAGAAGAAATCTAGTCTTGGGAATTCCCGCCTGAAGAAGAAAATACTGAAATTAAGGGCTTTAAATGAAACTTTACATAAAGTATTTGGAGAAGGAGATCTCCTAAGCCCTTTCCAATATCCGGACTTAGAATTCTTGCAGCTAGAGTCATACCCCTGAGAGTGTGGGAAGTGGGGGCTGACTGATGAGCAGTACTCAGGGGGCATCAGCAAGTCCTTGGAAGATGAGTTGCCAGGGCTGGCTACATGCTATGAGACTAGTCACAGGAAGGCCTCTAGCCTGGGCTTTCATGCTCTGCAGTTGCCACCTTGAAATACTAAATTCTTGATGTGCATTTGTGTTTTGTAAGTGAAGCCAGGGTAACAATGAAACATGTACCATGGGCTTGAAACCTCAACTCAAGTCTGGATCCGCCTCCTTTCATCTTCCTATACCCCCAGAACAGAGTCTCCTGAGCTTCTCTGCCCCCTTAATGTCCAGTCCTGTTTATATCCTGAACCCCATGGCATCTGTGCCCTGCAGCCCCAGCAAGGGGCCTGGGCGCAGTTATGAGGATGGTCAAGGATTGTCCAGGCCAGGGGCTGGCTGTGCCTTGGTGAGCATGGGGAGCTCCTCAGTGGAACCTCTCACCCAACTACCATCTAACGGAATAAAAGAATCTGCAATCCTTGGGGGTGGGCGTGTCTCATGTGTACCATACATAGGTCCTGCCTTGTTTCCTTATTTATTTGATCATTTTTGACTAATTTTCTTATTTGCCATTGAAAATAGGGAGAATTTTTTGAAATATGAGATAAAAGTGGGTTTCCTCTGGCAAACTTAGTTGTTCCTCTTCGAGGAGCATAGGGGTGCTGCCCATCTATGTTAAATCAGTGTTTCTCCAAAAGTGTGACGTCAGCATTTTGTGTGAATCATTTCTTCATTATGGAGGTTTGGGGTCCCTGTTTCTACCTGTAAATACTCACAGGAAACTTGGTGACCACAAGAACCCCAAATATTTCCCAAACATTTCCAAACACTTCTCCGTCATGTGCTATCCTCATGGACACCTTTATTCACAATTAAATATTTGACTTGAGGCTTTGTGGATTTCATGAGTTTAAGGCAGGACTTTACATCCTCACAGTAAGTGAGTGGTGGCTCCAAATGCCCTGGGCTTCTTGTTCAGCCTTAGTCTGCTCTGACCAGGGCTGAGACAGTCTGCCCAGCAGTACCCTGATTCTGGCTCTGGGGGTTGAGTATTAATCTCCTGCAAATTGATTTCTCATTTTTTTGCATTTTATTTAAGATTTATAGTCATTTTCAGAAGTTGGAGTGGAACAGCAATCTAAACTTACTGAATGCAGATAATTTAAAGAAATCAGTAGTCGCAATTTTCCTAGCATGATTAAGGAAAAGTGTTACAAAAATATGTATATAGTAGTATAAAGGCAAAGAGAAAAGACTGGATTTGGAAACAGTATTAATAGCATGGTATAGTGTGAAGATGAGAGTGTTAGAGCCAGGTAAATTTGTGCTTGAGTCCTTTCTGTAGCATCTACCGTCTCTGTGTCCTTGGGTAGGTTTCTATCTTTAAACCTCAATTTCTTCCTTTGGGAAATGGAATGAACATAACGCCATTGTCTCAAGATGGTGGAGGACTAAAGAGATTACATGCTTGTTGCTTTCATTTCCTTTATGTTTCAGTAGTTAGAGTTCCTCAAATACTCTTACCCATTTTTCTTTCCTTTTTCTTCTTTAAAATTCTTATTCCTTATTTGTTTTTGTAGTGGCTCTATCAATGAGAGCTGAACACAACTAGATGCCTGATACATTTGTAAGTAGAAGCTCAGAGAGTTAATATATTTCTTTGGATGTCTATCATCTTGGATACCATTAGACATTTAAGGAAAAGGCACGGTCTTAAAAACAGAACCATAGATAATGCCATCAGCAATCTCTTTTGTGCTCATTAAAATATGGAAGAAATAGGTGAATCTGGCTTGCTTTTATGTGTCTACAGTGAGGGGAGTTCAGAACTACACAACAAACTGTCAGATTAGTGATGATAAGAAATGAACTGTTAGAAGAAGGTGAGGAGGCAGACATGCTCCTGGTTTCAGCTGAGTTTGTGATAAGCTTCTAAAAGTAATTAAAGAAACTCCCAGTGCAGCCACACAGGGTGCATGTTTCACTTCTATGAATTAGCTAACTGGGTAAGGACAGATATCTATCTGTCATTCCACCAAAGGCCATGCTCTTCTAAGTGTGAGTGAAGTGGGATGCACATTTGTGATTGATTTGAGACATCTTCTGGTCCTCTGTGTGAAGATCTCAGGATGAAAATTATTCTTGTTTTAAAGGAATGTGTTATTCATGTAAAATAGTCATTAAATGCATGAAAATAATTTCATTTAGTGTCAAAATGACAAGTGGTAACAAGAAATCTGGCTGAGGTGGATTTGGAGAAGGAATGTGAATGGTAGTTATTTTACATGTGATTTGTGGCCCAAAAAACTGACTTTAGAACCTAACTCGAATACAGTACAACTCTGCTGAGACTAAAATTTCAATTTTTCACTCAGTAATCAATATATCATCTTGATTAGTAGTAGCTTTTATGTACACTGGAAACTATAAAAGACTAAACATCAACTGGATAAAATTAACCAATAGCTGAAGCAATACACCTTCCATATCTTATGAAAACCTTCTTTGCTTACTGAATCTCAATCTGGATCCAAGAGTGATTATTCAATATTGAGAAGATTAAGTTATAGCTACAATAAAATAAATGCTGCCGCATCCAAGTTTAGCAGATCATAGGTAAATCCTAAAAGATTTATGAAATCTCACAAAACAAGTTCAGAGTCAGAATTTTTCCAGTATAAACAGACGCTGTCCAGGAGGTAGAGCAGGGAATCTTTTACCTTTTATCACCCAGTGGATAAATAATGCATAGACTTAGTGAGCACACAATGGCAGTAAGGAGACTTGAATTGTTCTTTAGGCTATTTTATTTGGGTTGTAATAGATTGAACTCTAGCTACAGAAAACTCTCCTCCTAGGAGGCCCTGATTGAAGATAGAAGGTAATTCAACACAAAACCCCAACAAAAACAATGCAATCTATTAGATGCCAAAAGCTTCTCCAGCAGCTTTTCATTTGAAAGGGTATGATAAATATAATTATAATATTGCAACTAACCATCTATTTCAATATCATTGCATCATGTAACTGGTGCGCACTGTAAAAATGAATACTTTGTTGTTTTTGATGAGCACCATTTGAGTTTATCTAGACATATGATGTACTAATGGTAATTTATTTCAGCACTTAGATTGTGTGTTCAGAGTGTGCATTCTGATTCTTTCAGGGGTTGCAGACCAACAAAAGACATAAAGAAGGAAAGCACATTGCTTTCCTAGAAGGTGAAATGTCATTTGGTTAAGATGTTTACTGAGTACCTGTTGTATGCCTGGCACTACACGTAGAGCTACAAATACAGGTAGAGGAGACACAATCCCTGCTCTCAAAGACTTTTTGTTAGGGCTGTAGGGGGCTGTGGGTAAGCACTGTGACAGAGAAAAACCAGGTATGCTGAGTCACAAAGGAGAAAGATCCTGCTCTATTCTTTGGGAATATCAGGGAAGGGTACTCAAAAAGTTAACAAATTGGTTGAGTTTTTTTTTTTTTTTTAAACTGAGTACAGTCAGCCAACTAGGAAAGGCATAAGAAGAAAAAAAGGTAGAAAGACATAAAACGAATGGTGCAAAATATCACATTGGCAAATTGTATGTATGAGAGAGTATGATGTGGTCCAAGATCTGCAAATGAACACTGTGTAGGGGTTGATGCAGGAAGAGAGGAGGTGGGAAAGGGGGCGCAGAACCCCATCATGTAGCACTGTCTGCAGCCCGAAAACTCAGATTTTATTCTCAAGAGAAACGGTTTTCATGCCACCATGGTGATCAAGTGCTCCTGTTAGAAAGAGGAATTTGCCCAGAGAGAGGGGAGTGGCTAGAAGAGATGAAGTTGGAGATGGAAAGTAATTAGAAGTCTGCTTCAGAGGTCTTAAGGAGAAATTATGAGGGGCTGGATTGCTGAGTTGGACAACATGACCCATCAATATGTTTAGGAAGCAGCTGAATCCATGAGTCGAGACCTCAGCAGATTGATTGGGATCAGGAAGCACTGACTCAGGAGTGACGTGGGGTGGCTGAAGCCATGGAGATCTGTGGGAGCACTTATCTTAGTGATCTGAGAAGGAGGAACCAGCGAGAAGAGAATGTTAACATTTATGTATAGAGACAGGGAGAAGAGCCCAAAAGAGAGACAGAGAAGGTATTACAGGGTGAAGAGTGGTGGCATCTTGGAAAACCAAGGGACTCATAAGCAGGAGAAGGCACTTTCAAGAAGTTTGACTCTAAAGAAGAATTGATAGAATGAAAGTTGGAATAGACAAAGGGGTCTCCTGTTTATCCTTAGGACAGCCTTCAATGTTTTGTATTATGGTAAGCTATAAGGTATTGGGGTTTAAAGGGGAGAGAGGGAGGAGGAGAAGGGAAGGGAACAGAAGAGAAGAGAAAGGAAGAGAAGAGAAGAGAAGAGAAGAGAAGAGAAGAAGGAGAATTGGGAGAATTGAGATGTGGCTTCCAATTACACCTGGGGAGGGGAGGGAAGGAGATGGATGAGGACCAAGAGCAGAAACAGAGTGGCTTTCAATGGAAAGAATATCTTGTTTAATGTAAAGGAACTAAGAAAATATGGCTGTGTTGGTTTCAGAGCAGGTGTGGATATATTTATGAGTTAAGGAGATGGACTCCAGCAGAATTCAATTCTCATGGGTTCTCTTTTCTCTATAAAGTAGGAGGAAAGGCCAGATCTGGAGTAAGGGTGTAATATGTAATATTAGAGGTAGGGTAGGAGGAGTCGGAGCAAAAACTGAAAGCCAAATAAGGGATGAAAATAGTTCTGGCTAATGGATGCGGCACATTTTTGCAGAGGAAGTGGTATTGAGTTTGGCCTTTATGTGGGCAGGTTTTAGGAAAATGAAGAGAGTAGATTTGAGAGAGGAGAAAGAGGTATGTAAGGAAGTACAAACTTCTATTTGGGGCTCTTGAGACTGACAGGAGTCACTCGTGAGCCGCCGGCAACATTAAAAGCTGCTTTTTGCTTCTATCTTGATGTGAAAGAGTTATCTGTACCAGGGTCCTCACTGTTTCCGGCTTCATTTTAAGTTCCAGGAAGAGCGTTTGCATAAGCAGAAGCAACAGAAATGAGGGACGGTCATGTGAAGGTCATGTGAAGGTCATGAACTCACAAAAATGAGTTATTAGTTCACAGTTTGCAGTATATGAAAAGAACTTCACATGCAGTGTTGCATGAATGTCCTATTTAGCTATGTATCTTTAAGATCCAACATGAGTCCTGCCACCAAGATGGATCCTCAATGAATATTTTTTAATGAGTGAGGTGAATAGATTTATAATTTGCTCTACAACAAATTATAAAAATTAAAATCAACATCCAAAGGTAAACAATGAACATCAATTTCCATTTTTAAAAATAGTAAGACACTGTTAATTTACCTTTCATCCATGTGGTCTGTATCTTGCTATTTAACAAAGTATTCCCAAACTTAGTAGGTTAAAATTGCAGACTTTTGAAAAGTTGAATTCCACAGATTCTGCAGGTGAGCTTTCAGGCCTGGCTCTGTGGTTCCTCTGAAGATAGGCTGGTCTAGAGGATCACTAATGGCTCCACTCCCAGGTCTAGCACGTTGGAGGTGGAGAGGAGGTTGGACTCCATTTGGATCTGTTGATGGAACATCTACCTGTGATTCTCCAGCATCGTGCTCTTGAGCTTGGTTTCTTAAAGATTGATTATCTTTCTGGAAGCCAGGGGGTGATTCTGCCCACCTAAGGAACAGTTGGAAATATCTGGAGATGGTTTTGTTTGTTATAGTTGAGAAGAGGCTGCTATTGTCATCTGATGGGTGGAGGGCAATGATGCTGCTAAACATCCTTCAGCACACGGAGCAGCCCCACTCCACTTCACCTGGTCTCCTGACAAAGAATAACTCAGCTCCAAATGTCAGTTATGCTGAGGCCCTGAAACTCTGTGGTTGATCAGGCCACCCAAGAAAAAAAGGCAGCAGCTGCAAGTCCTTCTGAAGTCAAGTAGAGACCCTTCTTCCAAATTGCCTTGGTTAGAAGAGTCATAAAACTGATGTCGGTTGAAGGGGAAGGTAATTAGATTTCACCTCTTGATGGAAGCCTGGCAAGGTCACATTCTCCTATAGCATGTGGATGACAGGGTAGGGTTTTTTTGAAAATACAATTTATGCCAGCAGGGATGAAAGCATAAAATAGACATCATGAGAAGGAAGGGAGAAACATTTAATGATAGAAAAGTTGAAATTGTGAATACATGTAAAATGGAGATGGGTTTGGTCAATGTGCATCACAGGAAAAACTTCCTCCTAATGGGAAACTGAGAGTTAAATCTGCCTCGCTCCCACCTCTGGTCCAATTGACAAGCAACTAATGAGTGACATGGGTGGTTAGGCTCCTCCTACTCTGGGCCTTGGGGCCACCAAGGCTTATTGACACTGAGCTGAGCTGAGGCCACTCTCGTTTCCCTCAGGGATACTCCCTGAGCTCACGGTCCCCGCGGGGAGGACAGGTACCACACTCCAGCCTTTCACTGTGCTCCTTATAGGGCCAGGCCCTAGTGTGAGGCCTCGGTCGCTTGGCTGAGAGCAGTGTGATTGAGTCAGTGCCGGGCGCAGGGTCACCTCCGCTTCTACTTGGCCTTGCACCCTTCCGCCAAACCCTTGTGCCTGCACTCGGCCTTTCATCAGCATGAGCTCTCTCCCAAGGGCATCCTTGATCCTTTGTGTAGAGATTATCAACTGGCTAGGTTAGATTTGCAGTTCTATCTTGCTTATTTAGAAACACATTTATATTGAATCTTTAAAAATATTGGAACAAGTTGTCAGTATCATAAAATTAGGGGATTTCATGCCATATGAAAGAAAAATCTGTGTGCTTCTCTTGAAGCACTGGAAGATTGGGAAAGATTAGCCCTATCACCTTGTTGGAAACCAAGTGGATAAGTTGTGGTCAAAAATGTTTGTGAAATTTTTTTTTTGTATTGAATTCTTTTATTGGTACATTGTAGGTATACAACACAATTACATTTCTCACTGGGAACTGTACTTTTATATAATGTACCTTGGTTCTTATTTTTTCCCCATTCCTAGACCTCCCTTCATGCCCTCCACCCTTCCCTATTTACAAAGACTTTATTTCCATTTTCTCCATTTCTCATCATTTTTCCTTTCCCTTCTTTCCTTTCCCCTGCCCCTCCCACTACCCCTACCCCTTTGGACCTTTTCTTCCTATTTTACAGTATCGATTATTCATTCTAATCATTGGTACATTTTAGGTATACAATATAATGACATTCATCATTGGAAATTTGCACCCTTACATAGTCTCTCTTGGTTCTTATTTTTCACCCTTGCCCAGCCCTCCCCCTTCAACCCCTCCAGTCCTATTTACAAGGATTTTGTTCCTATTTTTCCATTTTCTCATATTAATCCCATTCCATTCTATCCTTTCCCCTAGCCCTCCCACTTCGTTCCACTTTGCCCCGTTTCTTCCTATTTCACATGACCTATTACACATTTAGTCCTTATTTACACTTTCAGTTTCTCACACCAGAGAAACTATTTGGTATTTACACTTGTGCCCTATTTATTTCACTTAAGAGTATTCCCTCAATGTGCATCCACTTAGCTATAAATGTCTCTAATTTCTCATTTTTTATGGCTGAGTAGTACTCCATTTTATAAAAATACCACATTTTCTTTATCCAGTCTCCAGTTGATGGGCATTTGGGCTGTTTCCAAGTTTTAGCTATTACAAGCTGCGCTGCTGTGAACATGGGTGCACATATATCACTGTGGTATGATTCTTTTAATTCTTTGGGGAAGATCCCCAGCAGTGGAATAGCGGGGTCAAATGGGACTTCCAGTCCTAGTTCTTTGAGGTATCTCCATACTGATTTCCACAGTGGTTGCACCAGTCTACACTCCCACCAGCAGTGGAGCAAGGTTCCTCTTTCCCCACAGCCCCGCCAGCATTTGTTATTGGTTGATTTCATGATAGCAGCCATTCTTTCTGGAGTGAAGTGGAATCTCAGTGTTGTTTTCATTTGCATCTCTCGAATGACCAGTGATGTTGAACATTTTTTCATGTATTTATTTGCTATTTCTACTTCTTTGTGTGAGAAATGTCTGTTCATTTCAGATGCCCATTTTCAGATTGGGTCTTTACATTTGCGAGGTCTGATCTTTTTAAGTTCTTTATAGATTCGAGATAGTAGACCTTTGTCTGAGGAAGAGCAGGTGAAGATTTTTTCCCACATTGTGTGTTCTCTCTTCACACTGCTGGTGGTTTCTCTTGCTGTGCAGAAGCTTTTTAATAAGAAGAGATCCCATTTGTTGATTGCTTGTGCTAGTTCACGGGCAACTGAGGTTTTATTCATAAAATCTTTTCCTACACCGATGTCTTCAAGGGTTCTACCTAACCTCTGTTCCAACTGGTTCAGAGTTTCTATTTTAATACTTAGATCTTTAATCCATTTTGATTTTAGTTTAGTGCATGGGGAGACATATAGGTCTAGTTTTAATCTTTGGCAAGTTGAAGCCCAATTTTTCCAGCACCATTTATTAAAGAGGCTATCTTTCCTCCAGTGAGGGTGTTTGGCTCCTTTATCGAAGATGAGATGGCTGAGTGTGCCTGGCACTGTTTCTGCATCTTCTAATCTGTTCCACTGGTCCTCAAGTCTGTTTCTTTGCCAGTATCATGCTGTTTTTATCACAGTAGCTTTGTAGTAGAGTTGCAGGTTGGGGATTGTGATACCCCCTGCCATGTCTCTGTTACCTAGAATTGCTTTTGCTATTCTGGGTCTCTTCTTGCTCCAAATGAATTTTTGGATTGTTTTCTCAAGGTCTATGAAGTATGCTGCTGGGATCTCAATTGGAATTGCATTAAATCTATATAGCAGTTTTGGAAGTATGGCCATTTTCACTATATTAATCCTTCCTACCCAGGAGCAGGGGATGTCTGTCCATTTTCTGATATCATCTTCAATCTCTCTTTTCAGAGTGCCATAGTTTTCAGAGAAGAGGTCTTGGATTTCTTTCATTAGGATGATTCCTAGGTATTTCAGTTTTTTGGATGCTATTGTGAAAGGAATTATTTGCCCTATTTCTCTCTCAGTGAGTCTGTCATTGGGGTAGAGGAAAGCTACTGATTTTTGTATGTTGACCTTGTAACCAGCTACTTGACTGAATTTGGTTATTAAGTCTAGAAGACTTTTGGTGAAGTTCTTGGGGTCTTCTATATAGAGTATCATGTCATCTGCAAATAATGACAATTTGACTTCTTCATTACCTATCTTTATTCCTTTTATTTCTTTCTCTTGTCTAATTGCCATGGCTAATGTTTCCAGAAGTGTATTGAACAAGAGTGATGATAGTGGACATCCTTGTCTTGTTCCTGATTTTAGTGTGAAGGATTTCAGTTTTTGACCATTTAGTATGATATTGGCTGTTAGTTTTTCATAGATGGCTTCTATCAGTTTGAGGTAGAAACCATCTATTCCAATTTTTTGTAGGGTTTTTATCATAAATGCATGTTGGATTTTGTCAAATGCTTTTTCTGTGTCTATGGAGATAATCATATGGTTTTTGTCCTTGGCTCTATTGATATAGTGTACTACATTGATTAATATATATTGAACCATCCCTGCATCCCTGGGATGAATTCCACTTGATCAGGGTGTATGATCTTCTTGATGATCTTCTGCATTCTGTTTGCCAGTATCTTATTAAGGATTTTTGCATCTATGTTCATTAGTGAGATTGGCCTATAGTTCCCTTTTTCGGTTGGGTCTTTCCCTGCTTTGGGGATCAAGGTGATGCTTGCTTCCAGGAATGAATTTGGGAGTATTGCTTCCCTTTCAATTTCACTGAAGAGTTTAAACAGTAGTGGCAGCAGTTCCTCTCTAAATGTCTTGTAGAATTCAGCAGTGAAGTCATCAGGGCCCAGGCTTTTCTTAGTTGATAAGTTTTTAATTACATTTTCAATTTCATTGGTTGATATTGGGTTGTTCAGAATTTTTAGATCTTCTTTGTTCAACTTTGGTATTTCATATGTATCTAGGAATCTGTCCATTTCTTCTGTGTTGTCCATCTTATTGGTGTATAGGTTCTGGAAGTAGGTATTGATGGTCCTCTGGATTTTTGCTGGGTCTGTTGTAATGTCACCCTTTTCATTCCTAATTGCATGGATTTGGGCCTTTTCTTTCCTTTTTCTGGCAAGGATGGCTAAAGGTTTATCAATTTTGTTGATTCTTTCAAAGAACCAACTCTTGGCTTCATTGATTTTTTTGTATTGTTCTCTTAGTCTCCATTGCATTGATTTCTCCTCTGATCTTTATAATTTCCTCCCTTGTATGAGCTTTGCGGTTGTCCTGCTCTTCTTTTTCTAGAAGCTTGAGGTTCAACATCACGTTGCTTAATTGGGCTCATTCTGTTTTCCTAATATGCCTATTCACTGCTATGAATTTCCCTCATAAGACTGCTTTCATTGTGTCCCATAGATTGTGATATGTTGTATTGTCATTGTCATTTAATTGAAGGAACTGCCTGATTTCTTCTTTAATTTCTTCTATGACCCATTGGTTATTCAGAAGTGTGTTGTTCAATTTCCATGTGTTTATGAAATTTTTTGAGTTTCTTTTGCTATGGATCTCCAATTTCATCACACTATGGTCTGATAATATACAGGGGATAACTTCAATTCTTTTTCACTTAAACATATTCTATGTGTGTGTATGTGGTCTATTTTGGAGAATGACCCATGTGCAGCTGAGAAGAATGTGTATTCTGATTTTGTGGGGTGGAAGACTCTGTAATTATATGCCTATGTGTAGATTTTTTTTTGATCAAGGCTATTTGGAGTCCTATATGCCTCACTTATCTGTATGTCAAGCTCTTTTCCCCTGCTTGGGAAGTTTTCTGTCATTATTTCTGTGAAGAGATTTTTTTATGTCATCTGCACTCTCTCCTGTTTCTTCCTTGAGCCCAATCAGTCTTATGTTATTCTTCTTTGCATCATCTAGCAGCTGCTGGATTGATTTCTCATGTTCCCTTATAATTTTGAAGCAATTTTTCTTTTTCTGGTCACTAATTGCAATCTTATCTTCTATATCTGAAATTCTGTCCTCACATTGGCTCATTCTGCTGTGTAGACTTTCAGTGGAATTTTTCATCTCCTGGAAATCTCTTTGCATCTGTTTTATGGATTCCATTTGTTTCTTATGTTGGGATTCCATCATGTTCCTCAGCTCCTCTCTAGATTTATTAATCATGTCTTGCACTAGGGGCACAATTTCTCCTGTTATCTGAGAAATTATTTCTGATTTCATTTTTTCCAGATCCCCTTTTTTTGCCAGTTCAGTGGGTCCAGGTTGTTGAGTATCAGAGTGTTCCATCTCATTTCCCTTTGGGGTTGCTGTAGGTGATCTGGAAGTCTGGTTTTGAGACTTATTTATGTGTTTTCTCATTTCGACTGGGGCAGGGAGCTGTTAGTGCCTGCACAGATTACCTTCTCTGAGCTGGGTGAGGTGGGACAGGGGCCAGGAGCAGCAGTAGGGATGGTGACCCAAAAGCCCTTTCCTGTGGGCTGGGAGCAGCCGGAAGGATGGTGACTGGGAAGCCCCTTCCTCTGGACCAGGAGCAGTGGGACGACGGCTCAGAAGCCTCTACCTCTGGGCTGGGAACAGTGGGACTCAGTACCTTGGTCTGGTGGTCTGGTGTCCTCTGCGTCTTTGTAGTGTGGAATCAGGTGGCTGCCTGTCTGCAGCAGGATGATTTGGTCTCTTCTGCATGACTCAGGACCTTGGTAAGGCGTGCACAGACCTGCCTGTCTGCAGCGGGCTGATTCGGCGTGTGTTCCACGTGACTGATGTTTGTGAAATTTTGCAGGGGAGATTCCCTGGGTTAGGGATACTCATCACACCCTGGCATGTTAAACACTCTGAAAAGTGCTGAATGACATTGTATTATTATTGGACATAACACCATAGTACTGTGTGTCATATTGTCATAATAATGTGTATTATATAATATCATTGTAATATAGTAGTGATAATAACTGTTCTGTTTAATGCAGCAATTTCAATTGGCAAGAACACTTTTTCCTTTTGTGAAAAATATCAACTTTGAGACAAGTGGAATCAAAATGTAAGCAGACCCTTGCAGTCACCTATATTCCACCTTTGTGCACAAATTCTTCAATCTGGGTTCACTGGGACATTATACATATGGCACATTTTTTGCAAAAAATGGCTACAACAGTTACTCTCCTTCTGTCCATTTCCAAAGTCACTTTGGCCTTGGCCTAGTGGCTAGCTTTGGCTAACAGGGCAATAACAAATATGCCACAAGCATAGACTTAAATTTCCTCGTGCATTAAGGCTTGTCTTCACTTGTTGGATGTAAAATCCTGAGAATAACGTTTGAGTAAGCCAGAGAAAGACCATTAAAGAGGCCACCGAGAGGAGCAACAAGGCAAGCCAAGTGAATGGGGCTGTCCAGGATCAGCCAGCCTGCAGACAGCCTTTCACCAAACTGCACATTATATACAAACGTGGCCAAAATCACTAAAGCAAGCAAATTTTCCCAGCGGAGTCCTGCCAAAATGGCCAGTACACAGAATCATGAACAAATAAATGGCTTTTCAGTCAATAAATTTTGAGATATATCGCAATGGGAGACTTGTACCTACCACTGCACGAACATACTGCCCTCTTTTCTAGGATTGAAGACCTACAAGACCAGGAACTTTGTCTTGATTACACTGTGGTCCCCAAGCCTAGGACAGAGTCTGGTCTAGAGTAGCCCTCAGGAAATATTTGTTGATGAATGAACAGTATCTCATGGAGCCAACTACTCTCTATTCTTGGGGGTTAGGGAGGGAAGAGTGAAGAGAAGGAGTTCAGTTAGCCCTCTATAGATTTGGGTTTCATATCTATGGATTCAAGTAACTAAAGATGTGGGGAAAAAATCACATCTGTACTGCATATGTACAGACTTTTTCTTGTCATTCCCTAAACAATAAAGTCTAACAACTGTTTACACAGCAGTTACAATATATTAGGAACCATATGTAATCTAGAGATGATTTAAAGAATATGGGAAGATGTGCTTAAATTATATGCAAACACTGTGCTGTTTTATGCTGTACAAAAGGAGTCCTTGCAGGGAGGGGTGGAGGATAGGAAACAACCCCTAAGGATCCAGAAAGGTGACTGTACTGTTAGGGAAGAGGAGCAGATGACAAATTCAGGGGATCAGGAGTGCTTTGTAGAGAATGCTTTGTATTCTTTTTTAGAGGCATAAAAATTCAGGGGTGGGAGAAATGGGAAGATGTTAAGTCAAAGTGAATAAAATTGCAGTTATGTAGGGTAAATAAGTCTATTATACAATGTGAAACTACTGTTAATAGTATTGTAATGGCAACATGGTAATTTGCCAAGATATTCGTACCACAGAAAAGGAAAGAAGGAAGGAAGGGAAGAAAGAAAAAGGAAGGTAACTATAGTCACTTCACTGTATACATGCATATATATGGACATTATGTTGTACATCTCAAATACATACAATAAGAATGTTAAGAGTAGAAAATTTCATACAACAGAAAGTAGAGATTAATTTTTTAAACTTCTTTTGAAATTGAATTCCCACATCAGTAACTATAACTTACTGCCATCTTGTTTCATCTGCTCTAAGCAAAAAAATAATGTGCGACTGTGGCCACCCTATTAGATATGAGGTCTGTAGGTCCTTTTTAAAATTTAGCTGATTCTTAGTCTGTTATACAGGAAATTGATTTAGAGCTCTTTCAGTTTTCTCCTAAATATAATATCACAAATGAAGCAACCACTATTACTCATAAAACTCCAATCCTTTCAATCTTGGCATATTATTTTAAAGACTTTTATAGGTTAACTGCATATTATGAACTCAGTTCAGCCACCTTAATGAAAACACCCACTTGAATGAAAAAAATGCAATTAAATTTAACTGACTTAGAGGAAGGGATGGCACAAAATACCTAAGTAAGACTGAGATAATTTTTATATGAAATAGCAAAGGTGAAGATATTTTGGAGCCAATACCAAAAGGCTGACACTTTGAGCAAGCCTGAGAGTCCCAGCTGTACATTATTTGGCTGGCTCCTCCTCCACACACACAAGGACTCCATCCTCTTGCCTGAACAGGTTCTTTGAATTTGCTCAGTTCAGGTTCTGAGTCAAGTTTAAGTCAAAGGACCAACAGCACACCATTGGCTCCTCACTTCTCAAACCTACTTTACTAATGAGTTTACTGTCAAGATAACTTTGTAAACAATTTTGCTTCCATGTCTTTTTAAAAAAATAGTCTTTATTCAGTTAATAAAATTGCTTAAGAATCTAAGGGACCCATGTTTATAGCAGCACAGTTTGTAATAGCTAAAGCTTGGAAACAGCCCAAGTGCCCATCAACTGGAAACTGGATAAAGAAGATGTGTTTTTTAAATAAAATGGAGTACTACTCAGCCATAAAGAATGAGAAACTAGAGACATTTATAGTTAAATGGATGCATATTGAGACCATACTCTTAAGTGAAATAAATAAGCCACACGTGTAAATACTGACTAGTTTCTCTAGTGTGAGAAACTGAGAGTGTAAATAAGGATTAAAATGAATAAAATTAATAATTGATAATTTGAAATAGGAAAAGGTCCAAAGGTGTAGGGTTGGTGGGAGGGGAAGGTGAAAGGAAAGAATGGAAAGGAAAAATTATGAGAAAGAAAAAAATGGAAATGAAATCTATGTAAATAGGGAAGCGGGGAAGGGGTGAAGGGGACACAAGTAATGGGGAAAAAATAAGAACCAAGATACATCATGTACAGGTACAAGCACCCAATGATAAATGTAAATGTATTATATGCCTAAAATGTACCAATAAAAGGATAAAATAAAAATTAAAAAAGAAAGAATCTAAGGGCCAAACCCTATGAAAAAATCACATTACTCTTGCTTCCATTTATACCATTAAAATGTACAAGCAAAATAGTCCAAACAACAGCTGTATATAAAAAAGTAGGCAATTGTATCAGTGAAATCTCTTTAAAACTTTAATTATATTTTTGAAAATGTCCATATGGTCAAATATCAATTGTCAAAATAGGATATACTATAAATAGCTGTATATTGTGCACTGACCCTCCTCCAATGTTTTTTACAAAAGTTAACAATATAGTTGTTTCTGCTATCTTTCTGGAAATATTCAATACCCTCACAATTATATAGGCAGGTGCCCCTTGTTTATTTCTCTTCTCAGTTGATAACATGATACAAACCCTAACACACATTTCGATTTCTTTCCTCATCATTTCCAATGGGACTTAGCATTCAACTCGCATTAGAATAACTAGGATTAGCTCTCTTTAAATGCTGCATAGTCTCCTGTTGTATGACAAAATATGATTTATCATTCTCCTACTGATGGATATATAGGCTATTTTCAGTCCTTTGGTATTATAGAAAATGCTGCAAATAATAGTCTTTAAGGATATGTGTTGTAAGTCAATCTATGGGACAGAAGCCTTCACATGGAACTGCTGAGGCAAAAATATATGCATTTAAAAATGCAATAGATAGTGACAACTTTTATAGTGGCTGTTTAAAAATTATACCACTAGGCTCCCAGCCCAGAGGAAGGGGGTTCCAGGCTGCCTTTCCACTGCTCCCAGCCCACAGCTAGGGTCTTCCAGGCTGCCAGTCCACCACTCCCAGCCCAGAGGAAGGGGCTTCTGGGCCGCCTCTCCACCACTTCCAGCCCAGAGGTAGGGGCTTCTGGGCTGCTGCTCCACCTCTCCCAACTCAGAGGAGGAGGCTTCCAGGTCCCCATTCCACCACTCCCAGCCCAGAGGAAGGGGCTTCTGCACCACCTTTCCACTGCTCCCAACCCAGAGGTAGCAGTTTCTGGGCCCCTGTTCCACCACTCCCACCCAGGAGGAAGGGGCTTCTGGGCCACCATTCCACCACTTTCAGGGCAGAGGAGGTGAGCTGTGCAGGTGCAAATAGCACACCCCCCCATTGATATGAGAAGACAAGTAAACAAGTCTCAAAACTGGACTTCCAGATCACCTGCAGCAACCTCAAAGGGAAATGAAATGGAATACACTGATAATCAACCACCTGGACTTGCTGAACTGGCAACAATGGAGGATCTGGAAAAATGAAATCAGAAATAATTTATCAGATAACAGCAGAGTTTGTGCACATAGGGCAAGACATGATTAATAAATCTAGAGAAGACACAGATAAAAAAAAATAGAGGAGCTGAGGAACATGATGGAATCCCAACATAGGAAACAAATGGAATCCACAAAACAGGTGGAAACAGATTTCCAGGAGATTGAAAACTCCACTGAAAGTCTACACAGCAGAATGAGCCAGTGTGAGGACAGAATTTCAGATATAGAAGATAAGATTGCAATTAGTGATCAGGAAAAGAAAACTTGCTTCAAAATTGTAAGGGACAATGAGAAATCAATCCAGCAGCTGCTAGACAATGCAAAGAAGAACAACATAAGACTGATTGGAGTCAATAAAGAAACAGGAGGGAGTGCAGATGACATAAAAAAATGTTCACAGAAGTAATGGCAGAAAACTTCCCAAGCAGGGGAAAAAACTTGACATACAGATAAGGGAGGCAAATAGGACTCCAAATAGCCTTGATTAAAAAAAAATCTACACATAGACATATAATTGTTAAGATTCCAGAAACCCAATAGAAGAACAAAGTTCTACAAGCAATTAGAGAAAAGAAAAAAATCACATACAAAGGAAAGCCCATCAGAATCACAGCAGACTTCTCAACACAAACCATCAAGGCAAGAAGAGCTTGGAGTGACATATTCCAAGCCCTAAAAGAAAACAGCTTCCAACCCAGATTGATGTACCCTGCAAAACTATCTTTCAAAATTGATGGAGAAATAAGATACTTTCATGACAAAGAGCACCTTACGAACTTCATGAATACCAAACCAGCACTCCAAAAAATTTTAGAAAATATCCTAGGAAAAGACAATGAGGATCACAGCCCCAGGAAGAACAGCAGAATGAACTCATCTGGCATGACAAGAAATTAAAAGCAAAGGGGGAGAATCCAACAAAAAGAAAAAGTCATGACAGTGATAAGTCAATACGTTTCAGTTATAACCATTGATGTTAATGGTCTCAATTCACCAATCAAAAGAAATAGACTGGCACAATGGGTCACAAAGCAAAAAAGAACAATATGCTGCATACAAGAAACACAATTCAAAAAGAAACTCATAGATTGATAGTAAAAGGATGGAAAAAAAAATACTCCATGCAACGGGAACCTGAAAAAAAGCAGGAGTAGGTATCCTCTTTGCAGATCAAGCGGATTTCAAACCAACACTGATTAATAGAGACAAAGAAGGACACTACATCCTTGTAAAGGGAACAATCCAACAGGAAGAGATGACAATCATAAATATCTATGCATCAAACACTAGTGCACCCAACTATATAAAACAAATACTAATGGATGTGAAAAGTCATATATGCACTAATAAAATAGTAATGGGGGACCTCAATACCCCAATGTCACAAATAGATAGATCAATTAGACAAAAAATAAGTAATGAAATACTAGAACTCAATCGAACTCTTGAAAAAATGAACTTAACAGATGTTTACAGAGTGTTCCACCACACAAAATCAGAATACACACTCTTTTCAGCTGTACACAAGTCATTCTTAAAAATAGACCACATACTCACTCATAGAACATGTTTAAGTAAGTGCAAAGGAATTGAAGTTAGCTCCTGTATATTATCAGACCATACTGCGTTGAAATTTGACATCAATAGCCAAAGAAACAGCAAAAACTTCATAAACGCATGGAAATTGAACAACACACTTCTGAATAACCAATGGGTCACAGAGGAAATTAAAGAAGAAACCAGAAAGTTCCTTCAATTAAGTGACAGTGACAATACAACATATCAGAATCTATGGGACACAATGAAAGCAGTCTTATGAGAGAAATTCATAGCAGTGAATACACATATTAGGAAAACAGAGTGACCCCAATTAAACAACCTGATGCTGAACCTCAAGCTTCTAGAAAAAGAAGGACAGGACAAACCCAAAGCTCATGTAAGGGAGGAAATTATAGAGATCAGAGCAGAAATTGATTCCATGGAGACTAAGAGAACAATACAAAAAGATCAATGAAGCCAAGAGTTGGTTCTTCAAAAGAATAAACAAAATTGACAAACCTTTAGCCAACCTTATCAGAAAAAGGAAAGAAAAGGCCCAAATCTATACAATTAGGAATGAAAAGGGTGAAATGACAACAGACCCAGCAGAAATCCAGAGGATCATCAATACCTACTTCCAGAACCTATATGCCAATAAGATGGAAAGCACAGAAGAAATGGACAGATTCCTAGATACATATGAATTACCAAAGTTGAATGAAGATGACCGAAAAATCCTAAACAACCCAATATTAATCAATGAAATTGAAAACATAATTAAAAACTCAACAACTAAGAAAAAGCCCGACTTCACTGCTGAATTCTACAAGACATTTAGAGAGGAACTACTGCCACTGCTGTTTAAACTCTTCATTGAAATTGAGAGGGTAGCAATACTCCTGAATTCATTCCTGGAAGCAAGCATCACCTTGATCCCCAAAGCAGAGAAAGACCCAACTGAAAAAGAGAAACTATAGGCCAATCTCACTAATGAACATAGATGCAAAAATCCTTAATAAGATACTGGCAAATAGAATGCAGAAGATCATCAAAAAATCATACACTCTGACCAAGTGGGATTGATCCTAGGGATGCAGGGATAGTTCAACATACGCAAATCAATCAATGTAATATGCTATATCAATAGAGCCTAGGACAAAAGCCATATGATTATCTCCATAGATGCAGAGTAAGCATTTTACAAAATCTAACACACATTTGTGATAAAAACCCTACAAAAAATTGGAATAGATGGTCTCTACTTTAATCTGAGAAAAGCCATCTATGAAAAACCAACAGCCAATATCATACTAAATGGTCAAAAACTGAAATCCTTCACACTAAAATCAGGAACAAGACAAGGATGTCCACTATCACCACTCTTGTTCAATATAGTTTTAGAAGCATTATCCATGACAATTAGACAAAAGAATGAAATAAAAGGAATAAAGATAGGAAATGAAGAAGTGAAATTGTCACTATTTGCACATGACATGATACTCTATATAGAAGACCCCAAGAACACCACCAAAAGCCTTGTAGACTTAATAACCAAATTCAGTCAAGTAGCTGGATACAAGGTCAACACACAAAAATCAGTAGCTTTCCTCTACACGAACAACAGACTTACTGAGAGAGAAATAGTACAAATAATTCCTTTCACAATAGCATCCAAAAAACTGAAATACCTAGGAATCAACCTAACAAAAGAAATCAAAGACCTCTTCTCTGAAAACTATAGCAGTCTGAAAAGAGAGATTGAAGATGGTATCAGAAAATGGAAAGACATCCCCTGCTCCTGGGTAGGCTGGGTAGGAAGGATTGTATAGTGAAAATGGCTATACTTCCAAAATTGCTATATAGATTCAATGGAATCCCAATTGAAATTCCAGCAGCATACTTCATGGACCTTGAGAAAAGAATCCAAAAATTCATTTGGATCCAGAAGAGACCCAGAATAGCAAAAGCAATTCTAGGTAACAGGGACGTGGCATGGGGTATTACAGTCCCCAATTTAAAACTATACTACAAAGCTATTGTGATAAAAACAGCCTGTTACTGGCAAAGAAACAGACCTGAGGGCCAGTGGAACAGATTAGAAGATGCCAAAACAGCTCCAGACACACTCATCCACCTCATCTTTGACAAAGGAGCCAAATACCCTCACTGGAGGAAAGATAGCCTCTTTAATAAATGGTGCTGGCAAAATTGGGTTTCAACTTGCCAAAGATTAAAACTAGACCTATATCTTTCACCATGCAGTAAAGTAAAATCGAAATGGATTAAGGATCTAAATATTAAGATAGAAACACTGAATCACCTGGAACAGAGGTTAGGTAGAACTCTTGAAGACATTGGTATAGGAAAAGATTTCATGAACAAAACCTCAGTTGCCTGTGAACTAGCACAAACAATCAACAAGTGGGGTCTCTTCTTACTAAAAAGCTTCTGCACAGCAAGAGAAACCACCAGCAGTGCGAAGAGACAACCCACAATGTGGGAAACTTTACCTGTTATTCCTCAGACAAAGGTCTACTATCTTGAATCTGTAAAGAATTTAAAAATGATCAGACCTCCCAAATTTAAAGACACAATCTGAAAATAGGCATCTGAAATGAACAGACGTTTCTCAGACAAAGAAGTAGAAATAGCAAATAAACATGAAAAAATGTTCAACATCACTGGTCATTCGAGAAATGCAAATGAAAACAATGCTGAGATTCCAACTCACCCCAGAAAGAATGGCTGCTATCAAGAAATCAACCAATAACAAATGCTGGTGGAGTTGTGCGGAAAGAGAAACCCTGCTCCACTGCTGGTGGGAGTGAGGACTGGTGCAAGCACTGTGGAAATCAGTATGGAGATACCTCAAAGAACTAGGACTGGAAGTCCCATTTGACCCAGCTATTCCCCTGCCAGCGATCTTCTCCAAAGAATTAAAAGAATCATACCACAGTGATATATGTGCACCCATGTTCATAGCAGCACAGTTTGTAATAGCTAACACTTGGAAGCAGCCCAATTGCCCATCAACTGGAGACTGGATAAAGAAAATGTGGGTTTTTTTATAAAATGGAGCACTACTCAGCCATAATAAATGAGAAATTAGAGACATTTATAGGTAAATGGATGCACACTGAGGCAATACTCTAAAGTGGAATAAACAGGACACTCATGTGTAAATACTGAATAGTTTCTCTCATGTGAGAAACTGAAAATGTAAATAAGGACTAAAAGGTATAATAGATAACGTGAAATAGGAAGAAAAAGGGCAAAGGGAAAGGGGAAGTGGGAGGGGTAGGGGAAAGGAAAGAAGGGAATGGAATTAATATGAGAAAAGAAAAACTGGAAACAAAGTCTTTGTAAATAGGGAGGGATGGAGGGGTTGAAGGGAGGGCAGGGGAAGGGGGAAAAAGAAGAACCAAGAGAGATTATGTAAAGGTGCAAATTTCCAATGATGAATGTCATTATATTGTATACCTAAAATGTACCAATAAAATAATATTTTAAAAAAAGAGGCAAAAAGATTCAATAAAGGCATTTTGTTGCCTTTGCAAAAAAAAAATTATACCACCAGTAACAATATTTAATATGCTTATTTCTTTAAACTTTTCCACACAGAGTGCCACAAAATTTTGCCAATATGAAAGGTGAGGAATAGTAATTCATTGCATTTTCAATTTGCAATTCCCTTATTTTGAGCTATCTTTTCATAAACATAATATTGCTTATATTTCCTTTACAGTGGGCTACCTATTTATGAATTTTTCCCATTAATATGATTATTGATTATTTCTTCACTATTGACAATTTATAATAAATCAATAATGTTTAACATAAATGTAGGAGAAGAAAAATACTTTTCCTTTCAACCCGTCTTAGGTTCTTTGTCTGGGACCCTGTAAATTAGGCTGATAGAAGACAGATTAATGAGGAAAAATAATTTACTTAATAAAAATTTTATATGATTCAGAGCCTTCATAAGAAAATGAAAATATTGAAGGAATGTTTAAAGACAAGTGTTTTTATATTAGATTTGATGAAAAGTGAAAAGTCATGAAAAAAGTATGAACCGAGAGTTCTGCTCATTCAGATGCCTTTAGGTGCTCCACTGTGTTTATAGATGAATGGGTCTTTCCAATGGGTACCGGGAAGTCCCTACTCATGGGACAGTTCTATGACCTGCCTCAGGGCAAGATCAGAGTCCTTCCTGGGCTTCCTAGCTCTCAAATTCCTTCAGTTCAAAATATTCAATGTGCCAATGTACCATATTTTGGAATAGCAGATCCTGATTCCCATCAAGAGCATCATATTTATGTAATTGAGAATATTAACCTTTAGGTGAATATTGCCTTTTGTTTTTCAGTCACTGTGAAATTTCTAAGTATGGTTTATCTCTTTCATAAGCAATCTATTCTATTTTTGATGCTTTCTTTCTGGGAATCAACCCTTAAGGATGTATTATATTTGTCCTGAGAATTTATATGTAGTGCTTATTTGCTAGGGATTATGCATAGGAACTTTTTAAAAGATTAAATGTGGGAAGGTTGTAGCAGTGACCTGGTGCAGCATGAGTATACCCAAATAGAATTTATCCTCAAAATAATTTATTTTTGAAGTGATTTTGAATCGTAACTGAGAAAGATCATAGACTTGAGATACAGTGAAAGAGTCTACATTTAAAATGTTCACTATAGAACATAGAAAAGCAGGTAAATTTGGGGATGTTTTCACTTTTATGCTCAATAAAGTTTAAGAGTTTGTGGATTACGAGATCAATGATGAAATTAAAATTCTAGTCTTGCAGGAATAGGGGTATATCAGAGAGATTTGTTTAAAAAAAAAGATCACTAGATGAGATAAGTTAGATTGAAAACAATATAAAGATTGAATTACAGAATTCAAATTGGCATTGAAAGACCCGTTTATAAAACAAATCATCATTAGGCAAAAGACTATAACAAATATCTCAGAATGTACAGAGAAAGGACAAAAACATTATGAAGTTGAGAAAAAAAGAAATTTGGATGGTAAGAAGAGAGGAAGAGCTCTGAATTTGAAGAAGATGGGGGGTGGAATTATCACATAACAGTGAGAATATTGTCACATTCAAATTTCTCAGCTGAGAGCTATAGAAAACAACCCTGGCTAATATGATCAGAAAATGAATTTACTTAAAAACACTGATTAGCTCAGAACATTTCAAAAAAGGCCCCTGAATCAGGTTTAGAGTCTAGGTCACTAGGAACATGCAGATCACCAGGCACAAATACTGCACCTTGGGCCACAGAAACACGGAGCCCTGCAGCCAGATCCCCCTCCCCCCCATGACTGCGCCTGTCACTGACACCAAGCTCCTGCCCAGAAGCAGCTTCCTTCCCTAAAGCCTACAGTGGTGCTTCCCAGCCATCACAGAGATCAGGCACCTGTATCCTGGCTACAAGGAAGGCGGGGGAAGGGCAACAGCGCCTTTCCACTTTTTAGAGGGACAGGTTTTTCCTTATTGAAAGAGGGATGCTTCAAACATAAAAAAAAGCGTGGGGTGTGGGCTGGGCTTAGTAAATCACTTGGAAGAAACCCAATGTGGTAAAAACAACAGCATGCTACTTCCTTGGTGAGTTTATGAAAGACCAATTTCCTTCTTGCTGAAGTCTCCCTCTTTGGATCTACTCATTTGCTGCTTTATGAATCAAGCTGCTAAATTGAGCTGCCTAGGTTGCAAGAGACTAAAGGCAGCCTCCAGACTAGGAAGATTTGAGTCCTTTGATTCCACATCACGAGAGAAGCTGGGTCCTGACAATAACCCTGTAAGTGATCTTGAAAACGGATCCTTTCCCAATTGAGCTTTCAAATGAGTGCAGTACTGGCTTCTCGACACCTCCTTGTGATCTGGCAGACACCCTGAGCTAGAGGTGTCTAGCTGAGCCAGTCTCACCCAGACAATTCCTGCCTCAAAGAAAAGGTTAAACATTACACGTAATTGAATTAGCTGGGTGTAGTGATGACACACGCCTGTAATCCCAGCTACCTGAGTGGCTGAGGCAGGAGGATCACAAGTTTGGGGCCAATCTGGGCAATTTAGCAAGGCCCTATCTCAAAATTAAAAGTGGGGAGCTGGAGTTGTAGGGCAAAACTCTCTAGGTTCAATCCCTAACAGCGTCCCCCCCAAACCCACTAAGTTTTACAGAATCTGTTACATGACAAGAGAAAGCTACTTTAAAAAATTAACAAAAATTTAACATTTAATCAAAATGGTCAACATTTAATCAAGATTCTTTAGACATTATGTAATCAAAACTAAAACTCCTGTCTACTTAGCAGAAACATAGTGTAAGATATAAGGAAACACCAAAACGTTTTTTCCTATGCTCTCAATACAGACCACCTCTAGTCACCAAAATGTGTGTGGGGATTTCTCTCACACACAATCACTATAGCACCAGATTTGAGAGGGGGTTTTGCAGCAGTTGAGTGTCCTCTAATTTAATTCAATTCTAACACTATTCACCTGGAGATAGATTCCCACAGCTTGAGGGCTCAGGCCCAAAAGACCACCCCCACTTCAGATGCCAGTTGCAAGTCGTACGTTGTCACTTATAGTTCTGACCAACGGGCTGTAAACTGAGGTTTGCACAGCTCTTTCTCAGGCTCGATGAATGTCCTAAGACAGCTCATAGCATTTACCGAAGTGCTCACTTACACGTGCCCGTTTCTTGTAAAGGATAACGCAAAGAATACAGGTGAACAGCCAGATGGAAAAGATGCCAGAGCGAGGGGTGTGGGAGGGGACCATCACTCCTCAGGACCTCCCACATATCCATATCCAGAAGCTTTCCAAACTCAGAGCTTTGGGGTTTTTATGGAGGCTTCGTTACGGAATTATGATTGATTACATTTTTGGCTCCCAGCCATCAGTCAACTTATTAGCATAAAGAAAGACACATCACTTCGGAGAGTCCAAGGATTTTAGAAATTATATGCTAGGAAACGGGACGAAGACTACTATATATTTTTTTTATAATTAACAAAATCACAAAAATCAACAAAAAAACCTATATATCAAAACAGAACATAGACGTGAGCTTTTTGCTTATGACCTCAGTGGTATAGTTTCCAGTGCCTCAGTGAGAACAACCAGAAAAGCTGTGTACATTGAAGAAAGATTCTGTTTGAAGTTCCCGAGAGAAGCGTGCTTATTGAGTTGGATTTCTGCCAAGGCTGGGAATTGAGGGGCCTTCTCTCTCAGAAAGAAAGAAGAAGATAGAAGGTGGTAGATGAAAGAATTTGCCCGTTCTGGACCTCCCTCCTTTCCTCGTTCTGCCTCCACAGCTTGCATGATCATCTCGAGGCACATTTGATGTAGCCTCCGGGAGCCGGTCCCAGGCAGGAGCAAAGCCTTGCAGAGGTGGCCATGTCGGCTGCGCATGCTCACACAGCTTCTCTGTCTGGTCTAACTCCTTCTTGGACTGGTAATTCCTGGTAAAGAAAAACAGCTCATAAACTCTCTGCCTGAGGCATTGTTCAGTATTGAAAGTAAATTCGAAATAAACAGAAACTAAAACATTTTTAAGGCATCAGAAATAGCTAATTAGGAAATATAATGGAGAAATGCACCCCATAAGTTTTAGTACGCTGTGTTTTCATTAGTGGTTCAAAATATTTCCCAATTTCCACTGTAATTTCTTCTTCTGAATCATAGGTTAACATACGTGTTGTGCTTAAAAGGTACATGGTAGGCACTGTGTAAGTGCAAGCTCTTATTAATGGAAAACATAAAGATAAATGTACATTCTCCTATATCTATACACATATAAACATAGGATAACAGGTAAAATGTAACTTTTACAATATGTAAACTTTTACAATATATATGACAAAGTAATAACACCAACTAGCATTTGTGGAGTGTTCTATACATATTCTGAGCATGACAACACTAAAGCATATATACTGTGTTCTATGCTTTACAAACGAGGAAACTGAGGCACACTAATTTGTCCAGATTATATAGTCAGTAAATGACGTAGACTAATTTTGAACCTAGAAAGTCTTATTTATAAAAAACTTTTGAATTCTGGTCCAGTTCTTATCATGAAAAACATAGTCATCACCTTCCCTTCTCAACCTCCATTAAAATAAAATAAGAAATAGCAAAGTAAATCCATAAGATGTGAGAAAGCCTGACCACACTGTAACTTGAACTCTGAAACATTTAGGTTTTTTCCAAGAAATGTTGGACTCAGCAGCACTGGAAGAAAAGACAACTGAGGGAGAACCATTTTGTCCCCACCCATACACTTAGAGGAAAGCTGTTTCTGGCTTTGGTTTCCAGTATGCTGGTGTAAATGCCAATTCTGAGCTAGGGGCATGGGAAAGCCCCAGAATGCACCCTGGGCTGGAGCTGTAAGGCTACAAGGATCTTAAGATCCAAGATTACAGCCTCCGCCTGCTACCTGGCCCACACCCCAGCACCAGAACTTTCAAAGCCTGGCTCTGCTTTGTCTGCCATGGAAACAGCAGAAAAGAGTGACAAAGAAAATGAAAAAAGAAAAACAGAAAGAAAAGTACAGGAAATAAAGATAAGAAGGAAAAAAAAAGTTAAAGGGGGAAAAGAAAAAGAAAAGAAAAAAGGGAGAAAAAGCCAAACCTCCAAAAAAACTGATGAAAGAAAGATAATAAATTTTAAAAAAAGATTAAGTTAAAAAATTCCTTTGTATTTTTGAATGAGTGGTTTCTTTCAAATATCTGCAGTCTTGGAGTCCAGCCAGCCATGATTTTCTCCCCCTAACTTTAGGGCCTGTGGGTTTGTGACATGCCCTCCCTATACCAGAAACCCTTCTGTCTGTTCACTCCAGACTCTGGTAACTGTCCAAGCTGATGTGTCATCGCTCATGTTGGTAGACAAAAAGCAATCAGGTCTTTGATTTTTGCTAGATGTGCCCATAGGGTGGGGGTTCAAGCTGACTGTAAGACTTACTACTGACACTCTCTGGTTTCTCCAGATAGAGGGCAGGTCCTGTGTTCTTCCCAGCTTGAGCTTACACTTCTCAGGATGCCCACAGCCTCTCTGTGGCAATTTTCTGCAATTTTCTCTCACCCAGTCACTTTGAGAGGGTAACACTGGAATCCTGGAAGGTGCTAGTGAGGTTCATATTTTCTTCCTTGGTCTGCTGGCCTTCTGGGTTTACCTTCTCTCCCTGGGCTTTGTTCTCTAGTCCAGGGTCAAGTTTATCAGTCAGTCGGTGCCATTGCTACTCCATGCCAAGAGGAAGAAAACATAGAGCCAACTTGGAGGTGGTAGATGTTCTGTGACCAAGGAAAATTTTCTTTAAAAGATATGTTATTATTAGCTCTAGGCAAGATTTCAAAAACCTAATTAACAAGTAGTTTTCATTCCAGAAATGCAAAGATGGTTCAACACATGCAAATCCACAAAGGTAACACATTAGAGAAATAGAAGCAAGGACAAAAATCACATGATCATCTCAATATATGCAGAAAAAGCCTTTTATAAAATTTAAAATTCATTAATGAAGAAAAAACCCTGTATAAAATAAGCATAGAAGGACCTTACCTCAGTCTTATAAAAGACATTTATGACAAACCTTCTGCGAATGCCATATTAAACTGGGAAAACTGAAAGCTTTCCCTCTAACTTCGCCTTGTTTCCCCCATCCCAAGCTCACTGAGGGGCTCTCTCTGGAATTCCCTTACCTACCTTAATGCCAAGTAAAGCAGGAGAGCAGAGTCACCTCCCATTGCTTCCATGAAATCTCCTTTTCCATCCCAGAAGAAAATCCTGAGGAGTGTAGGCATACCCATAAGGACTTTGTCACATGACAATATCTGTCTCTTGGGCTTATTCAGATTCAAAATAAAATCACACACAAACTGAACTCTGTTTCCTAGGCCCGCTCATTCTACTTGACAATCATTATCCCTCTAAAATGTGCCCACAGTCACACCCACACCCTTCCCTATGAAGAAGAGTTTTAAGTTTCAACCATCTGGCCTTTTTGTGAGACTCAGACTTAGCGCACACGGACACCATGGTCGTGACTTTTTGTCCTATTGACCTGTAGATTTTCAGTTAATTTTAATGAACCTCTGGAAGGCAAAGGGAAAGCTTTCCTTTCTCCTCTATATAAGCTTTTGATAAAGAGAATTGTTTTCTTCATTTGTTTACTCATTTCGGTACTGCAGAAGAGTAACTGTAGCTTGTTTTTGAATTTACAATCACAGCTTCTTTCTGCTTGACTTGTCAGTTCTACTTTGGTGCTTTTTCTTTAGGAAATAATAAGAAAAATACAAAGGAGAATTTCTCCTTTGATATTCATACCAAGCTTATTGTTAATAGCTCTGGTCCTCTCCTCCTCTCATTAGAAAACAAAACAAGCAAAAACAGGAAAACGAATGGAATAACCTAAATGTCTGAGGAGAAAATAAAGATACAAAAGTGTAATGGAGCAACACTTCACTATTAAGTATAATTTATAAAGATATACAAGCTGTCAAAATATACTGATTCCCTTAACTGAGTCATCCTATTTAGAAGGATCGCAATGCTTAGTTAACTGAAGAAAATCTTCCTGACAGATGAGCTTGCACATTTTATTAGCACATGTTTACAATATATTCAAAACAAGCAGTTATAATCATGTTGGGGAGAAGGTACATCACATAGGAGCCTAATAACCTCAATGAATGTAAACATTACATGTCATCAGCGTGAGATAAGATTAATAATATTGACAAGCATGAAAATGGACAAGGGGGATTTAGAGGAGGTGGAAGGGAGGCAGAAGGGAAGGGGATTTAAAAACAGTATGCATTTTCAAAGTCTAGCTTGTTGAAGATTTTCTTATTATTTGCAGGACGTCCTTTGTCCTTATTGGTCAGTCTTCCTGGCACCCACTCCTACGTCCTGACTGAAACGTATCTTAACTTTTCCTTGTCTTTTCTGGATTCTGTCCCTCATCAGTTGGTTCCTTGCAGTTTATCCCCAGGTGGGAGTGGAGGTAGTGGAGGAAGGCACTTTCAATTATTCTGATCCTTTGGAGAAAAGTATTTATGAAAGAAAAGAAAGCATTTGCAAAATTTAAATTTCATCTTAGTGCAGGCTATTCTGCCCTGAGAATATTATTTTTTCTAAGACAGATTATGTGGGTTTTCCCCTCTTCTTACAAAAGATTTCTCTTGGGGCAAGATGGGAGGGTGGTTCTGGAATGGAGAGAAAAGCTACTTTGCTACAAATGCACATATTTGTTTCTCCTGAATGGTATAATTGGTAGTTACCATTACCTTTTTCTGTTTTTTCTATAATTAAAATGTCAATAAATAACATCTATAGTAATAAAATCAGAAAAACATACAATGTCATGTTAAAGGTCATTTTATGTGATCAAGAGTGTTAAAGAAAAAGATATTCAATGATACTCATTAAAACACGGTAAGGAAGATTATATTCAAGACCATTGCTGTGTGGTAGGAGCACAGTGATGGGATTTTGGAGGTTGGGAGAGGAGGAGAGGGGAGAAGAGAATGGAAGGGATCACTGTCAACTGAGGAATTTAGGTTTCAACACTCAAACCAAGGAATGAGGGACCACATCAAATGCTGAGGGAGGGATGTTTTTGCTAAGCTGACTTAGCAGATTTGCTAAGACTAGATTTTACAAGGAGACACACAGAGGAGCCTAGGAGAAGCTTCAGGTGCGTGACTACAGTTGGATCAAGCAAAGACCCTTTATCAACTATTACTATCTATGACCTTATGGACTACCAGAGCGTTCTTCAGCATTGTTTTTGATTTTAATCCTTCTTATATCAGCCAAATTTTTTTTTATCACTATCACTTCTCTTAGAAATGCAAGCTTCATTGTCATCACCACCATCAAAATTTTTGTTTTTGCCTCATATATGAGTTTAAACATAAAATGTAAAAGCATGTCCCTATATTTTAGATTGAAAATCTAAATTACTGAGGATTCATAATTTTTAAACTCTAAATTTTAGTTTCCATAAAACTAGGAACCAAAATATCCTTTCAAATTGGTGGGAAGTCTGTTCACAGAACATTGAAGAAAATTAAAAACAAGCTGAAAAAAAATGAGGCTTACCAATTCGTGATGACTTACCTCTTGCATATGCATTACTTTTAATCTATTTTAAATTAGCTATTCATTTTAGACATATGTTCTTGTATTATGCATAGCTTGTCCAATTAATCTTGGACACTGTCCTTTCCTAATCCTTTCTTTTACTTTCAAGTAAAAAACAAAATACAAACCTCAAGTATATAAAATTTCATTGCCACTTTTTTTAAATACTAAGATTTTTCTTTCAGACTACCTTTCTTTGTTTGGATTGCCATTTCCCTTTTAGTGATTTTTTAAAAAATGAACTATTTCCCCTATATTCATATCCTGGAAAGAGTTTTGTTATGGTTTAGGGTGAGATTTCTCCACTGTGCCCCGTTGATATTTGCTATAGTGTGGGGTGTCCCATGCATGGTAGATGAGGATGTGACACAATACCCAACACCCCACAAATAAAAGGAGGAAAGGCTCCTTTATTAGGCTCACAGTTGTAGAGGTTTCAGTCCATAGTCCACTGGTTGCAAGGCAGGGCAACACAGCAGAGACACATGGGAGAGGAGGAAGCACTAATGGCTCAGGAAGCAGAGAGACTGATCATGGGAGGAGGAGAGAGGCAGACCCTTCTCAGCCATGCCCCCAGGCACCCACCTCTTCCCAACATCACATTTAGCTAAGAACTCATCAGTGGACTCCTCCGTGATGCGTATCAAAGCCCCTGTGGTCTAATCAGCTCCCCAAAGCCCCACCTATGAGTGCATGAGGATTTGGGGGAACATCGAGATATGAATCATAACAAACAACATATTTGGCCTGGCTTCTACCCATCTCAATGCCATAAACACTGTGGTACTCAATGTGACAACCAAAAATGTCTCCAGATGCAGCTAAATGTCTTCAGTGGATGAGAGTGGGTCAAAGTGAGTTGAGAAGCACAGGGTGAGGATGAATTTTAGGCTGTCATTTTCAGCTCATCATTTCTAAGTGTGATTTGTAAGTGAATTATTCTTTTAAACATCAAAGTGAAGAGGCCTTTTACAGTAGGGTTTTCTTTTCCATAAAGAACGTAGATAAGAGCCTGAGAAATGGCCCACTTAGTCAATGGCCCTCCACTCTGGTTATTTTCTCTCTGCCACTGGTAGCAGGAAGCACTTTGGAAAGAGTATGGCTGTAATATTTCATGCTACCAGTCTCAGAAGGTCAGGCATGAAGCTCCCACCTGAACCCCATCCTAACTTTCCCTGCTCTTCAGAAAAGATGTGAAAGTGTAGACCCCACCGAAGAACGCTGAAGACTCTACCTTCCTTCTCCTTGAGTTTCAGGCCCTTTCTCTTAGGTCTCAACCACACTTTCAGTTGCTCAGTTGGCTGGGAATTTTTTAAAAGGCACATTGGTCTCCCTAAACCTCAGATTCCTCCACTGAGCTTGGGAACTTGTGTACAAGCCTCTTGGGAGGAATCTTTCTGTAATAATCCACATCCTAACTATCTGAAGTAGCACAGACCACACACCATGTAGACATATATTTTTCTGTGTTAGTACTCCACCCCAACACATGCCACCACTGGTGCTTTAAATCTTTAAACATCCTGGTTTGGAAGCTACAGAAATAGTTTCAGGAAGTGTAGCTGGCCTATAGTAAAAGAATGTGACTACAGAATTACGTGTATGGATTGTGAAGAAAACATCAATTTTTTACTTCCTCTGACCACTGAGGTGGTGGTGAGTCTTTTCTACCACGGATGAAGAAGTAGACCAGCCTCAAATCATCTCTGCTCACTCTTGGTAATAGTACCACAGTCATGTTTATTTACACAGTCTTAGTTCAGTAATTAGAAAATCCAATACTGACAACAAGCATAAATTGGAACTCTTTAAATCAAACTGTCCTGTATCCCCTTGAACAGGTACATTCCAGAAGAAAGCTTGCTTGGGGAGGGGAGGGAGTGACCCTTTGGCTCTCACTTGGCTTCCTGCTCCCTCCTTCTCGATGGCTCAGGTCCCCCTAGACCTGGCTGGGGTCAAAGTGGGGGGAAGAGAGGAGAGGCACGGGGAGGTAACACCTCTTACTTGCTGCATGAATTTGTGTTTTGTGATATGTGTTACAGTTGTGTCATCCATCAGTGGATATCTAGTCTCAAAAGGTCAGGCATGAAACCCCTACCTCAACTCAACTCCATCCTAACTTTCCCAGGAATGAAAGCTGACTCCTTCTCACATGTTGGAGCTCTTCAGAGGTTCCCTGCTTTTCTCATTGCCCCTTGACCTGCACAGTTAAATTTCAGTTCTAGATGATCCTTGATAATGCTGTTCTTAGTCCATGACCACTAGGTAGTTTATGTCCAGATTCTTACAACCAAAGTTTACTTGTTCTGTCTGCTTGGCAAAGGCCAAGACCCTCCTGTGTGGCTCTTATTTGATTGAGGCCAAACACTCGGGTGTCCTTTGATGTACAAACCACAAAGGCAGGAAGATGCAAGGCAGCAGCATGCTCTCAATCCAACACCACAGTGCTTGGCTGATCTCTAGACTTCCAGAGCAGGAGTAGAATGCCACTCATGATCTACATCTATGGAGTGTGAGTTAGCCATCAAGTAGCCTATTGTGTCTCCTGAAGGAGGTGGTCCCTTGAAGCTCCACTCAAAAAAAGATTTGGTGTGAGAAGAAAGCAGCTTTCCCTCAAGGCAGGAAGTGGAGCAGACTCACATTCATTCTTTCTAAAATATTTATTGAGCATCTACTGTTAGACACTCACTGTTTCAGGTGCTGAGATGCATACAGAACTGAATAAAATTCTTGCCTTACCATAGCCCATTTCCCTTGGCCACAACTCTGTATAAGGAAATAATTTCTCCATTCCTACCATTCCAGTGGAGATAGAGTTCTAGAACTGCAACATCCATCCCAGGCAGAAATTTCCTGGGTAAATTCTGCATGTTATCACTGTGGCTAATCAGCTAGAATCCTGGTTATCTTCTTAGTACTTGGGTGGAAAATGAGGCAGGATGAGACTCATTACAATGTGAAAACAAATCCTAAAAGGAGGCTCAGGTGCCTGGAATTTAGGGCATGCTGAAGGCAAATCCTAGGGAACTTCGTGGGCTCACAGGCACGTAGGTAGATTCTAGGTGCACCTCATAAGCTCATCACTCAAGCAGGGAGCTCTTGGATGAAACATTACAGATTCATACTCCATGATGCAAATTTTTAAAAAATTATAGTAGTAAAATATATGGAACATAAATTTGACCATCTTAAACACTCTAGGTGTACAATTTTGTGGCATTAAACGCACTCATAATGTTGTGTGATCACCAAGGATTTTTTGTAAACTGATGAAACTACATTGATGAGATCAACTATCTTTTACAGGAATGAGTTGAATTTTTTTGGTCTGATAGGAATTAAACAAAACAAGGAGCACATGACAGTGGCTAAAGGCATGGGCTTGGGGGACAGACTGCCCAGGGTGGGGAAGGCTGCCTCTGTCACTTAGCATGTCTTCTCTCTCTGTCTTTGGTCATCACTTTCCTTCTGTGTATAATAAGGATAATAGGACCTGTTTCATAGCACTGTGGTGAAAATTAAGTAAATTAACACATGTAAAGTGCTTGGAACAGTGCCTGATCCAGTAAATGATCAATCAATTTTATCATTGGTAAGTGCAAAAGAATTGCTTGTGTAGTTGAAAGCTCATTCATTTTTAATATAAATCTTCTTTAAAAGTGTTACAATGACTTCATTCTGCTTTGTTCCCTAGATAAGCTTTATTTGAATAGCCATTATGTTCCCCGCCATTTGTACTTAGCACTGGGGACAAACTATCAAAGTTACATAGATATACGCAACCTGACCTCCAGTCACTAGTCACTGAAGATCTACTGGTGGAGAAAGGGAAAGGGAGCAGGGAGAAGGTGATGGTTCCTGCTCACGGGGGCACCTGGTGAGCTGGGGCTTGAGGGAGCTTGAGGCGGACAGCAGAGCAGAGGCTGCCCAGGAATGATCAGAAGACTTTTAAATCCGGTTCAGCAGTAACAATTTATATTGCAAGGAAATCTTCTAAATGTGTTTCATCCTTCATAGATTAATGAACAAGTATAGACCATGGCCCAGACTTTGCACTTTTCTTGGAAATTCACACCCTTCATCACTGATTGTAGGTAACTCAGCCAGGTAGAGAGCTGTTTGTTCTTAAATGAAATCCTACTGCGGAGATTGTTAACTTATTGGGGTCTGCTTTCTTGGGGAGAGTGGGAGGAATAGCTGTTGTTCTTTTTCAGGGCTGATACCCTGTTGACATTTTCAAATGTGTTATTTGTAATCTCCTGCAGATAGGAAAATTAGCTAAACATAGTTATTAGGATTCTATTTGAGGTAAGTAGATCCACTGATCTCATCTGATAGGGAGGAGGAAGTATGAGTAAATGGATTGTTATGTGGTTGTGTGTGGGGTAGGCTGTGGCCATCTTTTCAAAGATGATATACTTATTTCCTGGTTTTCAGGGGACTCTAGGTTACATTCAGTGGACTAGTGACCTTGCTAATTAAATGATCTAGATTTTCTTAAAATAGTGTTTTCCCAACAGAAGGTGCTTGTCTTCTAGTATTTCAATACGTAGTAGGTTTGTCCTACTTGTCATTTATACTTTTATTTTACACATCATCATCTTCATTTGTATGAGCTTGAATCACGTCTTCTCTCAGCTTTTTTTCTTGGCAGTCTTCACACTTGGGTTTAATATTCACAGCAATTTCTCCATCTCTTTATTTTTTTTAGTACTGAGATGTAGAATACCTAGCACCCTCCTATCTGACCTTCAAACCTTAGCCCAACTGGTCTATATCGAGAAACTTTTTCTTGTACAATGAATCATCTTTCTCATGCCAAGTTGTTTATTTCTGTACTTTCATGACCCTTTTATTCCTCTTACTATAACTCTCAATCTGTGTTACATATTTGTGAGCATGTGCCTATGTACTTAGTTATACTATAGGCTTTCTGAGATCAGGTCTAACTATGTATCTCTCAAAATGCATTACCAAATTTTTGTCACTTGCTTATTGTTGACTGCACAAATAGATGTTCAATCTTCCTTTAATGATATCCATTATTTGTAAGCTCTTCCATACAGATACACATCCACACATATACTATTAATATTTATATAATATTTATATATATTAGCACATTGGGCTCATGACCATATCAAATATTATATTTAAACTGTATTAACTTATTTCTATTTACACAAGCCTTTTTGCATTTGGAAATCCTGCAGCATGTAAGCATTAGTTTTGATTGCAGTAATCAGTGCCTTTTGGAGTACAGTTTCATGGTGCTGGCTTAGCAGGGATGGGGAGAGCTGTTGTGGGAGTTCAGGTCAACAAAGGGAAGGTAACGTGTACCATAAATGTTATAGGGTAGAGGTCTATCTCCAAGATGTGGGGATAACTAGCATCTTTTTATCTGTCCACCAGTCATTGCCCTGAAACAACATTTTTCTTTGAGAAATTGTTTTTACAATAATCTGAAATTTTGTTGAAGGGAACTTCAGTGACTTATGGAAGCTCACAATCCAGGATGGGATAATCACAATCCTTTCTTGGATGTTTTAAAGCCTTTGATTGATCCCACAAGACAATGAATCCTTGTAACACTTTATCCACTTTCAGAAATATTTATCTCAGTCTATCAAGTTCCCTGTCTTGTTGACTAATCCTCTGCTCTTCACCCAAACTTCCTGGAAACACACCCCTCTTTAAATTTTTATTTCTATAGAACTCTATCAATGACTTTAAAAAGCAAGCAATAATACTTTTCAATGAGGATTTTAGTTAATTTAATCCACACTTACCAAGCTTGTGCTGTGTCAAGTTGATATTAACTACATGTTTCTGAGAAAACAGTCAGGTAGGCACAGAGTCAAGTCAAGAGGCTAATACCCTAGCACAATGGGAAAGACCAGGATAAATGCATACCTAACCTCACAATGCAAAGCATAGCACACAAAGCATAACATCAAATTAAGCTTGCGTTTGGTAGAAAAATGCATACTCTTCAGCCGAAGAGAATCACAAATGGCTTTATGTGATCCTTTTAAAGCTTGGTTGGCCCCATCAGATCAGCCTGACTCGGCTGCATTCCAGATGCTTGGTGGGTTAGTGTACCCTGTGCATGGTATTTCCGTGAGTTTTAATGTGTTCACATCTCTGAAGTAAAAAGCACTTTTGAGTTTCCAAATTCCAAGGTGGGGGAGACTAAGGGAAAAACAATACTTGGTTATTTTAAAAAAATGTGATATGATCCTTTATAAATCAAACATGCCCTTAAGATGATATTTCATTGTCATGAAGGTCTCAAAACTCTTGAAAGTGTTGAAGTACAGTGGTACCTCGGTTCGTGCACTCATTTATTCTATGATGTTTCAAAAGATGGCCACATTTGTGTTTCTATGGGAAAGATGACAAACTAAAACCCAAGTGCTTCTGCTTGTGAACCAAATTGCTTAAAAACAAAAGGGTTCATGAACTGAGGTACAACTGTGTTTTTGGTAGGACTCAGTGAGTTTTGATGGTTTTAATATTCAGTTTAGGTATCAGCAAGCTTTCATAGAAGATACCTGGTGAAATGTCCAGTCAAGGTAAGTTGGTGAGGACCAATGTACCTAGTCAGGGTACAAAGAGGACTGACCAGGTTAGATTTGGGGGCCAGCAGGGACAGAAAACAATGGAGAAATGCAGGAGATAATGGTAGAAGGACTGAAGGACATAATGGCTCCCAACTCAGGTGTAGAATTGACAGATGCTAGAAAGCAAGGTGGTATAAAATCCGGTGGCAGATGCACAATGGAACAGTGATGAGTGTGCCCAGATATGGGGATTATCTAGCCATTTGCCTTCACTTTGGGCCCTATAAGGTTATTTTCAAATTTCTCACAAGTCTCTTAGTGAACATGAGACCGACGTAGTCCCAGACTTTGACCTCATTTACACATGCTAGCAAATGACTAGGCAGCAACTACACATTACTAGAGGACAGAATAAGTTTGGTTAATTCAATTGAGGAATACAGAAAAATATTTTGTGTTGCATGGAGTATATTTCTCCAGATTGCATTCTCACCTGGGGATGTCAGCTTAACCAGCTGCACCGTGCCTTAAACACAGAGGCTGATGAATATTTTCCTGCTTGGTGGACTGGATTATCCGTGTTTATTGAATAAATATTGGCCAACTGCTATTCTGGCCTGGCATTCTTCTGGGCACTAGAGTTTTAAACAAAAGTGTGCAATGGGTCCAGAGTTCTAGTCAAAGATCCAAGTTCAGAAAACAGCCAAGTAAAATACACACAATATGGACACACACTCACACACACACACACACACACACACAGAGTGATCAACAATATGGTGAATATTTAATTGAAATTGAAAACAAGTCTTATGACAATAAGAGGCCCACTACCAAGAAGCAGAAACAATGGGATAAGCAATGGTCAAAGCTAGAGGAAATATTCTGGGTATTAATGGCAATGTATGTTTTACTGTGATACATTTTAAAAAATCATTCGTGGTATGTTTTGATCACTCCTCACTGATCAAACATTTATGACCATTTTTGTCAAGTAAAAACATTACAGAGTGTCCTCATCCTCTTTATTCACTGGATCTGGCACCATGCAACTTCTGGCTCTTCCCCAAAGTCAAAATGACTATGAAAGGTAAACATTTTAAATTGGTTTAGGACAGGGAGGCAGCCATGACAGTAAAAATAAAGACCCTAAAGAGGACTTCCACAACTGTTTCAGAAAGTGCAAAGAATGATGGGATGCGTGCGTTCAAAGCAAGGCGGAGTATTCTGAGGGGCACGGATGACAATGTATCTTTTACCATAAGGATTTTCAAAAATATAAACTTTCTTTGTGTTTTTAAAATTATATACAATGGTGAGTCATGAAAGGAAATAGTGTGAAACGGGACTACAGTTAGATTTAAAATGGGAGTGGGGGATTCTGTGTTAGACAGAAGACCTTCAAATAGGAAGCCTTTTTGATGAGGTACCTCTGGGTGAAAAGAGGGAGCCATAAGAACTGGAATAATCAAGGGGGATAAGGGGGTGTAGCAAGGAAGTTGGTATGGTTAACAATGAAGGGATAGAGACATTTATAGCTAAATGGATGCATATTGAGGCCATGCTCTTAAGTGAAATAAATAGGACACACATGTGTTAATACCGAATAGTTTCTCTGGTGGGAGAAACTGAGACGGTAAATAAGGATTAAAATGAATAATTGATAATGGGAAATAGGAAGAAAAGGTCCAAAGGGGTAGGGGAAAGGAAAAATTATGAGAAAAGGAAAAAATGGAAACAAAGTCTTTGTAAATAAGGATGGGTGGAGGGGGCGAAGGGAGGACAGGGAATGGGGAAAAAAATAAGAACCAAGATACATCATGTAAGGGTACAAGTACCCGATGATAAATGTAAATGTATTGTATAACTAAAATGTACCAATAAAAGAATCTAAGGGAAAAAAAAAGAATGAAGGGAGAGGGGCCAGGGATTTAGCTTAGTGGTGCCATTCCTGGCAAGTGCAAGGTCCTGAGTTCAATTCCTGTTACAAAAAAAAAAAAAAAGAATTGGGCTGGGATGCAGCTCAGCAGCACCAGGGGGAAAAGAAGGGAGAGGTTTGAGTGGTGGATAGGGGAAGGAGACATCTGCTAAGCAGGAGCCAGGAACTAGGTGGAGAACTTGCAGGGCATGCTAAAATTTTTATATCACATTAAGTGCGACAGGAAGCTATTGTGGATACTGAGCAGGGGGCTGATGTAATTGGACTTTCACTTGAATCAGACCATCCTGGTCACTTTAGAGGATGGGTCCCAGGATGGAAAGCAGGGGAACAGTTCAGAGCCTTTTGATAGTCCTGGCACACCATGATGATGGTGTGAACCGATGGTGAAGGAGGAGCTGAAAAGTAACAGTCAAATTCAGTGTGTATTTTGAAAGTACATTGGAAAGAACTTTTTAAATACACTGAATGTATGATATAAAAAAAGAAAACTCAAAGATAGTTTCAAAGATTTTGGCTTGAGCAACTAGATGAACAACTGCTTTACTGACATCATGAAAACTGGGAAAAGGTCTTGGGGTACTGTTTGCTACTGGACCTGATTAATAGGTGTGAAGGATACAACTCAATACATGAGTTTGGAGTTAAATAGAGGGATATAGGAGAAGATATAGAAATTGTGCACTCATTTGCAGAGGATATTGTGTTGGCGCAGTGCTGTCATTGCTTCAGTTCTGGTGCCTAATAAAGTAACACTCTGCCTTGAGTATCAGCAATAACAGATGACACTTCTCTATCCTCTTTAAAAATCACACTCTCTCTAACACGAGGCATAATCTTGTTGCTCTACCACACACCTAGAGCTCTTAGAGTCTTTTCTCCCGGATATCAGCAGGCAACTGAGAAACCTGTGTTCTGTGGTTAGTGGTCACAAAGACAAATTAGTGTATCACAAACTGAGCAATTTTGGAACAGCTCTAAGAGAAAAAAGAATTGAAAGCAATTCTACTCCACTCTTCACACTAGTAACTTCCATTGTTTGGAGGGGATATCAAGGTCATCACACCTAGTCCCATTTTAGGGTAATTGTGAAAACACTGAGCTGCTGTACCTTGGATTGTTTCCTGTCTAACATCTCTGAGGTGACTGTGGGGGCCACCTCTACAACGCTCTTACTAGGGAAGGTCGAGGAGAATGTCTTACTGATATCTGCTAACATCACTAAAGAACTTTTCAGAATGTACTTCCTTGGGCCCGGCTCATTCTCCCCCATTCTTAGATTCAGCTCAAGACACTCATGGTATCTGAAGGGTCTGCGCCATTAGTATGAAACTACCTATCTGGTGAAGGGTACGTCTGTGTGTGTGTGTGTGTGTGTGTGTGTGTGGGGACATAAAAACGGAGATTTTTCAAGTACTTATTATATCATCTCTTTTTTCTTTATATAGGTTAAGACAGGAGTGAGGTACCTTTTAGCATTTGCTCAAATTTAATAAAACGTCATTTCCCCTCATTCATTTTTCAGTTGGCAGATGCGCATCAGCTCCCAGTGTCTGTCAGTGCTGTGCACCTGCTGCCCTTTCTCTGTCCTTCTGCACCTGCTCTCCCTGTCTCCATCAACTCTTCCACCTGGGTGCCAGCAGCTGAGCGTGACTCATCTTTTCTGTCTTCCCCATTATTCCACATTTTTACAACAGAGGAGTAGTTAGAGTTACAAAGGTGTTTTTCCTGGTCCATCGAACACTTTCTGGGTGAACTGAAGGTCAAGAGTAAGTTTCTCTATTAAAAGAAGAGGTCATTGAAACTGAGAAATAATGTTTTTATGTGGTCGTCCACCATATCAAGGGAACTTAATTTTATCTTATGGGAGTTAATTATTTTCCCTAAACAATCAACTGAGAGGCCCAGCCTTGTGGTCTTTTCCTACTTTGTCTGGTTTGCTGTTTGAATTATTCTACAAAGTTTATAAGGATCCATAGCTTTTATTTTGTACTTTAGATAATAATGTATTTTATTGCAAGTTGTAATAATTACCATAAATTGAATTACTTGGAGGATTTAAGGCTTACGATGACTTTAGGATTGGTGATATGCAAATTTGTGCAATGTTATTTTGACAGGTGAGGACCCAAAATAAAAGCCTACCTTGCAGCCACATTGTTTCAATGTGATGAGTTCCTGGGACTTGTGGGACTATTATTTTAAAAATGTGCTTGCTGCCTGTCACTCTGCTACCAAAAATAAGCTGAAGTCTGAAGGAACCATGTGTGAGAGGACATTCCTGGAAACTCTTTCATTGAAGACCATTTGTGACAAAGCATTTTGGAATTCTTTTTTTGCTATCTTTGTTTTCTACTTTCTGACCAAGAGAATTTCTATCAAAAGATTGCATTTAAAAAAATCAAATATATTTCCCACTACTAAAATGTGTACTTGAAAAATTAACCTAAGCTGGTGGTTTATCTCAACCATTTCAAAACGTCTGTTAATGGGAGTCTGCCACCAGACAACCCATGTATAACAATGCGATTTTAGAAGGCAGAAGAAGAGATTGGAATTTTTAAAACAATCATCGATGCTTGAGCGGTGAGTCTGGAGTCAGGGAGCTCAAAAGTTCTTTGTTAATAGACTGGTGACCTTGAGCAAGTTACTTTGCCTATCAGATCCTGGGTTTTCAGGTGTGAAATGCAGCCAGAATGACCGCTCTGAGAGCCAGTAGGTGTGTAGGAGACATTTAAAGTGTTACATCCGTGAAAATCACCATCGATTTGCTTAGGCACATTGCAGTGTAGAACTCCGATGGCTTATGATTCCACACGGCACGAATCTGGGATCTACTGCAGGTGCCCGATTTCCATCCAGTTCAGTGCAAGCGAAGTTTATTTCAGAAAGGACCTGGGCCAAAGAGGCGTCTCAAGATGTTTTGCTGGATGGAGTTACAGAAAAATTGGGCTCAGGGTGAGTAAAACTTAGGTCCGAGGCTGCAGCCCCTTTCTCCTGGGTAAGGGGCGGTGTCATTACTGCAAAGATGAAAGTGAGCTCAGCCATTCTTAGGAATCATTCCACGAAATGACCTTCTGAGCTCCGAGGCACGAGATACTTACAAATAGCCCAGAACACACTACCGAGGCGAGCGCGCAAGGAGGACGCAGGGGTGCGGCGGACTGTGGGGGGACAAACGTTCCAGAGACTTCCGTGGGAAGGCGCTCGGGGATCAGCGAGGTTGCCCTTGAGGGGCTGGCCCGGGAGCCCAGGGCCGATCGCGCGCCAGCGACTGTTACCGCACCGGCCCGCGCGGCCCCCGCGCCCCGCCCAGCGGGCTCCGGCGCGCGCCCCACGCCCACGCGGCGCTCGGCTGGGGGCGCCCAGTGGCGCTGCCCGCCCGGTAACGGCTCTGGACGGGAGGCTGCGACCCCGCCCCCGCCTGCTGCCGGGAGCCGCCGCGCCTCACCGCGCCGATCCGAGAGGGGCAACCCGCCCCGGAACCGACGTGAGCCGCCCGGGGCGGGGTCGGTGCGGCGGGGAGGGCTCCCCGATTCCGGCGTCCTCCGCGCCCCGCCCCCGCCCGCGCCTCTCACGCGCGGCAGATCGGGCGCCGCCTCCGTCAGAGCCCGGTCGCCGGGCTCCGGGAGCAGCTGCCTGCTCCGTCCGGCCCCGCGCGTCCCGCCCCGGCCCCGGCCCCGGGGCCCGTGTCCCCTCCCCGTCCCCCGCCCGCCCCTGGGCTCGCGGCCGCAGTCGGTGTCCGGCCCGCCGGGAGGGCGGCGGCACCAGCATGAGCTCGGACCCGGGTCGCGGCGGCGGCCGGAGTCGCGGGGCGGACAGCGGGGACGAGCAGCCGCCGCCTGCACCTCCCGGGCTCCCGGCCGAGCGCGCCGCGGGGCCTGACGAGCGGCTGCCGCCCCTGCCGCCCGCTGGCCAGGAGGCGTTGGCCGCCGGAGACTCCGGCGAGGGCCCCAGGCGCCGTCCGGACGCGGCTGTCCCCGAAGCGGGCGCCGGCGACCAGCCCGAGACGCGCTCCGTGTGCAGCAGCCGAAGCAGCAGCAGCGGCGGCGGCGGCGACAGGCGCGCCGGACACCAGCACCATCAGCCCATCTGCAAGATCTGCTTCCAGGGCGCGGAGCAGGTGAGGCCCCGCGGAGCCCCGGGCGCGGGCGGCGGGTTCAGCACCACGGACAGCGCCCGCGCTCCTCCGGGGCGGGTTGCGGGTCCAGTGTTTCCCTTCCCTTACCGTGAAGCCAAGGAAGTCCCACTGGCGAGTACAGGACTGATTTGGTCTGTACTTTTCTCTCCCGACCTGGCTTTGCAATTTACACGTTCTTCAGGTGCGTGGATGATAACTCTAAGACTGTATCTCTTGTGAATCACTCCGTGGATCTTGTGTGCACTTAGAAACAAACGTAGGATATAAGGTGAAGTCCATTTTCTGTTAATGCACCCTGAAAAGGATAGTCTGAGAATAAAACCTGGAGGTGAGTCACGTCACAGTCAAAAGGAGCAGGGTCTTTCGTTATTGTAAAATTTGGCCATCAAATCTCGCAGATGTGCGACTCGTGCTACCCTTCTTATAAAACAAACAGGAAAGTACTTCGAAAGAAAAGCTATTTAGCCAACCATGCACTTTATGTTGTATTCAAAGCAGAATTCTGAAAGTATAAACATCACTAGAGGGGTATGTAAACTAATACGACAGTAATCATGCAGAGGAAAGAATAGTATTATCTCTCTTACAGAATGTGTGGTCTGAAAAAACATTAGGTTTAATATTTTTAAAAGTAGGGTAATTGCATAAGAATATGCAGGCTTTTAAGAATATACTTCCTTAAGTCCATATTTATGATGCAACATTTAGAAAAAAATACAAGCATAATGCTGCTGCAGGCTGCTTTCTGGAATGTCGTGCACTTTTTCTTTACCAATGATTAAGAATAACTGAGGAGGAAATGCATATGACCATCACTTAAAAGTTATTACAGAGATTTAATAGTACAGCTTTCCCCCAAGGGTCCTGGGAGCTATATCTTGCAGACATTTTGTATGCTCAGAGAACATTTATGTCATAACTCTAAGCAATATCTTTGAAATAATTTAAAGACTTTAGTTTGATCCCCATCAGAGGTATAAAATTTTAATTTGATTTTCTGGGATAGAGCATGAGGGTCGTATCCTTCTGAATAAATGGCTTTGAAAGAAGAGAAACCAGGCATTGCATTTCCAAAGAGAGGCACAGATATTCACACAGAGATGTTTTCCTTGCAGGGTGAGCTGTTAAACCCCTGCCGATGTGACGGGTCCGTTCGGTACACACATCAGCTGTGCTTGCTAAAGTGGATCAGCGAGCGAGGCTCCTGGACCTGTGAGCTCTGCTGCTATAGATACCATGTCATAGCCATTAAAATGAAGCAGCCCTGCCAGGTAAGGACTGGCCTTTGTTTTTGTTAGCATGCATGTATTTGAGTTTAGTTATTACTCAGGACATTTACTTACGCTGTTTAAAAAAACATTTGAGGCTAATTGTAATAAAACCAAGATTTAGGATTTGTAGCGATGTGCTTTGAGAAAGCCATGATGTTTTATCTGAGAAACTCAAGTTTTAATCAGATGTTTTCCATAATAACTTATTTACTGGTCAAACTATAACCCAGTTTTGTGTTTAAAGGGGCAAGTTGGTAAAATGCCATCTACTACGTTTAAATCCATTTTGTTAATTAGGAATGCTATGCAATTTGTTTTGGTAATGTTTTGAGCTCTAGTGAGCTCCATTTATAGAAAACAGATGCAAGTAAATTGAAAAATTTACTGGCATAGAAACTTAGTTGAACCTATTAGTTCTAATCTAATGTTTCTTAATTCAACCAGCCTTGGTTTTTTTTTGAGACAAGGTTTTACTTTATAGTTCAGACTGGCCTTGAACTCACTAGGTAGCCCAGGTTGGCCTCAAACTCAAGGTGATGTTCCTGCCTCAGCCTCCTGAGTGCTGGGATTATAGTATGTGCCACCACGCCTGGCTTAGCTTTCTTTTTCACACCGAATTTTTTCACAGTTAAATTTTGACCACTTCTTTGCTATGTCAACCATACAGTGGATGTAAAATAATCCCCAACTGTTACTTTCAATAATAGTATTAAAATTGTATGCATTGTTAAACTTTTGTGTAAAGTCACATAATAACACCAAACCATAAACTCACAAATGTCCTGCAAAATTGACTTTTTTCCCTTTTAATTTCTCTTGTTGGAACTGATTCAAGATCTTGGAATAGGCTAGTGGAATATAAAGTATAAAGTATGACATCTTTTTAAAAAGTAGAATTATGTATAATCAGTGAGATCTGTTAGTGAGATGGGGGCAAAAACTAAGCAGACATGAAACAAAAGGTTCAAAACAGAGACAAAGGATGTAAGGAAGGAAAAAGAAGAGGGAATTAAAACACCGAGAGACAAAATAGTAATAAAATCTAGTGTTCTCTGTTTCTGTCCAAATTACCAAATCTGATTTGCATTGAGCAATAGAACATATATAAAATCATAGTGCTTGCAGGAAGAACCTGGAAGCTGCTGTATTACTATGCTAATCATTTAAATTTCATAGTTTTAAATTTATGCACCCTTCATATGGTTTGCAATTAATTAGCATCTTTGATAATTGCCATTTAAGGCATAATTAGCAAGCATGAAATGAAAATATGAATGTCTTCCAGCTGACCCGAGGCCTATGAATTATTTGGAAAGAGGAAGCATAGCTAATGTGGATGAATGATGTCATTATGGTGAAGACAGATACAAACACGACACATTTTCCCAGAACCTCTAATTGATTGAACTACTCAAGTATCAGTTTATGGATCCTTCATAGCTGTCTTGAAAAACAGACAGAACTGTGTCCAGAGGTCAGCGTGTGGTTAATGGAGCTGTGTCTGTAGCAATTTTATGAATAGAAATATGTGAGAAGATAAAAGAAGGGAGAGTTTTGTTGTTCCAGTGAAAAGTACATTGAGCTCAAAAGCTAAAACAGAATGCTAAGTATTTTGAAAGCTCCAACTTCTGGACACTACATACTAATTCATTGGGTATGATTAATTCTGAAGTAAATAGAAGCAGGTCTTTCATAAACATTTTAAGATAAAAATAAAAACCTGGCCAAAATACTATTTGCTAATTATAATTCTATAGAAAAAAGAATTGGCTATTACTATCTTTTGCCTCATCAAAAATTCAATAACTAAACAAAGGCACTTCCAAAAACTGTATAATATGATCCTCATCCTCCACTCAAAAAAGAACCAAAGCCCACATACTAACCTGATATTACTGACACACTTAGAATTAATTTTGTTATGATATATATAAATGCTATGATCTGTAACCTGATCTGACTTTTGCACTAAACTGTGAAAATAATATCTAGAAAGAAACTTCATATGAATTTGATAATAGTTGAAATGATTGTAGACATGAAATTGCTTTCCATGACTCTCCAATATATATATAAGACTTGGCACTCTTGAGGAACAGAAATCAGTTACAAAATTTCCAAAGAATGGGTTCTTATGCACAGAAGTAGTGTATTCTGAGATGTGGACTGGCTCCTTGAGCAGCATTTCTGTTCTGGATGACCCACAACCTAAGCATTTGCTCTGATTTTTAGTTTTCTCCCTTCCTGGAGTGTGGCCAGTCCAAGTTAGCATTTACTACCTTCATATTTCTATAGCGTGGTGTTTGAGATTCACTTCCTCATGGTGCAGAATCAAACAGAAAGTATGCGGGTGGCCCTCTTCTTCTGTTTCCATGTCCCTAAGTGTGGACCTAAGTACAGAGCCATCCCTCAGCAGTGAGCAGCAGGTCCCTTGGATGTGGAACAGAACACAGAAGAACTAATATTAGGAGGGAACATTTAGTGAACACTTCCCATGTGCCAGGCACTGTTCTAGGTGCTGTACCTATGTAGATACTGAGATTTAATCTGTGTAACCAATCAGGGAGGTGAGAAGTATTATCTCTATTTTATACAAAGGGAAACTGAAGCACAGAAAAGTTCAGTTACTTCTACTAGGTATGTAGCTAGCAAAATGCAAAGGCAGGATACAAGCACAGTCCATCTGGCTCCAGGGCCCACGGTCTCAGTGACTGTATTGGAAAACATTCTTCTCGATACCTTCTAGCTATTTTGATGTTTCTGGGTCTATGCTGACTTGTCAGATAAGCGAGTAAGTGTTGCTTTGAGCCTGGATCTCTATCTAGGAGGGTTTGCAAAGTTTGTGACTATGTTTTGCTGCATAACAAGCCACCTCAGTACTTAGTGGTTTAAACAGCAACTAGCGTTTATTACCTAAGAGTCTGTGTATCGGCTGAGGTCATCTGGGAGTTTCTTTTCCACCTGTCGTATTTCTTGACACCTTAGTCCAGGGGGGCGCATTCATTTGTCTTGTTCTTGGGGCTGGCTGGGCAGTGCAGGTGGAGGTTACAAATCTTTTAGAGCCCATCGTGGGAAGTAACGTGGTTTCACAGCTGGTGTAATTTCTTGTAAAAGCAAATCACAGGAACAGTTCCGATTCACAAGAAGGGGAAATAGACACCACCTCTGACCCGTCTTCTAAAGAGGTTGCCCATCTTTCGCTCACTGTGGGAGACAGCTTCTGAAATGCTCTTCGTACTTGCCCTCCTCTCTCTTTTGCCCTTATGTGGTCTGGACGGACTGGCACCCATCCCCACAGCTGCTCTCCTGGGGCTCAGAACCAAAGGAAAAATTTAAAAAAAATATGGAAGATTGGCTCCAGCAATGGTGTTTGAAATAGTGCATATCCCTAAGTACTTTCAAAAGTGATTGTTACATACACACACACACACACACCACACACACACACCCTGCTCAGTGGGAGACAAGGACCATGAAGGGGAAGGAGCAGGCAGCCAGAAAGCAGGTATCTATGTGGGAGGCATGCTGCCTACAGCCTAGAACCTTAGTTTTACTCCCTTTTCTCAAGGAGATTAGAACTCTTGGAGAATTCGGATCTAAATCTCTCCATTTCCTTAGATTTCAGTGATATTCAGCAAAAGAAAGGCAGCAGATACATCCTCTACAGCATATTTAAATTTTAACTGCCACATTATTAGCAGTAGGAGTTAATTAAGACTTTTGAGGTAATTAAAATGCATTTACCTTTCTATCTACTTGTGGAATCCATTTCATGAACATATCTAAGGTCTTCATTAATGTATTTTAAATGGGAAAGTGAATTATATTTTGAATCTCATAGTACAGTATAAAGTTAATGATAAACAAGAACGTATAAGATCAAATTTACTTTGAGATATTGGTAACATTATAGACTAAGCTACATTAAATACAGTACTTTCTCAAGATATGTAGATTTTTGAGGAAATAACATTTATTAAATAGATCATCATATCAGAAACTAAACTTGGTATAAAAATCAGAATGCACTGCCTACAGGTAGAAAAGTAGATGTAAATGGAAAATAATAGTATTAGCTTAGATAAACTACTTAAACTCTGTGCCTCAGTTAACATAGCTTTAAAAAGGATGTGATAATGCCACCTATGTTATACTGTGCGTTATTTTGTGGATTAGATACATAAATATACATGAAGTGCTTAAATCAGCACCTGGCCCAGGTGCTGATCATGAGTACTTCTCAGCTCTGGTCATGATTACTTGTTCAGTCTGCTAACAGGGGACCCTTTCAATTGCCCCCACCCTGCTCACATACAGGTCCTCTGGGTTCCTCCAATATCCCATCACCAAAGTGAAGTTCATGACTCCTCTTTTCCATATCATCCTTTCTCGAGTTTTATTTTTAATTGACAAAAATAGTAATTGCATACATTTATAGGGTACAAGATGTTTCGGTGCACGGATCCATTATGGAATGATTTAATCAGGCCTGTTAGCCTATCCATTACCTCAAAAATTTATCATTTCTTCATGGTGAGAACAGCTATGTCTTTTAGCTATTTTGAAATATAGAAATTGTTATAACTGTGGTCCTCATGCTGGACAATAGAACACTAGAACTTAGTCCTCCTGTCTAACTGTAGCTTTGTACACACTGGCCCTTTCTCCCCTTTCCCACTCCACCCCACCCCAGCCTCTGGTACTCATTATTCTACCTCCTCCTTAGTGGGTTCAGCTTTGCAGAGATTCCACATGAGCGAGATCATGTGGTTTGTATCTGTCTGTGTGGGGCTCATTCCAGTTAACACAGTGTCCTCTAGCTTCATCCATATTGACACAAATGGCAGAATTTCTTGTTCTTTGTTTTGTTGTCTGTTTTTCTTAAGGTTGAGTAATATTCCATTGTGTCTATATACCATAGTTTCTCATCCATTGATAGACAGTTCAGTTGTTTTCATATCTTGACTATCGTGAATCCAATATCATTCTTTATCCTCAGATTTTTAACCTCTGCTTTTAGGGAAACCCATGTCAGCTTCTGACCAAATTAGTTATCATAAATAATTAATGAACCATCCTGTTTTCAAAGCAGATGTAATAAGCTTTAATGATATCAGAGCATAGGAGCATATTTACTGTCCAAACGCCCTACACCTTGGGTCTTGTTTATGTCTTTTTGGGGTCTTCTCATAATTGAAGTTATGAGATGCTTTGAAATGTGGCCAAGCTCAGGATGGCACTACTCAAGCCAGGGAGCCATCCTTCCTCTCTTCTTGGAAATGTCCTCTGTCAGCTGGGCTGCCTGAGACCAGTCAGTAAGGAAGGCGGGAGAAGTGCCAAGATTCCAGGTGGGAAATCATGAACAGGTCTTGGCTGAGCATCCCCCAATGAATCGTGGTGTCTCCCAACTTTCCTTCCTCCTCCTTTGTTACTCAGGGCACCAGAGGGAAGGACTAATGATGTCTCACTTGCCTGGGGAGGGATGGAGAACTTACCGCGGGCCATATACCTTTGTGGGTATTAGGTAGGCCCCTAGCCGTTTTTACTAGCCTATCACATTTTTATTGGCCTTTCCTTACTTCTTTTTCTTTAAACATTTACAATGGGCAACAGGTCTTCTCACAGCAGCATGAATGACTGGAGTCTCCTAGGAAGGAGAGTGACATGAGATTATTTTTCATTTTTTATCCATATTCTCAAAACCCTGAGATTCATCATACTATATTTATGTTAGAGAGGAATTGGGCACCAGCTAGGTTTGTGTTGGTTATCTTCTTAAGGTACAGCTTCCGAACCTATTTGTAAGGCATTCATAGAACTTTGATTAACTTTTTGAGGATCCTGTAGTCATTATTTACCTAAATGGGGCACAAAAGAAGTATTTCTACCTTGAGAGCTAATTGTTAGTACGACGTAGCTGATGCACTTGGAGGAGATGACAATTAGGATTGAAATGGACTGAGATTCTGAATGTGCTATTAGGAAAACATTGGTGCATGAACGGCATCAGCATTGCACACAGTCATTTTAAATCATTCAAGTCATTTACATTTTATGGCTTAAAAATGTCCATATATGTGTGACCTTGTGACGTGGTTAGCTACCACTTTGACCTTTTCTCTGCTGTTCTTACCAACATTCTCTCTAGGTGTAATACAAACAGTAAGATGAGGGGAGATTTTTCATGACTGAGCCTGAATACCTGAAAAACAATGTTCAAATCTAATACTTCAGAGCATAAGGAACTAAAAATGTCAAACAAAGACTATATCATGGGACAATTGCTTTGCCTTAGGAATAGTTTTTGTTTCATTTGCTTACTCATTCCCTGAACACGTGTATCTGCATTTGGCTCACTTGAAAAGATTAATGATTCTCTACTGGGTGAAATATGTACACTAGACTTTGTTTGTACTGTAGCCATCTTATTTACTGTATAGGCTGCACATGTAGTGATTTTACAATTTTTCCAGGTGGTTCTCAGACAGGAGGAAAAGAAGGTGGAGCACATTTGGGCTTTATGCTGTGGTGTTTTTCACCTTTATAGAGCAATGCTTGGAGACAACTGGACCCCATAAGTGATATTGTCCAGAACGTTCTTCTCCCACACACCTGCTCTTGTAGCTCTTTTAAAAGTGTATTTCCTTCTTGCCACATCTTTTCTTTCTTTTTTCTTTCTCTGCCTCTTCACCCTGCTGCCTACTGGAGAGAGCACCTTGTCCTTAGTGGAACTGCTGCAGAACTATTCTTCAGTCACAGCAGGTTGGGGTGGCAGGAAAACTCAGCTGTGATTGTCCCGAGGAACGTTGCCATGGCTCCAAAATGTCTTCATTTGATAACATTCATCTTGTTCCTTAAACCAGAGGGTTACAAACCTTTTCTCTTAGGAGCCAGATATTTTAGGCTATGAAAGCCATTGGAGCTACTGTCCCACAAGGGGAAAAGTCATAGAGAAATGAACAAGCCGGGCTGTGCTCCCGTACAGCTTTCTTTATACATGGTGAAATGTGAATTTCATGTAATTGTAATCAATAGAGAAACAATATTCTTTGAGCAATACTTCACCCAACCTCTTAATAATGTGAAAACTTGTGGCCTACTCTAGAAGGCCCAGGTGGCAGCTGGACTCGGCCTCCCTAGTGCAGTAAGTAGTTCAGACAAATGCGGGATTGATGTGGATGGAAGTGCTTTGTGACCTCTTAAAAAATTCCACTAGTGAAGTGTTTCTAAATATTTGCATTTCTTTGTCATTGTGAGTGAAATTATAATGAGCTTACATCATCTAGAAAATGCGCCACTTTAGTTCCATAACAGAATGCTATTAACTTGTTAATATTGAATATTAAAGCCATTATTTCTTCCAACAGTTTCTTGGTTGTGTTAGACTCAGACCCTGAATTCCCAGGGTAGCTTTAGTTAAGTCAGGAGCAGAAGGCAGGGCCGTCTCAGCATGAGTGCTTGCTGTCCCTGGAGCAAACCAGGGAGTCTTGGAGCTCACTGTTGAGAACTCTTGTGGTCCATCCCTAAGCAAATCCTCCCAGGCTGTCCAGAGCCCAGCATTCGGGCTGGAGTATCCCCTTACGAAAGTCTGACGTGAGATTATTTCAGTTTGCTCAGGGTTTCTAGGCTCACAGTCCCAATTGTTAAGCCTGGCAACAACCGGGACAAGTTTTAGAGCAAGTCATGTGACACAGCTCAGGTTTGCTTGCAATTCATTTTTGAGGTCACATTGTGGGCACTTGTGAATATCACGCATGAAAAAGTGAATGAGTGAATGAATGAATAGATGTGTAAATGAGTGTTTTAGTGAAGTGGCCGGATTCGCAGAAGTCATGTCATTTCTGCAGTGAGGTTACATCTGAAACTAGTCAAATTGTGTTCAGTAGTCATACTTGTATATTTGCCATCTTGTATATTGGCCGTTAGTTTTCAACTTGTATTTAAGTTGATCTTCTAGTAATGCAATTCAAGATTTGCTTGGGCAAATATATTCAGTTTTTCATACTGCAGCAAAATGCCTTAAAAGTAATAGAGGGATTTATTTTTAAAAAACAAGACTTTTTTTGAAGCTCCCAGTGAGACATATCTGCTCTTTTCAAAACATAAAATGTCATGAAAAAGAGACTCAGTGAATACAGAATTATCCATGTGTGACACATTTATTTTCTTGAGATTGTCTCTGGTTGAAGGGTTTCATGTAGCATTTGTTCGGGGAATTTGAATAATTGGTTGGAAATTTTACTCTATGATATGGATATAGGCGGACTGCTAAGAATGTTGGCTGAATACAGCGTTTTGGTATGAAGTCTGGCACCTGGCTGAAAACAAGGGGACATCTCTGTGATGAGCAGTTTGTGTAGTTGTACTGTGACTTCAAAAATGATTTTTCTGGTGGTGAATACAATACTGCAATACAGAGAGATACAGCAAGGAACAGGCTATTTCCTCCTTGCTCACTTCCTGCTTTGTCTTAGCATGTGGCTTTGCTTTAATGTGACTGATGCTTCATTGAAGAGATTGGAACAAAGGAAATTCAGCTTCCTTCTATTTTCAGACCTTCTAAGAGTAGAATGGGATGACTTGGAAGGGCACAATGGGAGCACATCTGACCCTTCAGAATAGCAGGGGGTGGGCTGATGAGTAGATAATCGCCTACAATTACCAGTAAATGGATGGCTGAGTCTGAGAATTCTGCCAAGAGAAACTGCACTGTGGCTGGTATTTTCTGTATCCTTAGATATCTAACCACGTCTTCCTTGTGAGCATAACTCATAATTCAACAGCTGTTCCACAGGAGCCAAATGAAGTTTGATATAAGTAGAGGTGGACTGGGAACTGTTGCATGAGAGAACGTGAGTAAAAACCTAGGAGGATTTCCCTACAGATTAAGTCAGTAAGGGAAGCCACTTTCTGATTCCACCCCTCCCTTAGGTGTGACATGCTGTGAAAACTTCCATCAAACAACCTGTTCTCTTTCCAGTTTTTATCTCTTCCAGTTAGTCTGCTTTGACTCTTGATGTCTGAGGAATGTCTCCTTAGCAGAGTAATAAAGTTTCATTGCCTTATTGTGCTTTTTAGTTTTGCTTCTCTTTTTGGTATGCTAATTATGTGCCAGTGGCCAAGAGCTTAATTTGGGCACCAGCGACCCTCCCATAAACCTTTATTATTCTAGGCCCCTCTGGGCCCTCCTCTGATATATATGGTCTTGCAGTTGTGCCAAATGTCATCTCCCCACTCAATTTGGGTCATGCCACTGAGCGACAAAATAGTTCAAATGAGCAAGGGGCTATTTCAAGTAATTTACACAGGCTTGTCTTGGTTTGTCCAACCTGCTAAAAAAAAATTAAAAAGATTTTAGGAAGGATAACATCTCTCACGAATATCAGGGGCATTTTATTTGTATTCTTATGAAAGAATATTTCAGAAGCCAAAGGAAATGCTTTCATCCTGCACTCTCTCTCACCTAACTTGACTTTGTTACTCTAGCAGATGTCTTCATAAATATGTAAGAGGATTCTATAAATTTAAGAAAAATAAAAGAAATGAAACTCTTACAGCCGAGCACAGGATTTGCCCGGCCTATAGTGGATATTCTTTATAGTGAATGTGTCTGTTATATATTCTTCATAGTGAATGTTTCTTTTGTTCTTGTTCCATGTTTTTCTTCTGGTATTGAATGTCGTCTTACTAGCTTCTTTTGTATGGCTACAAGGAGATGCTAGGCTCCCCATGAGACCACCAGTCCTTTGCAGAGAGAGACGGGCTCAGTGGTGAACAGAGTGGGCAGTGTTTGCCTGCACATTATTCTGTAGGACCAAGCATGCCCGGCTCACCCTAGAAGTAAAAGAAATTTGGAATGAAGCCACTCTTTAGTCTCTTCCCATACAATCTTCTGCTGTCTGTCATGATAGTCACCCAGTCACCTTGCCATACCTTCTAATAAATTTGCTTTCAAATCTAGACAAAACTTCTCAGTAATTTGAGTAGCTGAAGGAAACTAAAAAGAAAGAAAGAAAGAAAGAGTTAGACTAACAAGATTACAACTAACTTTTCTAAAACTTGGTGGGTAGCTCTGGGGTACCTGGTTCTCAGGATACGGGGTGAAAGACTCCTAGATATTGAAACATTTCTGAATGATTTGGTGGGACATATCAGGATGGGTGATGCATCTGTCTTTTACTGCCTCCTCTGACCTGCCACTACTGACATGGGAGACAGTATCTGTTACAGAAAAGTGAACTTGGAAAAGAGATATGCTACTTTATTTTGGACAAGATTAAACTCTTACTAAAAGTAAACTTTACAGGGGAAACAGCAGCTTTCCCTTAAATTGCCTGCAGGGACGATTTTGTTGTCAGGTCACAAGGAATGGGTGGAGATAATTAACCTAATGGAGCTTAGCAATGGATCAGTGTGTGTTTATTTTTGTTCTGGAAAATAATTTTACTCATAGTTCAGGAGTAACTTCAGAATATTCCAGCTGTTAGTTCCTACAATGAACTACGTAGTCAATACTATGTTACTGCTTAATTTTTACTTATTCAACAGATTAACCACTACTACATAGTAGGCACTGTTCTAAGCCCTTGAGTTAGTTAAAACAGCAAGCAAGACTTATGATTCTAGAACTTAAATTATTGATGATATGGGACAGAAAATAAGAAAGCAAATAAATTTGAAAACTAAATAACTATAGATCCTGTTAATGACTCTAGTGGAAATAAACTGAGTTTAATGGTTAATTTTATTTCATGGTGTGTTCTAACATTTGGTTAGACATTATTTTGGGTGTGTTTATGGGGGTGTTTCTGCACAGATTAACAATGGAATCTATAGATTGAGTAACACAGGTTTGTGATTTGCTGTCTATCCCCTTATTTATTCATCTATTCAATCATTCAGTGAATATTTCTTGGTGACCTACTAGGTGTCAAACACTATTGTAGGCACTGGGGATTAACAAGAGTAAATAAAAAAAAGTGAAATTCTAGTCATCAGGTCATACATACCAGAAAGACTGTTATAAATAGAAATTTCAAGCAAATTAGTGATTTAATTAGTGGTAAGTGCTAAGGAAAAATACATGAAGGGGACATGCATTGTTGAAATATAGTGTTAAAATTTTAGGCAGGTTGGATAGGAAAGACTGGAATGCACAATTTTTTATTTGGTTGACAAAATCTTTCTAATGTACAGCCTTTTAGAAATATAGTATGCTAATGATTATGTATCATAAGTAGTTTTCTTAGCATTTCATTCTTGGTTTTAATTTTCTATCAATCAACTGGGAAGGTCATATGTATAACCTATAGTTTTATAATTTGGATCAGTATATTAAAATCCTTGTTAGAGCTTCAATTTCTCCTGTTTTGATATCCAGTGTACTGTAGTGAAGAGTCAAGACACTGGTTTTAGGAGCAAGGGAAAACTATTGCAATTAGAAATGTTAAGGGAAAAAGAATAGTGAAAATGTATTTTGGATTCTAAGAAACACATATGTTCATTTTATGCCTCCTGAGTCATTTAAAGTATTTAATTATGTTGCCACATTGGAGATTCAGTCTACAGAATTATCAAAATATTAGGATCTTAAATAAAAGTTTGCACATATGACAAATCAGGTGTATATGTGACTATGATTATTTTTAATACTGATTTTTATAAATATATGTGATAATAAAACCAGTAAAAAAATAATTTTAGACCTATTTGCTCCAGAGACAAGTACAAGTTTTCTGTGGAAAAAAATCACAGTTTCTGAGATGGATTGTTCTGAAGAGAAGCCCCATCATCTCACTGAATGTCATCCTGAAACCCGGCTATTTGGAGAATGGATGTTTGAGGCTGTAATTTGCAAGATAATATAATTGAGAGATATTGAAGTGGCTCATACATGACTTGGCCACCGTGAAAGACATGCAATGACTTAAAGAGGGGAAATGACTTTTTATGTTGCTCTGGGAACTATAAATTGATATTTGGGCTTCCAAAATCCATTTGGAAACAAATAGCTTCTATTTATCCATGTAATGGTACGCTAAGCAGTCCATTTTTTTTTTGAATTTCTGACATTGACAGGAAATATGACTATAAAGGACTTTTAAAGGGTGAAGATTCCTTCCTCTTCTTCAAAAAACTTGTAATAATATAGAGACATTTTGTTTGAGCATTTGGCACTTATTCAATGAAAACAGAATAATTATTTCCCCAAATTTGGTGAGCAGTGTCATCCGTAACTTGAGACCTTTAGCTCTTAAAAGCCATAAGCATTAATGGGTTATTAAGAATCTTTTGTTCAGAAAAAATGTGACTGTCATTTCTTGGAGAATAAGATGTTATTTATGGACACACGCAGGAAGTAGGAGAGATTGTTTTCAGGAAGGTGTTCTCCGTGGAGCCCTTGTCCAAGTCTCGTGTGACTGGTTGATTGCTTTTGTATTAAACTAGTTTAGACAATCTGTTAAAAACTCAAAACCTTTCAAAACAAGCCAAGAGTTCCTGTGGCTTGTGGAGCAGGAATCCTGTATCCCTGTCCCTGCCCCAGGGAGACGTCGGAAGAGCTCCACTGTGCAACTCCGCCCTCTAGCGTCTCACAGGAACTTCAGTTAAGTTCTTAGAATTGCATGCGTGAGGCAGAGTTCTACAAGGTGAAAGATACTTCTATACTTTTCCCATCTTAGTTGAAAATAAATTTGACCCAGATTCCATTTATTTAAAAAAGATTTATCATCTGTTCTTTCTTATCTAATTTGTTTGAACAAACGTGTCACTTTTTTCTATTTGATTAGATTTTGATTTTTATCAAAATGTGTTGTTTTTTTAATTCCACTTTGCAGTTTAGGAGCATTTACTTTTCACCCCGTTCAGAGATTTTTGGAAGAGCTACTTCTTAAATAGTTTAAGAAAGTAAAGCAAGTGAACTCAAGAATGTTAAACTTATTTAAACTTATTTTAGGGATTGCATTCAAATTTTGATTGCCCATTTTATATCTGGGTGCAGTAAGTTTAAGCAGAAGATAATTTATAATATCCATAATCTCTATCAAAATATATGTATGTCTTGATGATCAAATATTTTATTTTTTTGTGAACTAAGGCAAAACTCTGTAAGGAACAACCCATTTATATTCATACATGTGAAAGCAACTATCCACCAATTATTGGAAATTTTTTACTTGCAAGAGAAACAGCGATGGCATTTTAGCTTCTTTTGTTTGACTTTAAATTTTCAAAGAGGGCATTTTATTTTGCTTCAGGCAATATTTCTAAAGAGAATTAGATGAGAAGCCATTTTCATGATGTAAAACTTATGAACTATATTTGAAAATGAGGTTTTTAATTACTATGGATTGTTTTACTAATAGCAAGCCATCTTGCTTGAGGGAGAAATTTTTTCCAAGCAGCTTAAGTTCTTAGTTAATAACTGGAGAACATTAATTAAGCAGTAACTGTTGAGGCACCAACCATCTCCTCAGGCACCATCATTGGTGGGAGGATGTGTGGAGAATGATTCTCTCTGGCTGGTTGTTAATTCCCAGGAATGCTTCTGTACCCTGGAAGTAACAAAGAAATAAAAGAAGAGAAAAGAGAGTGACACATCATTTTCTTTTTCTAAATGGGCAATACAATTTTATTTTAGAACCACAAGGCAGTTCAAAAGCATTTATAATTAGTATTGAACAAACATTATTTGTCTGGGAGCATACGCATACCTTTTGTAGATCAATGAGGCCAGAATTACTCCTGGTGATTTGATGTACAGAAAAAGGGACCTTACTTATGAGGAATGATGTACAAGCAGCTTTTAAAAACTTGGTTTGTAGCGCTGCCCTTGACTTATTAGTTGACTAACTTATATATCCAAAAGACTCTGAAAGCATGGTAAAAAGTGGAAGGAATATTGTGCTCCTCCAGGGAAAACCATTTCAACTCCCTGGTTTTCAAAGGTATATGGCCAGAGGGGAGGCCAGAGGGGCAACTGTAGGAGTACAGAACTTCTGTTAGAGGATGGCATGTCCATAACATTGATTAAACTTTATTTATATAAGTTTTAAACCAGACCATTGGATTTTAATGTTAAGTACATTTGCATACATGCCTTTATTTATTTAAAAATTAATTATTTTACATAGACAGAGATTGCATATTTTACTATGTTCAGCATGTTGTTTTGAAATAGGTATACATTATGGAATGGCTAAATTGCATTGCCTCATACTTGTATCATTTGTCGTGGTGAGAACACAACATCTACTCTTTAGCAATTTTCAAGACTGTGCTGTAGTCACCATATTGACAATATATCTCTTGATCTTATTCTTCCTAACTGAAATTTTGAATTCTTTGACCAACATGTCCTTACCCTTAACTCCTGGTAATGACCATTCTATTCTCTGCTTTTATGAATTCATCTTTATTTTAGATTCTTTAGATCTTTATTTTAGATTCTTTAGATACTTTAGATTCTTTAGATCTCACCTATGTAGGTGAGATCATGTTTGTCTTTTTTGTGCCTGGCTTATTTCACTTAACAGAATGTCTTCCAGGTTCATCCACGTTGTTATAAATGAAGAAATTCCATAATTTTTGCTCATTTTTAAGGCTGAGTAGTATGCCATTGTCTTTATCCTTTCATCTGTTGATGGATGCAGGTTGATTCCATATTTGGTTATTGTGAATAATGCTGCAGTGGACATAAAGGGGCAGAAAACCTTTGGAGAAACCGACTTCGTTTCCTTTGAATATATCCCTAGCAGTAGAATTGCTTGATTTGATGGTAGCTCACTTTTTATTTTTTTTCAGGAAGCTCTATGCTGTTTTCCATAAGACTTATCCCAATTTACTTTCCCAATAACAGTTGTACAGGGTTGCCTTTGCTCCATATCCTTGTCAACACTCGCTATTTTTTCCTTTTGGTAATAGCCATTCTAACAGGTATTGGTGACATTTTATTGTGGGTTATTTACATTTTCCTGACAGTTAGCATTGTTGGTAGTTTTCATATAGCTGTGTGGCCTTTTGAAAAGTTTTTGAGTCCTGGGTTCATTTTCATTCATTCATTTATTTATTTACTATCATCATCATCATCATCATCATCATCATCATCATCATCATCATCATCATCATTTGCAGTTCTGGGGAGTGACAAATGGCACATGCTAGGCAAGCATTCCCAATGCACTCATTTCTAGAATCAGGTGGCGTCCTTACTATTCAGTTCTTTGAATGTCTTATAGATTTTGGATATTAACCTCTTGTCAGATGTATGGATTGCAAATACTTTCAATCTGTATGTTGTTTCTTCATTTTGTTATTTCCTTTGCTGTTTAGATGCTTTTAAATTTTATGTAATTATATTTCTTTTTTGGCTTGTGTTGCCAGTGCTTTTAGGGTCATATCCAAAAAATTATTCCCTAGATAAGTGCATGAATTTTTCCCTTGTCTGTTTTTGTAATACAGTAGTTTTACAATGTAGGGTCTGATGTTTAAATCTTTAATCTACTTTGCCTTGATTTTTGTATGTAGTATGAGACAAGGGTCTAAATTCATTGTTCTGCATGTTGATACAGTTTTTCCATCACCATTTACTGAAGAAACTATCATTTCCCTTTTGCATGTTCTTGGTAATTTTATAAAAAAAATCTATTGACTGTAAATGCATGGATTTATTTCTGGGCTCCCTATTCTGTCCATAGGTCTATATGCCTGTTTTAATATTGTTAGAATGCTTTGTTGAATACTGTGGCTTTGTAGTATATTTTGAAATCAGGTAGTATAATGTTTGCAGCTTTGTTCTTTTTTTGTTTAAGATTGCTTTGATAATTTGGCATCTTTTGTGGTTTGGTATGAGTTTTTCTATTTTAGTGAAGAGTGACACTGGAACTATGATAGGGATTGCATTGAATCAGAAGATTGCTTTGGGTTGTATCAACATTTTAACAATACTAGTTTTTCCAATCCATGCACAGGTTATTATTCCATTTAGTATGTCTTCTTCAAATTCTTTAATAATGTTTTATAGTTTTCAGTATAGAAGTCTTTCACTTCCTTGGTCAAATTTATTAAGTATTTTAATATTTGTAGTTATTGTAAGTGGAATTTTTTTGATATCTTTTTCATATTATTTATTAGTATATAGCAATGTACTGATTTTTTCCATATTGATTTGTTTCCTGCAATTTTATTGGATTTGTTTATTATTTCTGACAGTTGTTTTGATGGAGTCTTTAGGGATATCTCACTCCTGCAGGTTGTTGTACTAATAAATGTCTGGAAGCCGTCACTTTGAGTACTTCTTATAACTGTGGAAACCAAAGGTAACTTGTATTAATCTCATCATGTCTCAATAAATTTAATATTGAAATATTTATACAAATTTTTCTTTTCCTGTTGTGTACTTTTTTTGGTGGACTCCATATATATATATATATATAGGGAAAATTTAACTTCTTGCTTTCTGCTGTGGAAGCTTTTATTTCTTTCTCCAGCACAACTGCTCTAACAAGGACTTCCAGTACTATGTTGAGTAGAAGTGGTGGTTGTAGGCAGCCTTGTACTCTTTTTGATTGTAGAAGAAAAACTTTCAACTTTTTACTCTTGAGTATGATATATGCTGTGGATTATCATATACAACCTCTATTGGACTGAGTTACATTCCTTTTTTACCTAGTGTTGAATTTTTATAACAAAACAATGTTGAATTTTTCAAATGCTTTTTTCTGTATCTGTTGAGAGAATCCATACTTTTTTTTTTTTTTTTTTGCTTTTTATTCTATTAGTCTAATGTATCACACTGGTGGATTTGCATATGTTGAAATATCTTTCCATACCTGGAATACATCCCACTTGATCTTGTTAAATTAGCCATTTAATGTGCTACTAAATTTGGTCACTAGTATTTTCTTGGGGATTTTTGTATCTAAATTTATTAGGGAATGGGTCTGTAATTTTCCTTCCTGTTAGTGTCCTCATCTTGCTTTGGTATCTAGCTAATGCTGGGAATGAGTTTAGAAGTATTTCCTCTTCAGTTTTTTTTTTAAAAGAGATTCTTTAACTGTGTGGTAGAATTCAGCAGGGAAGCCATTAGGTCCAGCACTTTTCTTCAGAGGAAGAGTTTTTATTACTGATTGGAACTTCTTATTTTTGGTGTTAAGGTTTAGATCTAAAATGTTCCCCAAAGTCTCACATGTCTGGAGGCAGAGCCTGGTGAGAAGAGGTGGGTCACTAGGGACATGATCTGGAAGCGTGTATTCTTGTTCTCAGCTCTTCCTTTCACCCTCTGCTCCCTAGCATCTGTCTACTGCTATACCTTTCCACCATGTTGTTTCTGCCTTGGAGCCAACTGACCATGGACTGAATCTCTGAAACATGAGCCAAAATAAACTTCTCCTCCTTTAAGTTGTGGGTGTTGGATATTTTTTCACAGTGATGGGAATGGACTAATACAATTGGTCTGTTAAGATATTCAATTTCTTGATAATTTTTTCTTGGTAATTCTATGTGTCTAGGAAATTATCCATTTCTTCTAGGTTATCAATTTTTTTGCCATGTAATTGCTGAAAGCAGACTCTTCAGATCCTTGGTTTTTTGGTAGCATCAGCTGTAAGGTCTCTTCATTTCTCATTTCCTTCCTTTTCTTCTTTTTTCTTAGTCTCATTAAAGGTTTGTTAACTTAGTCTATCTCTTCAAAAACAATTAGTTTTCTGATATTTTCTATTATTTTTCTTATATTTATTTCATTTACTTTTGCTCAGATCTCTATTATTTCTCTTTTGTTACTGACTTTGGGCTTAGTTTGTTTTTCTTGTACCAGTTCTTTGAGGTATAATGTTAAATTATTTGAGATCTTTTTGGTTTAAGCTTTTATTGCTATAAATTTAATTCTTATAATTACTTTTGCTGCATCCCATAAGTGTTGATCTGTTGTGTGTCCATTTTCCTTTATCTGAAAGTATTTTTAATCTTCTTTTAAAATTTCTTCAACTCATTAGTTGTTCCAGAACATGTTATTTAATTTCCACATGCTAGGGCCAGGGATATAGTTCAGTGGTGCCATGCCTGCCTTGCAAGTGCAAGGTCCTGAGTTTGAACCCTCATATCCAAAACAAAACAAAATAAAACCTGAAAACAAAACAAACTGAAACAAACCTAATTTCCACTGCTTTGAATTTTCTGAAATTCTCCTATTACTGATTTCTAGTTATGTACCATTGTGGCTGGAAAAGATACTTGATATTAGTTTAGTATTTTAAAAATTTTTCAGACCTGTTTAGTGGCCTAATGTAATCTCTTTTGGAAAATGTTTCTTGTGCCCTTGTGAAGAATGTGTATCCTGCTGCTTTTGGATGGAAAGTTCTGTGCATATTTGTTACATCTATTATGTTGAAAGTGTAATTTAAGCCTGATGCTTCCTTATTGATTTCTATTTCAATGTACTGTCCATTTCTGAAAGTGGGGATATTGAACTTCCTTATCATAATTGTGTTACAGTCACTATCTCCCTTTAAATTTATCAATATTTGCTTTATATCTTTAGGTACTCTGATATTGGGTATATATATATTTACTACAATTGTTATATTCTTTTGATGAATTGACACCTTTTCGTTATGTAATAATAATCTTGGTCTCCTTTTATAGTTTTTTTAACCTAAGGTTTATTTTAAACCTATTTTAAATGGGATACACTGGGAGGGATTTTACATGAATAAACAAATATATAAATGCACTGTATTTGATGTACAGATATACAAGTAGCACTTTGACCTTGTCAAAAATTGAAATATACTTCGAGGCTAAAATAAATTTCAGAGAGCATTAAAAAAGCTAAACATGATAATAATTACTTAAATTTGTATGGTTAGTTTATAGTCAACTGGTGGTATATATGTTTTAATTTAACAGAGAAATGTTTTCATCAGATTTTGATACAAATAATAAAAATGGCTTATATTACTTATGAAGTGACTCAGCAGTAAATCATAAGGTGCTACACGGAATAAAAATATAATAAATTAAAACCTCTTTTATGTGGTCCTTAAACCTTTAGCAAAATGTACAGCATATTCATTAGTATGGCAGTAATATATATTATTAATATTTCAACATAAGATTGTTACAAAACTGGGCCAGAAGTCTTACTGTGAGGAAAGAAATGCTTATATTAATATGCATTTGAACTGCACGTTCTGAATGAAAGGATATAAATTTAACCATTTCCTAGTAGTTCCATACTGACATAAGGAACTAAGAAAATAAGGCATTTTTAGTTTATAGTTGGAAGACAAGGGACTAACTTCAAATAAAGTGCTAAGTGTATGTGGGTGACAGTTTTATTATATGAAAAGTAATATAGAGTTTCTTATCAATTGTGAGTCAAAATTTGGCCAGCACTTTAGAAGTAAGAAAGCTCATTTCTCATATCTTATCAGAGTCTAATAATGTAATTTCTTTTAGATGTTTGATCAAAACCAAAGAATGTCATCAAAGCAACTATACAGAAATGAAATGATACAATCACCAACTTTTATAGTAAATCTATCCAGACCCAGTAAAGAAATATATTGCTTTATATACTTACAGATATTTATGGATTAAAAGTTCCTTGATTGCATAGAAAAGATCTGTGGAAGGTAATGTAGATTAAACAAGTGTTTATTTGGAATGAATCTCGACATGTCATTTCCAGGACTGAAAATATTTTAAAGACATGAATGAGAGTGATTTGGAATGGGAGGCTAAGATATGTTTAGACACATCCTCATCTATGTATTCTCTGTGGCTGGAGCTTTGTTAGCTCAGAAAGGAAACACGTTTATTATAAAGTACGTGTTGCATACACCCACTACTTCTAGAGAGACTTACTAACAATAATAGTGACTGCCATTTACTGAGCTCTTAGATGTCAAGCACCTTGCCAAGTGCTGGACAGGAGTGGCACACTTGAAATGCTGTAAGAATGATTGGTTTAGAAAAACGTGTCCTACTTTGAGATGCTTCGGTTTTAATTTGTACTGGCATTTACAGGGTGAGCATACTGCCTGGGACATAGGGAAGTCTAAATCAGTTTGGGAGAATGGATGAGTTAAGGGGCTGGAGTCCTAGTTCTTGAGGCACCACAGGCCAACTGCACAGTTTGGAGTAAATCTGCTAATGTGCAAAGTAGTTTTTAACTACACAAGTCATTCAAGAAAACATAATATTAAAATGCATGTTAAATTTAAATAATTGAAATGATGTTTTTCTTTACCTTGTAAGACCACCCCAATCCATTTGCTTACTGGTGGCAATCACTGGGAAAAGGACGGCTCATCTCCCCCTAAGACCTACGGAAAATGCATTCACAGGTACATATTATGCACCTGTGCCTTGGTATTATTTCTTTTCCCCCAATGGAAAATATCTACATAGCTTGTTCTGCAGCTTCACTCACTTGACGGTCTATCAGTACATGTGGCTCACTGTTCTTTTAGCCAACACATTATAACGTTTAGAATGCATCTAACACTTTTTGCAACAATTTTCCTATGGAAGGACATGAAGTAGCTTATTTTTCTTGGTATTGTAAACATGATATGGTGACATTTATAAACATGTTGGTTTATCACTGTAGTGCTGAGTTGGATATGGAAATGTTGGGCTTCCTACTTGCATACCAGCAGCATTGTACTGGTAGGATTTTCCATTGACGTTGCAGGACAGTGCTAATTTCCCAATCCTCATGGCTATGGAAATTATAAGTAATTGATTATTAATGAAGTAAATGGTTGGTGTTGCATAAAAACCTGCTTTGTTATTTTCATTTTCATTTCCCCGATTACTAATGAAGCTGGACATTATTTTCTGTGTTTTATGGCCCATGGTGTAGCTGTGTCTGTGTGAGTAATTATATGTTTGAATCCTGCCTTCTTTTAATTGAAATCAAGCTGATTAATTTTTTAAAACACATTAACATCCTTACAAGTTTTTGTTTTTTGTCCCCAGCTTGACCAGCTTGATCTGTTAGTTTCTGTTACATAATTTTCAGTCTGATTGGAAGATAGACATTAACAAATCATCATACACTTCATTTTTAAACCTGTGAGGACGACTTTTGTGGCATTGATTTCTAGCTTAATTGCTTAGTGATTAGAAAATATACTTGATGTTATGAATTCAGTCTTTTCAATATTTGCCGAAACTTGAATTTTGGCCAAATACACAGATAATTTCTGTAGATGTGGCAAATGTGCTTGCAAAGAATGTGTTTCCTTCTGTTATTGGCTAAAGTTTTTCAGGTTTCATTGGACTGTCCAGTGTGGTTTGCCCCATTCCTTACAGGATTTCCTGAGTTCCTCAGGTAAAGCTAATAGCTTTACATTGCTGCAAAAAGCCCCTGACATCATTTTTCCAACCATGTTAAGATAGTCTTTGGTTCAGATGGCAGTGATTGAAATCCAAAATACAGGAATCCCAGAAATGGTCAGAATTTGGCAAAAGTATTAAGTAAGGTGTTCCAGAGCCGTGACATGTCCATGTGGCTAGAGTCCCAGATCCTCCTACCTTATTGTCTTGATGCATTCCCAAGTTTATCTTACTGTCTAAGGAGGCTGTCTTAGCTCCAGACATTACATCTACATCCAAACAGAAAGAACAACCCTTCCTTCTGGACATGTCTAGAGGACATTTCCAAGAAGTTGTCCATCCTACTTCAGACTATATCCCATGTACCACAATCAAGTCATATGATCCTATCTAGCTATAAGGTGAGCTAAAACGTGTTGTTTATTCTCATTAGCTTGTGTCCAGCTGGATTGTGGGCATTCTTTACTAAGAAAGATAATGAGTGACAATTATCATTTTTCACTGTAACTAGTTCTTCAGTAAGTACATTCATCATTTAATGGGTAATTGATAGAAACTAGTGTCTTCAGCATGAGGAATATTGCACTTAGCTTTGACTGTGCACTTTGCTAAAAACCTTAGACTCCCACCTTTTCTCCATCTTGACAAACAGCATTGAGTGTCCTGGACTCTGGCTTAGGGGCATCTCAGGCAGGCCCAGTTGCCTGCAGAGTGAACTCATGTTTCTTAGCAAGGTAGGAAGGTCTTAATTGAGTTGGCCACACCTGATTTAGCCAGAATCCCACACATTTTCTGTACTTCCTGTAAGCTGTAGCCCTACCCAAAGTGTTAACCTATTCCCCCCACATAAATAGAATCCTGCTTTAGTTCCTGCACTGCCAACACTCCTTTCTCATCTAAAGATCCCACGTCTCTGTTTTCCACTTGGAGAAACACCCTATTGATTTCTGACTTGAATCCAAAGTCACTATCTCCAAGCCATTTCATATCACTCCTTTTCCTGTATAACCTTCTCTCCCCATAGGATTTCTATGATGCCATGTATGTTCTATGCTTCTGGAGTCTGGATCTTTCCATCTTTATATTACACTGTAGGGCACTTGTGGCAGGAACAATACCTAATTTGTGTTTTCACCCTCTAGGATGACTGGCCATGTGCAGAACTTTGCACAATACACCAACAAAGGAAGTCAATGCAAATGATTTATTGCATACCAAATGTATGCATTTAGTGCCATAGTATTTGTTTTATACATGATCATATCACATTAATGTAGCTTATTCTGTGTGTGATTTAAGTGACATTCTTGGAGATTAGTCATGGTATTAAATAGAAAGATGTATTTTAGTTCAAAGGTAGCCTAACTAGCTGCAGGTGGCAAGAGAATACTCTACTGGCTTTAATATTATAATAGGTCTTTTTCTTAGCCAAGTAGAGGAAGTAGAATTTAGAAACAATGCCAAATCCTGCAGTTGAATTCATCTAGGGACATTTTATTATGTAAACTTTGGGAGGAAGAGATGAAACATCTTTGGCTCCCTTTGAAGTTTTGATTGGCATAAGATAAATAAACGTCTGATTTTGTTCAGAAAACTTCTGGTAGACAATCTTTCCCTATGTTCTTATACAGCTGTTCTTCCTGTCTCATGATTTCTTTGCATCCAGCTTGATCCTGACGAAATTTGTCTTAGTTTCTTTAAGACGAATTAAGTAATAGGATGTGATTTGTGGCATGGATCTTGATAACACTTATTACTCTTTTTCATTCATTAATTTTATTGGTACATTTTAGGTATACAATATGCTGGCATTCATTATTGGGAATTTGTACCTTTACATAATATATCTTGGTTCTTATTTTTTCCCCATTCTTCTGCCCTCCCTATTTATAAAGACTGTGTCTCCATTTTTTCTTTTTTCTCATATTTCTTTCCATTCTTGCCTTTCCCCAACTCCTCTCACTTCCCCTTCCCCTTTGGACCTTTTCTTCCTATTTCACATTATCTATTATATTACTTTTATACCATATAAATACTCAGAATAGGAGTTTTAATTATAGTTTTGAGCTTAGTCTCAGAACTTGGAAAAAACCATGTCTTTTGACAGAATCAGAAGTTCTTTGTTAGACAGATGGCTGGGCAGGTAGGAACTGTCTGCTTTATGTTAACCCATCACAAAAATATGAGTTACTGCATATTCTTCTTGATAGATGCAAAATTGCATTTGGTAAAAGCCATTTATTCATAATAGAACTGTGATTAAAATAGAAATAAAACTATGAAGCTCAACTAAAAACCTCTTCATGCTTAATGAGTAAGATACTGGAAATACAGTGATTAAAGTCAGGACCAAAACACAGTGTCTGCTATCACTCCTGTATTTGGAATTGTTCTGGAAGTGCCAGCTACTTAGGAAAGAGAATAAAGGAAATGGACATAAGTGACTCCCCCCTCACTTGCATCAATATGAAGTATCTCTTTTTGTCTTCACCCAAACATGAAAACAAAACAGCACTAAAAATCTTGTTTAATTTGCATTTTTCTTTGGTTAATTGGGAGATTGTTTTCTCTTAATATATTCGTTGACAATGCTAAGTCTAGACTCTTGTCTTAGAGGGTTATCTGCTACTATAACTGAAATCCCCAGGCCGGGTAATTTATAAACAATAGAAGTTTCTTTGGCTTATGGTTTTGGAAGTTCAGAAGTCCAGGAAGAGGGGCTGCCTCTGGCAAGGAACTTCTTGCCGCATAACAACATAGTGGAAGGTCAAGTGAGTACGTGTGAGACAAGAAAAAGGGGCTAAGCTCATCCTTTCATCAGGAGCAAACCCATCCCCACAACAAAGGCCTCAATGTACTCATGAGGGCATAACTCTCATGACTCAGTCACCTCTTAGAATTCCCACCCCTCATTACAATTGCATTTAAGATTGAAATGAATTTTGGAGGGAACATTCAGATGATAGCCCTCTGCCAGTGCAAACTGGTTCTGAGCAGTGCCAACTGCAGCCAGAACTGTCTCTTACCACCTCCCACTGTCCCTCTAAATTCCAAGAGTTATGTGTCTTATTTGTAGTAATGTACTCTTTTGTTCAGAGATGACTCATAGGGAGTAAAGTGCATAAATCTAGAGTGTATAGCTTAGTGTATATACCTTTTGTGGTGGTTAAGCTTGATTGTATCAACTTGATTGGCTTACAGGATTGATAGAACACACTTGTGGGTATTTCTGGGTGGGTGATGGAGGTGTGACCTTGGATACTATATATGGCTCATGGCCCCTTCCTTTCTGGCACTGTCCCCCTGCTCTACTTCCCAGATACCATAAACCAAGAATCTTTGCTCTGCCAGTTCCCTCCACCATAATGTTCTGCCTTGGAGCCAACTACCCATGGACTGAATCCTCTGAAACCATAAGCCAAACTAAATTTTTCTTCCTTTAAATTGTGTGTCAGGAACAGGAAAGCTGATTAATACACTGTGTAACCATCATCCAGGTCCAAATAAAGGATGTTTCAATTCTGGGTTTTTTTTGGTACTGGGGATCCAACTTGGGTTCTTGTGCTTTCGCAGCAGGTGGTGAAACCACTGAGCTAAATCCTTAGCCCCAGGATGTTTCAATTCTTGACAGACTTCTTTGGGTTGCCTCCTAGTAAATAGTCTTTTAGGTATTATTTTTGTCAAAATAGATTAGTTTTATCTTTTTATAGATTTGATTTAAATGGAATCTTGTGTTTTCTGTTTTTCTTTGGGCTTTTATAGCTTAACATTATGAAACACATCTATGTGGTTGAGTTCAGTACTTGTTTTCTCTTTTTATTGCTGTTGTATTCCATTATGTGGGTGTACCACAGATGCTGGTCCATTGGTCGGTTATGCTGCTTTCTTCCTCCTGAGATCAGTGAGCTACTCATGGCATTTTGTCCTTGAGGAGACAGTTGAACAACAAGCAAACATGGCAAACCTTGTGTGTATACATCTTCTAACATTGCATTGGCCAGAGTGCATTCTGTAGCTGAGTCCAAAGTCCAGAGGCAAGAACAACCATGTTTTTCTTGGAGGTAGGAGAAACTGCAGAGTTATGTGGCCAAAGTGTGGGTACAGGGTACGGTAAAAGTTTGGGTCACCATGTAGTCATTGACACCATAGGACAGATACATGTACAGCTTTAGTGAATATGGCCAAAGTATTTTCCAAATGATATACAAGAAAACTTGCACCAACAGTGAAAGAACTCCAATCCTCTTCACATCCTCACCTATACTTGGTACTTAATTCTTATGAATTTTTCATTCTAACTACCGCAGCAAGAACACATTCATACTAATTATGGTTAGATGTTGGTACCAGGGAAAGGTTGTTAGTAAGTCCATGTGGGCCAGAGAGGAAAGAAGGAAAAGGGAGAGGAAAGTTCCATGTAGGCATTGTTGGTCAGTTTCTGGGTAGCCATTCTTTTTGTGAGTGGTATTTAAAGGTGGGAGCATGAAATATTGTGACATTTTTGATATTTTGTATTTTTACCCATCATATGTGTTTTCTTTCACGAACTTAATCCTATGAGTTGGTTTTCTTTGAACAAAAATAAATGTTATGTCCTGTTCCCTAACACTTTGTAGACTTATTTCCTACTTTAATCAATTACTAAATGAATGTGTTGTTGAAAGTGACAGAATGCACCCTCTCCTAAATCTGTTCTTAAAATTTCCTAAAGTATGCAATAATAAAAAAGAGGCAGAAGATGAAGAAAAGCATACATCATGGAAACTTCCCCAGGACGTGTTGGTGCCACACAGCCTTGCCAGTGGTATGTTTCCTGGGATTACAGCTGTAGGAATCATGAACCAGCAGCCTGTCTCTGGGTTCCAGAGCTCCTGCGGTTCATTGGGTCCACTCAGTGAACACAGAGAAGGGACCAGACCCTGGCTGGAGTTGAAGGGGGCGATGATGCCCCATGCTCTCTGTCTTGAAAGACTTCTAGTACGATGTAGTCCCTGGACCCAAGTAACTGCAAATCCAAGGTCAGAGTACAGCTATGGATCACAGGCAATGTTTAGCTGCATAAGTGAAAGAAACCCTTAGTCTGCACTGTCCAAGACTGACTCTGGGACAATGGAACGAATTCATGGTCATTGAGTGTAGCTGGGAGATGCCAGTTTCACCTTCTGTGGGCACATTAAAGATCTTCCAGATCAAGCCTCTTTACTCAAAGATGAGAAAAGGTGGCCCCATTCCCCAAGAGAACTGGTAGCCAAGTCGTGCCTGGAACTGGGACCTGCTCTTTCTCACTGGAGGCTCTGCAGTTGAGAGTGTGGTTAATAAGGCCACAGGTGAGGTTTTGAGTCTCTGCATTTGCTTGCTTTGCTTCCTTGGAATAGTTTTTAACCTTCCCGTGTCCCAGATTTTTTTGGCTGTCACATGGGGATAATAATAGCAGTAACAGCGTCATAGTGTTTTGGAGAGGATTAATTGAAATGGTGCACTTAATGTATGTAGCAGAGTGACACACAGAAAAAAACACTCAATAAATGTTAGTTGGCATCAGCAGTGATTGTTAAATGAAAGTCCTTATAGTTTGGGCAGAAAGGGACACTGTGTACTTATCCTGGTGTTCCTGAACTCCCCAGTGCTGGGCCAACCAAAGCCTATCTTATTGTGGCTGTACCCTTCCTCAGTACATTCACCTCAGAGATGACCTGTACTGTGATATCAGCTGAGGAGAGACTTACATGTTCCTTTCACATGAGAAAATTGACCTGAGAACTTCAGGGAGTATTTCAGTATTTACATTCAGATAAACTTTAAGCAGTTACCTCAACATGTTCTCTGTCTCCTTCACTTCCTCCCCTATCTTTTTCTCTGTCTTAGTTTAGTGGGATTTTTTTGGATACAAAATAGCTAAATCAAAACCTCAATTTATTCCCTTAGTATATAGTCTCCTATACAGTACTATAATGGCTTCATTGATTTTTTTGAATCATTCTCTGTCTCCATTGCACTGATTTCTGCTCTGATCTTTACAATTTCCTCCCTTGTATGAGCTTTGGGTTTGTCCTGCTCTTCTTTTTCTAGAAGCCTGAGGTTCAGCATCAGGTTGTTTAATTGGGCTTGCTGTTTTCCTCATGTGAGTATTCACTGCTATGAATTTCCCTCATAAAACTGCTTTTGTTGTGTCCCATAGATTCCAATATGTTGTATTGTCATTGTCATTTAATTGTAGGAACTGTCTGATTTCTTCTTTAATTTCCTCTGTGACCCATTGGTTATTCAGAAGTGTGTTGTTCAATTTCCACGTGTTTATGAAATTCTTGTGGTTTCTTTTGCTAATGATCTCCAATTTCATCACACTAGGTCTGATAATATACAGGGGATAACTTCAATTCCTTTGCACTTACTTAAACATGTTCTATGAGCAAGCATGTGGCCTATTTTGGAAAACGACCCGTGTGCAGTTGAAAAGAATGTGTATTCTGATTTTGTGTGGTGGAACACTTTGTAAACATCTGTTAAGTTCATTTGTTCAAGAGTTTGATTGAGTTCTAGTATTTTGTTGCTTATCTTTTGTTTCGTTGATCTATTTATTTGTGACAGTGGGGTATTGAGGTCCTCCACTACTATTTTATTAGTGCATATATGACTTTGCATATCTGTTAGTATTTGTTTTATATAGTTGGGTGCACTAGTGTTTGGTGCATATATATTAATGATTGTCATCTCTTCCTCTTGGATTGTTCCCTTTACAAGAATGTAGTGTCCTTCTTTGTCTCTCTTAATCAGTGTGGGTTTGAAATCCACTTGATCTGCAAAGAGGATAGCCACTCCTGCTTTTTTTCAGGTTCTTGTTGCATGGAGCATTGTTTTCCACCCTTTAACTTTCAATGTATGAGTTTCTTTTTGAATTAAGTATGTTTCTTGTATGCAGCATATTGTTTGATCTTGCTTCTTGACCCATTCTGCCAGTCTATTTCTTTTGATTGGTGAATTCAGACCATTAACATTGATGGTTATAATTGATATGTATTGACTTATCATTGTCATGACTTTTTCTTTTTGTTGGATTCTCCCCCTTTGCTTTTAATTTTTTGTCATGCCAGATGGATTCATTCTGCTGAGCTTCCTGGGGTTGTGATCCTCATTGTCTTTTCCAAGGATATTTTCTAAAAGTTTTTGGAGTGCTGGTCTGGTATTCACGAAGTTCGTAAGGTGCTCTTTGTCATGAAAGTATCTTATTTCTCCATCAATTTTGAAAGATAGTTTTGCCAGGTACATCAATGTGGGTTGGAGGCTGTTGTCCTTTAGGGCTTGAAATATGTTACTCCAACATCTTCTTGCCTTGAGGGTTTGCATTGAGAAGTCTGCTGTGATTCTGATGGGCTTTCCTTTGTATGTGATTTGTTTTCTTTCTCTAACTGCTTGTAGAATTTTGTTTTTCTGTTGGGTTTCTGGAATCTTATCTATTGTATGTCTATGTGTAGATTTTTTTTGATCAAGGCTAGCTGGAGTCCTATATGCCTCACTTATCTGTATGTCAAGTTCTTTTCCCCTCCTTGGGAAGTTTTCTGCCATCACTTCTGTGAACGGTTTTTTATGTCATCTGCACTCTCTCCTGTTTTTTCATTGACTCTGATCAGTCTTATGTTATTCTTCTTTGCATTGTCTAGCAGCTGCTGGATTGATTTCTCTTGGTTCCTCACTATTTTAAAGAAATTTTTCTTTTCCTGGTCACTAGTTGCAATCTTATCTTCTATGTCTGAAATTCTGTCCCCACATTGGCTCATTCTGCTGTGTAGACTTTCAATGGAGTTTTTCATCTCTTGGAAATCTGTTTGCACCTATTTTATGGATTCCATTTGTTTCCTATGTTGGGATTTCATCATGCTTCTCAGCTCCTCTATTTTTTTAATCTGTGTCCTCTCTAAATTTCTTAGTCATGTCTTGCACTATGGGCTCAATCTGTGCTGTTATCTGAGAAATTCTTTCTGATTTCATTTTTTCCAGATCCTCTTTTGTTGCCAGTTCAGGGAGTCCAGGTGGTTGAGTATCGGACTGTTCCATCTCATTTCCCTTTGGGGCTGCTTTAGGTGATCTGCAAGTCTGGTTTTGAGACTTGTTTCTGTGTCTTCTCATTTCAGTCGGGGGTGGGGGGAGATGTTTGCTGCTGGCTCCCACTTGGCTCACGTCCTAGGCAGTGGGGGTGGTGGTAAGGTGGCCCAGAAGATTCACCTCCTCTGTGCTGGGGGCAGCTCTGCTCCTCGGTGCTGGGGGTAGTGGTACGGTGGCTCTACAGTATTATAATGGAAAGCAAGACTTCTTAAATGTGGCTGCTACAGCTGGCATGTCTACTCTGCACTTGCTGGGTTGCTTTTAAATTGTCTTCAGCTAGAAGTTGTATGGAGAGTGTTGATTGTCCTCTTTTTTGTATTGTCCCACAAACTCGAGAACTTGGAAGCAGCTTATCCCAAATAGTTTCTCCCACTTCCACAGCCTTTCCAACCCAAACTTTGAACTGGTTTCATGGTTTTAGTCCTTCAAACTGAAAATGATTGAAACATCATATATTCCAAATCCCCCGCAACATAGCTCTGGTGGAGTGAGTACTGAAGTCATGGTCCATGAGTCTGGCAGTCATTTTATTCTTCTTCAACAAGTGATGATCCAGACAGCATTCTGCAGTTTTGAGTTGGGGTCATCTTTAAAATACTCTTTTTTTTTTTTTAACCCAGTAGAGCTAAAAAGAACAAACAGAATGCCTTTAATGTCTCTTCTTAAGTGCACCTTGTTTTGCCTATTTGTGAATTTAGTGGGAACTACCTGAGGAATAGAAGATAGCAACTGCTGTGAGTTGGAATGATCTAGTATAATGTAAAGAAGTCCACTGCAGAAGGCTACTATGACACTGTTATAGCAATAAAACTTTTCTTGCCATTTGGTCAGCAACATCTACAAGATCACCCCACACTTGTGGTTGAGGAGGTTGACTTTATGTCCTGATCATTTTTATTATTCATGGATCAAGAAATCCATACACTGTTCTTGATAGTTATTGTGAACTTTGATTTTAATTGTTCACTAACTAAATAAAACTGGATGCTGTACACCAATTATAGAATTTGGCCAGTCCATAAATAAAAGCAAAATTTCATCTAATTATTTGCATTGGACAAATATATACTTATCTAGAAATGGAAGGAAGTTGACTATTAGAGCACCACTTGAGGGTCACATGTCACATGAGCACTGAAACGTGAGTTACTGATTATCTGAAGAGTAGTATGTCTTTATGCATTTATTTCAGTAAAAGTATGAGTTTGAATGAGAAAAATGTGACATTACTTTTATGGTTTTCAAAATTTATTTGTATCAGATTTCCAGACAGGTCTTTCCAACACATGTATAATTTTATATAGCTTAGGTGTGTTTGATCTTTTATTCTATAACCATGTTTTCTTTCATAAAGAACTGTATTAGTCAGCTGGGGCTGTATAACAAAGTACCATACACTGGAGGCTTAGACAGCACAAATACATTTCTTGGGGTTCTGGAGGTTGGGAAGCCCAAGGTCAAGGTGCCCATTGATTTGATTCCTGGTGACATGTCTCTGTTTAGCTTGTAGATTCTACTTTCTTGTTTGGCCTCACAGGTAGGGGGGAGAAAGAGAAAGAGCATTTCTCTTTTATAAGGCCACAGTGCTATAATATCAGGGTCTCATGCCTATGACCCTATTTAACCTTAATTATGCCCTGAAGATAATATTTCCAGATACACTCATGTTGGGAGTTTGCACTCCAATATATGAATTTTGGAGAGATTCAATTGGTAGTAAGGACTTACTGCTGGACTAAAATAGATACCTACACAACTAAAACACTTAGTTGAAGCATGTTCATTATCAGTTTCATTGAATGCCAGGGAAAGATGAGAATTCATTTACAAATTCCATCTAGCCATCTCAGTGAAGAAAGAGGCAAATTTCCCTCTGCAAATGGCAAAGTCCAGAAAATCTTGCTTTGCCCCCAAATTTATGCATGATACCCCAATGAATATACTTACTTGTCTTTAAATATTATTCCAATAACCTATGGATTACTTGAAAGTTGTTGACACATTAGCACCTATAAAGGTATGAGTTTCTTAATGTGAGCAAGAGGAAAATAGGAGGGAGGGAGGGAGGGAGAGAGAGAGAGGGATAAGGATTAAAGGAGAAAGGGAGAGAAAAAGAAAGAGATATCAGTCCTCCAAGACAAAAGGATGGAGGTAGAAGCTAGAAGCCAGGAAAGAGGCCAGACTTTGGGCCTTGTTTGGGAGAAACAGCTAAAAATGGAGACTCATTCTTGGCAATCTGGTGGCACAAAGGACACCTAACACCAGAGCATAAAGTAGGACAAAGGAGAAATGAAAGATAAGTTTGATTTGGAATTTGAGTATATGGAAGCAACAAAACTAACAAACATAACTTACCTCCCTAAGCCTAGAAAATGCTTGCAATGTAATTAGTATTTTCTGATTGTTAGTGATATTTGACAATTTAAAATAAACTCTTTATTTTAAAATCATTTTAGATGTACAGAGAAGTTGCAAGATACTAGAAAGAGCCCCTACATACACGGGATCGAGTTGCCCTGTTGTTAACCTTGTATGTTACCATGGTACACCTGTCACACCAGAGAAATAAACAGATGCATTATTATTGACTTAGCACCATAATTTACTAGGATTTTACCAGTTTTTCCAGATTCTTCTTTTTGTTTCCCCGTGAGTCACCATGCCTCCTCAGCCTCCTATCACCTGTGGTAGCTTCTGATGGGCTAGCAGTTTCAGTACTGGTCAGGGGGGTTGTAGAGTGCCTTTCTATTTGGTTTTGCCTAGTGATTTTCTTGTGGGTGGATAAGATTTTGGTTTTTGAGGAGAAAAAGCATACATGTCAGGTGCAACGCTCACCACATAGTATTCAAATGCGCCGTGCTATCAGCATGAACGGTTACTATCAGGGTTGACCCTGGTCACTTGTATCTTAGCTGATTTTATGCTGCTATAACAGGGATACTACAAACTGGGTAATTCATAAGAATAGAAATTTGTTCCCTCACAGTTCTGAAGACTGAGGTCCAACCTCTGGCATCTTAGGGCCCCGGCCACTCTGCTTCTAAGGTGCCAACTTGAATGCTGCCTCCTCCAGAAGGGAAGAGGCAATGTCTTCACATGGAGAGCAGGAGAGCAGAGCCACTCTGCAAGCCCCTTTTCTTTTTTTTTTTTTTATTTTTTCCCCATTAAGTTTATTGGTACATTTTAGGTATACAATACAATTACATTCATCATTGAGATCTTGTATCATTACATGAGTATCTTGGTTCTTATTTTTTCCCCTTCCCTTGCCCTCCCTTCACCCCCTGCACCCTTCCCTATTTGCAAACATTTTGTTTCCATATTTTTCCTTTTCTCATATTTTTTATTTCCCCTTTATTCCTTTCCCCTACCCCTCCCACTTCCCCTGCTCCTTTAGACCTTTTCCTCCTATTACACAATATCAATTATACATTTTTAAAATTACAATATCAAGATCTAGGAGACATTACCACAGATTTTACAGATTTTAAAAGGATATAGAAGGCATATTTCAAAAATCTGTTTTGAAATAAATTTGACAACTTCTAAGAAGTACCTTGGAAGACAAATTAATGAAACTAACTCTGGAGGAAATGTAAAATTTGAATAGCACCTATTAAAGAAAGTATATTTCTAGCTTGAAAACCTACCAATATGACAACAGCAGGCTCATATACATTTTAACTGATAAATTATATCAAACAATTAAAGCAGAAAGAGGAAGGAACACTTCTCCCCTCATTTTAGGAACCAACATTGTGCTAATCCTAAAACTGGATAAAGATAATAGAAGAAAAAAGTATGAACATAGATAGAAATTTGTTTAACAAAACAAACTCTTACAAGTCAGATCTGGCAGGATGTAGAAAGTGGTTTTGTTATAGGGATGGCAGTGTTGGTTCAGCATTGGAAGATCCACCCCCAAAAGTCATCATTTTAACAGAGGAAAGGAGAAAGCCATATGATCCTATCACTAGTTGAAGAAAAAGTATTGGACCAAATTCTACAGCTGTTCATGGTAAAAGCCATCAGGAGACTAGAAGTAGAACAGAACCTTCTCAACAGATTAAAAGACATGTACTCCATACTTCCAGTGAGAATGCCTTATATAAATGGAGAAGACACAATGCTTTCTCCCTAAGGTGGGGAACAAGGGCAGATATGCTTACTCTTTATCTGTCCATTAAACTTTGAAACCTAGTCCCCACCAAAATAGTCTGGCAATAAAATGTTACAACTAGGATAGGATTGGCATGGCAGAAGCAAAATCTTTATATGTAGATGAAATGATCATCTACAGAGAACATACTAAGAAATCTCTAGGAGCCCTTAGAACTTGTACTTGAATTTAGCAGGATTAGAAAACACAAGGTATATATAAAAATTCAGGTCTGTGTATACTTGCTATAAATGAAGAACTGGATATTGAAATTTAAAAGTTATGTAGGAGTACAAAGGACCTAGAAAAGTTAAAAAAAAACAAAAACAGTGTTGGAAGATGTTTAGTACCTAATTTTAAGACTTCTTCTAAAGCTACAGTAATCAAGGCAGTGTTGGTGTAAGGAAAGACATATAGATCATTGGAATAAAACAGAGAATTTAGAAATAGAACCACACATATATGGTCCACTGAGCTTTGAAAGATTATTTAACATTAGCATTTTATAGAATAAAAACTCAATTCAAGAGCCAAGGAAGAGATAATGTTTTCAGCAAATGGCACAAGAACACCTGGTATCTGTATATAAAAAATTAACCTCAACCCTTTATTTCCATACATGAAAATAACTTGAAAGGATCTATGAACCTAAATACGAAAGCCTAATAAAACTTTAAGAAGAAATTATAAGAGAAAATGTTTATGAATTCAGGGTAGGCAAGAACTACCTAGGATGCAAAATACATGATGTATAAAAGAAAAAAAATTGATAAATGAGATTCCATCAAAATTTAGAACTTTAAATGACATCATTAAAATGAAAAGTAGTCCTTAAACAGACCATATTTACAATGCATGTAACCTATGACCAGAATATATAAAGAACTTGTACAGCTCATTAATAGACAACCCAATTAAAAAGTAGACATAAGAAGATGATAAATAGCCAGTACAGCTCAAGGAAAGGTGTACAACTCTAGAATCAGAAAAGTACTAATCAGTAAAATAATAAGACTGAATTATACACTCATTAGGGAGATGAAGTGAAAAGTTTTAAAAGCCCTGTCATGACGTTTTCTTTTTGTTGGATTCTCCCCCTTTGCGTTTAATTTGTCACACCCGATGGATTCATTCTGCTGGGTTTTCTGGGGTTGTGACCCTCATTGTCTTTTCCTAGGGTATTGTCTAAAATTTTGTGGAGTGCCGGTTTGGTATTCATGAAGTTCCTGAGGTGCTCTTTAGCATGAAAGTATCTTATTTCTGCATCAATTTTGAAAGATAGTTTTGCAAGGTACATCAATCTGGGTTGGAGACTGTTTTCCTTTAGGGCTTAAAATACATCACTCCAAGCTCTTGTTGCCTTGAGGGTTTGCATTGAGAAGTCTGCTGTGATTGTGATGGGCTCTCCTTTGTATGTGATTTGTTTCTTTTCTCTCACTGCTTGCAGAATGTTGTTCTTCTGTTGGATTTCTGGAATCCTAACTATTATATGCCTATGTGTAGATTTTTTTGATCAAGGCTAGCTGGAGTCCTATATGCCTCACTTATCCATTCTTTTCTCAAGTTCTTTTCCCCTGCTTGGGAAGTTTCATGCCATCACTTCTGTGAAGAGTTTTTTTTTTTATGTCATCTGCACTCTCTCCTGTTTCTTCATTGACTCCAATCAGTCTATGTTATTCTTCTTTGCATCATCTAGTATCTGCTGGATTGATTTCTTGTGTTCCCTTACAATTTTAAAGCAATTTTTCTTTTCCTGGTCACTAATTTCAATCTTATCTTCTATATGTGAAATTCTATCCTCACATTGGTTCATTCTGCAGCACAGACTTTTGATGGAGTTTTTAATCTCCTGGAAATCTGTTTGCACCTGTGTTATGGATTCCATTTGTTTCCTATGTTGAGATTCCATCATGTTCCTCAGATCCTCTATTTTTTTTATCTGTGTGCTCTCTAGATTTATTAATCATGTCTTGCACTATGAGCACAATCTTTGCTGTTATCTGAGTAATTATTTCTGATTTCATTTTTCCCAGATCCTGTTTTGTTGCCAGTTCAGAGAGTCCAGGTGGTTGAGTATCAGACTGTTCCATCTCGTTTCCCTTTGGGGTTACTGTAGGTGATCCGGAAGTCTGTTTTTGAGGCTTGTTTATGTGTCTTCTCATTTCCATGGTGGGGCGGGTTGGTGGTGCTTTTGGTGCCTGCACAGCTCACCTTCTCTGCCCTAGAAGTGTGGGATGGAGGGGGGGGGAGCTTCCTTCTGGGTGCTGGGACCCACTCAGCTTCTCTGCCCTAGGAGCTTGGGATGGCAGTGGGGGAGCTTCCTTCCGGGTTTTGGGACTGGCTCACCTTCTCTCTGCATGAGCCACTTTTCATAGCAGCACTGATCCATTCAAGAGGTGGAGCCTCAGTGGCTGCATCTGACACTGAGCCCCACTTCCCAACAGCAGTTGCCCTGGGCATTAAGTTTTCAACAGGCATTTAGGGAACAAATTCAAACCATAGCAGCTTGGGTAAGGTTGTGTTTCAGATTTCTGCACTGTAGATTAGTTGCAGCACAGTTCCCACGCTCTAGTCTTTGAAAACAAATCTAGGCAATGCAGTCTGCACTCAAAGAGTGGAGATTCTTCAACTTTTTAAAATGTATTCACCTCTGTGCTCCTAATCTACAACATCTGAATGAACTCCAGTTCTGACCCTTATCCTAACTCCAACAGATAATTATTGTCTAACAACTTTCTCAGACACTCTCCATACAACTTTTTTCCTATTCTGCCAGCCAGCTGCTACTTTTAATTTTGGTGGTTTTCTGTGGTGTGCACATGGCATTTTAAAATCCAAATGAAGACTTGAAAAATCTAGTTAGCTATCCCCATGTTTCTACTTAATTTAAATGTTTGCCTAACAGCCTAAAAATTCTGATAATGAACTGAGAATTATTTTTTAATCAGAACGTCTGGCATCATGAAGTTATATTATTATTTTGGCACCATGAATTCCTCTCTTGGCTATTAAATGATGATATAATTTCACTGGCTGTGGAGCCACATGACTCATCTCTGTTCATTCCTCTGTGTGCTCAGTACACAGATTGCAATATGCTATTTTGATTAAGAATCAGAATTCATGGTTTAACGGAAAGCTAAAACCCCCAGATCAATCAAATAGGCTGATGGAAAGCAAGAGGCTGGATTATGGGCCTAGGAAGAGAGGAGGGCAGTGAACACACACACACAGGTTTAACAGTGTTGGAGAACAGTGGAGTGGGGACTGGTGCTGACATGGTCCAGGGAGTGATTCCCAGTCCATAGGCAGGAGGAGCTGCTGGAGGCTGTATGAAGAGATGAACAGCACAATGGGAAAGTTTGTGTGATCTGGCCATCATATAAGAATCTATTAAATTCCATTTTAAAGAGCATTAGCAGTTGTTCTAGTTAATATTTAGCAGAAGTCATAAATGTACTCTTGACTTTTCTACTTCCTAAACTCATTTCACAGCATTGGTTCTGAATTTTTTGGGGAAGTAATAATGAACATTTTCTAACTGTTTTTTTTACATGTAAAGCACAATAATTCCTTATTGTGGCTCAATAATTCCTTATAAAATAGGGAATTCTTTTATATTGATTATTGTTAGATTTATCATGAGTCTTATTGTACAGATGTTAACACAGAGGGAATGAGCATCATCGATCATCACTACTAGGGATGATTGGACTCGAATATTATGGTTGGGCATGGTTTAATTATTTAATTATGCCTCCCAAGGGGACATGTTTCAAAGGCTTAGTTTGAAGAGTATTTTACTTAGTTATTCTCTCCAAGGTCCATATATTAAAGGCTTAGTCTTCAAGATGGTGCTGTTCAGAGGTGCTGTAGACCTTTAAGGTATGGGGCCATATTGGAGGTATGCCTTTGAAGGTGGTTGTGGGACCCTGCCCATCCTCTCTCTGCTCCAGTTGATGTGACCATTTGCTCATGCATGAGCTCCTGTCAAATCAATGGGACTACCTGACCTTGGGGTTGAATCTCCAAAACTGTAAGCTGAATAAGGTTGTCTGTTTGTAAAGGTAGTTGCTTGAGGTGTTGCACTGGAATTAGGCAGTATTCACTAATATAGAAGGGCTCTACAGACTGCAGCCCTTAGACACCAATGTATTGCAATTCATTTAAATCAGACTACATGTGGAACATACCTAATCCAAAACCCCAACTCTGAAATGTTCCAAAATATGAAATGTTTTGAGTGCCAACATGATGGCATGAGTCTGATGGTTCACTGTACCTGAATTTTGTCTTGTTCACAAAATTATTAAAAATGCTACATAAAATTACCTTCAATCTATGTGTATATAGACTTGCATCCCATCCTCAAAATATCTCATTATGTAGATAGAGCTATGCCAAAATCTGAAAAAATGGAGACATTTCTGATCCCAGGCATTTTAGTTAAGCAATACTCAACCTGTATTTATTAAGTTCTGCCAGTATTTTGAAGAGGTTTTACTACCAAGAAGTCCCAGGTGAGTTTGTACCTCACTCCATGCCACACCACTGGACCTAGACACAATTTTCACAAGTATCTGCCTCTTCTCTTTGATCTTGCTCTGTTTTGCAATTGGTCTCTCTAGGCAAAAAGACTGAATTGGACTTGGGGGAAAACACATTTGTTGGAAGGCTGGCTAGGGTTATGACCTTCTCTTCCAAGGTACCTACTTATGGAACAGAGCATCAGATTAGCTGCTTAAGGCATCAGAGGAATCCTAAAGAAATTGGACAAGGAAAGTCCCTTCCAGATGGGGAGAATACTGACATTCAGGGATGAGGTTGTCCAGCCACTGGGAGGTGCTGAGAAGGAAGTAAACAGGTAGAGTGGGTTAGGACAGCAGAACTACCTCAGCCCAGTGGGCCAGGTCTAGAGGGATGGGAATGACTGGGAGATGAGATCCATGGTCAGGTCAAGACTCGTGTCTCCATCTCTGTCCTGTCCCATCTCACCCTGCCTTTCTGACTCCAACATATCCATGGGGGTCTCGGACTCACTCTCCATTTCCCTCTACTGTCTTCAAAGTGAGAAACAGAGGGCAAGGGGGACAGCTAGAAGAGCTTCCAGTAGAATGAAGAGTCAGCAATAAGAAAGGGACTGGGAGGATAAAGACAGCGCATTCTATCCCACTTAAAGTTGGATATGATTTGATTTTGAACATTAAAATGTAAAGTTCAAAAAGTGCAAATAGGGCTTTGTTTGAAGTGGAGTGTTCCGAGGGGAAAGTAACAGAGGGAATGGAAGCCAGCACTGTGAACTTGCCCTGGCTCACCAGGTTGTGCAGCACACTGTGCTCCATTGAAATGTCAGTGCTCCCAGCTTGTCAGCAGTGTGAGTCCTTAGGGCAAAACCAGGCTGCGTTGTAGTGGCCTCTAATACACATCTGGTTGCCTCTAGGGCATCTACTTTGCCTAAGATGCTATGGACTCAGGAAAAGAATTTTTAAAACCTGGCCCAGTGGTCCTAGAGCAGAATCACTCCCAAAGTCGTTATTTTAACAAAGAAGGTGAGCTTGTTGGAGAGGACGAGGAGCTGTGTTCTCCTTGGAGCAGAAAGTCATGTTATGAGTGTAAGTTCTTGGATGCTCTCTCCTCTTACAGTCTCACGTTAGAAATGGCTGCTTGCCTTTGCAAAACAAATAAAAGGGGATCATTTCCTCCCAATTTTAACTGCATGTTGATAATGATTTTGGTTTGGGAAATAGTGCCAGTTATTCAGGTGAGGTATTTAGTTGTTTGCACCCAAGCTGACGAAGATAGACTGCTATTTTTTCTTTTAGAAATGATCAAGCGGGTGTGTTCTGGATTTCTGGAAGTGATGCATGTGGAAACCTTGGGTTGGTTCTCTTTTGCCCTTTAAAATCTTTTTATGACAAGTGATTTTCCAGGAAAATAGGAAGGGGAAATCACCTAAGCATCAAGAAGTATCCTGGTTACTAATGACCTTGAGGGGGTTTTCACACCTTAAGGTAATGAACATGAAGTGCTTGGGTACTGAAGTACTTTTCACAGAATAGGTGTTTTGGATGCAATACCATTCCTTTCCATCAAGGTCAGCATTTAGCGTTCTCATGTGTTTTTCTGGCTTTTGAGTTTCAATTCATATTTTCAAGGTAAATGAAAACTAGATTTTATTGGGATTTTTAAAACATCAGTTTCCTTCAAAGTACTATGGTGAGCCTACTGTGTAGACAAAGATGTCCCCAGCCTTTTAGCTTCTGCTGGATGCATTTCTTCACATTTTTGTTTGATGACTTTGAAAGGACTTCTCTTTTTTATTCTGCCAGTAAACTAGGGCCTTCACATCCTTCTAGATTCTGTGGGTACCAAAGGAAAGGGCCACATTATTGTTTTTATTTGCTAATTGCCCGAAACTTTAGAACTGCTTACTACTAATAAAGAGGATTTTTCACTATGAAATGTTTCTTGCATTTTGATGTAGGACTAGAAAGTAGGAAATAAGGATACAGTGTTCCAGCACCTAGATTAGTGTCTTGCATCCAGTTGGCACTCAGTAAAAAAAGTGGGCTTTTCATATCTGTGGGTTCCATATCTGTGGATTCAGCAAACTGAATCCAAAACATTCAAGAAACAAAATTGTATCTCTACTGAACACCTACAGACTTCTTTTTCTCCCTAAACAATATAGTATAACAACCATTTACATAGCAGTTAAGTATGAATGTCTTAGTCATTTATCTTTGTCACCGAAATATAATTTTTGACACCCACAGTTTAAAGGAGGAGAGGTTTATTTTGGTTTTGTTTGACCAGCTCATGGTCAGCTGGCTCCAAAGCAGAAATGGTGTGGTGGAAGAGCCCTGCGGAGGAAAGCTGCTTATATCATGGCTACCAGGAAACAGAGAGAGAAGGGAGGAACCAGGGAGGAAGATACAGTAAACACTTCCAGGTCATGCCTCAGTGACCCACTTCTTACCAGGCCCCACCTCCTAATAGCACATACAGCTTTGTACCCAGTGGATTAATCCACTGATGAGCGTAGTGTCTCCATGATCCAATTACCTTTCACACACATGAGAATTCAGGGTACCTTTTAGATCTAAACCATAATGGGGGAGGATTTAAAGACTATGTGTGGGTTCTGTGTGAATATTATGCCATTTTATATAAAGGATTTGAGCATCTGTATATCTCCATATCCTTCAGCGTGGGGTGTCTTGGGACTGAGCAGTACAGAGATGCTGTATTTACTTGTGGAATGAGTATGCAAACTGCTGTTGTACATCAGCCATTAGACAAATAGCCTCCAATGTGCCCTGTGGAGAGGGTGGATGTGCCCTGTTTTCCCTTCTGTTGGTATGGAGATTAAGCAGTTTCTCCAACTTTTAGAAAGAAGTCAAGTGGCCCAAAACCCGGGCTTTTCTCTCAGGCTCCTTTCATCCCCAGTGCCCTGGCTTCCTTTCATCTTTAGTTGAGGGCGAAAATTAACTTTTGAATTGATACATATCTATCAATTGGGGTGCCAGTACTACATAAATTATTCATTATTATATTAGTGATGTTTCCATATTTTTTTATTGTGTTAAAAAGTTTTAAAAATCAAGAATGAACACTTCTAGGTTAAATTTTATCAATTTTTCCCCCAGTGTTAAAGGAGAAAGTAAGACATCTCTTTCTACTGATGTGAATTATTATATTGAGAAATTTTGAAATGTTGAGTAGTGTTGCATCATCTGACTTGTGTAGATTAAGATTTTGTATCGAGGACATAAAGGATATTCGTCTGTAGTTTGTGTGTGTGCGTGTGTGTGTGTGTGTGTGTGTGTGTGATATTGGTGTGGAGTTTATGCAGATTGCATGGAAAGAACCAAAATCTTTCCTTCCTTCCTTTTCACATGTGCTGTATTTGGCACTCGAATAATTTGTTCTTTAAAAACATTTGTAGAATTCAGTTGTGTGAAATTGGTTATGTCTGGTGTATTTGAGGAAGGGTTATTCTTTGAAAACTTACTGAAGTTTCATATCTGTTAATTAAATATGTGAAGAAACACCAATTACCCAGGTTCTTATGTTTATTATAAGGTTTTTGAGCCAAGTGGTTTTTATGATTCACATATTCCATGAGTAATTTGTGGTTCTTTCCATATTCTGACTTCTGTTTTCTTTCCCTTTGGTTATTTAAGGGTTTGTCTCATTTGTTGGACTTATTCTTCACTTGGATGTATAATTCCTTAAAACAAAGAAAATCACTGTTTATTAGTTGTTCATGCAAGTAGTTTAGGTAGTTCAGTCTGAGTTTTTTGAGCCCATCACAGTTATTTCCAGAGATTTCAACAGAGATATTTCATTTTCAGTATTTTCTACATAGTCTAAATTCTGGGTTCCGATTTCACTTTTGACACAATATTTACTTTGGAGAATTTAAAATTTTTACAGATGGTAGAGTTTTTTTATTTTCTAATTTCGTTACGTATTTTTAGTTTTAGTGCATATGAACAGAAATTATTGTCTGTTTACTTTCTATTTTTATAATTTGCTGAAGCTTTGTTATTTTTGGTATAATAAATAGTGAAAATATAATATGGAAATTTGTAAAGTAGTTACATCTCTGCTTTAAGACATGGAATTCCATTTAAATACAAATTTGAATGGCTTTGTAATTTTATTCCTATTTCTTGTTCACTTGTTCATTCTTTGGCAGAGATTAATCTCTTAATGCAAAAGTGCATTTCTTCCATTTTTGCACTGCAGAAAGGTTTTGCCATGTAAATATTGATACCCTGTTTAGAATCATTAGACGTTAGTTGTCAGGTGCATGCTACAGTTTTGTAATAGCTTCTTTTGACTGGATATGCTTTGCTTTGAATTCAGTGTGTCTGCTACTGAGATCAGTATACCTGATATTCAATTGGTACTTGTCTGGTATGGTTTTGTCCAAGCTTTTTGTTCTCAATATTTATGAGTCACATCATTTTAAATGCTTTTACATATAGCAAGGATACCATTTGTTTTTCTATCCCCTTTGGGGGGTGAGTCTGGGGTCTTTTTGTTTTGTTTTTGGTTTTTTAATATAATGGTAATTTATTTATTTATACAATAGGTATATTTTGTCTTAATTCTGTAATTACATTTTATAGTACTTTTTGTTTCCTTTCATTTTTTATTATATGGCCTGAATTTTTAATATATTTTTTCTGTTATATGGAAGGGTTATGTTATGTTGTAGCTCTTTTAGTGATAACCTTTATAACTATAGCTTCATAAATATATTTATATTTCTTTGAAAAATATCTACTATGCCCTTTAAGATTTATGAAGAAATAAGTATTTTTCACATATTTCTACCTTTTGTCCCTTAATCTCTTCTTTTTGGCACTTAATCTGGATTGAATATATGTTTTTAGCTCTTTTGTTTAATATTATATACACATTATATATTGTCTTAGTCACTTTCTTCATCACTGAGACACATTACCCGACACCTGCAATTTGAAGGAGGAAAGTTTTACTTTGGCTCGCACTTCAGTCCAGAGTCGGCTGACATCGAGGCAGGATGGCTTGCCAGAGGCCCATGCATGGTGGAAGAGACCTCGAAGGCAGAGGAAACAGGAGGCGGAGAGAGGTCCTCAAGGGAGGAGCCAGGAAGAGAGATACTCTTCCGGGTTACACCCCGGTGACTCCCTCTTTCTGGTGTACTTGTAAATAGCAAGTCATCCATAAGCCCCTATAATCCAGTCGCTTCCAAAGGTCCCACCTATGATCACAAAAAGGTTAGGGGACATCTAGACACAAACCACTCTGGCACCCAGAGCCTTGCACATACCAGGCAAGTGCTCTACCGCTTTCACATTTTGAATATACTTAAAAGTGTTTTGCTCTTCCTGTATCAGATTTGAATCTTATGTTTTCCCCTTGGCTCTGCAGGAGGAGTCAGTGTATCACATCACCTCTCCACATCTCTTCCTGGGTAATCCCCGAGTTTTGTTAGTTCTCCCACTTTGACATTTGTCTTAGTGTTACTGTTTCTGTTTCATTCTATAACCCTAGTTCTCAGCGTTGTTTTAATTACCTCCTTTGTTGAAGTGCATTCTGTCATTGCTGCTAGCCATTTAGGTACAGTTTTGTCTCAACTCTGCCTGAGAACACGGGTGGCTTCTGTGTTGTCCTAAAACTGAATGTTGCTGGGGAGAAGCTCGAGGCTAGCTGATGTCTTTCCCTTTAAGATAATTTTATCTATTTTATCCCATTTAGATGCTGGAAGCATTTTTATCCTCGAGATCCACTAACCTCATATCTATTGCTGTTTATCAAACTTATTCTGGTTCCGGTGTTCACTTTGAATGCTTATTTCTCATTTTCTTGGATGAAACAATCATTTATTTATTTTCCCATCCTGTTTTCTCTGGGGCACCAGTTAGACATTCATGACGTCTAAGTATTATTTTTAAGGAGCACATTTTGTTTATGTTCATCTTCATTTTATACCTGAGGTACTGGGGCATTGTAAGAGAGAAGGCTGACAAGGATTGGAACTCAGGTCTGCCTTTGTCATATGTTTTCAGCTGAGTCTGTGGCTCCACGTAGTTTTGCACTCTTCCTCCCCTGCCTTTCTCTCCCCTCTTCCCTCCCTCCCTTTCTTCTGTCCTGCTGTATTTTGTTGCCTTCTCCACCTCACTGCACCATGGAACATGTCCTAAGTGAAAATGTGGCTGGAACTATATATGTAATATATAGTGTGACTCACAAGGGTATTTTCTCAGTTGACATGGAGACCACCTGGCCACTTCAAGAATAATTACATTTTTTTCTATCCCAAAGGCTTTTTAATCTTTTCAACAGTGTTTTCCCTTTGGGTTACATGATCTCACTTTTTAAGGGATGCTATTATATGTAATATTTTCCCTTTAAACCTTTCTTATTAATTTGAGGATCCAAAAAATGTAAATGATATTCATAAGAGACCATACCTGGCCAACAGGAAGGGGAGAATTGATCTCATTTTTCATTTTTCCATTTAGGTTTCAATAATGTGCTTGATTTTTCACACCAGCTTTCTAGTTCATGTTCAGTTTCAGCTTCACTAACTTCTAGATCTGTTTTAGATGCACCTGCTCTCAGCCTCTACATTGCATCAGGGTTTATCCCTGGTAAATGACCTGGTGGAAGCTTCTTTTGAATCTCATCTTGTTTATTTCTGATCACCTCAGCATTCAGCAGTGTCAATCTGCATCCATAAAGTCTCTTGGGGGTTTGTAGCAGACCACAGCTATTCTGCTTCTATGCAATGCCACTGTGTAGTTGTTGATGAGAAGTTTATAAAATGTACTGGGCCAGGAACTGACCTCTAAGGATACTTAAGGCATAGATAATCTTTTAAAAATAAATTTATTTTTTGTATTTGTAATATCAACATACATTTTAGTGTAGGGAATTGAAAATCTGTGTATGTGTGTAAAAGAGAAATAATCTTGTAGATATAGTGACTATTTAGCATAATTTTATGTTTTTTCTATACTAAAATATATGCACACATATACAATTCTATCAAATGCTTCATATATCTGCGAGTATTCATTATTTTGTTTGCTCATGTTGGTAAGTGTTTATTATATAATGGTTTTGTAATGGTTGTGTAACTTTTATGTATAAGGCCTGTGAAGTAAAATTAGTACATAAAGACGCATGAACATTTTTTTTTTTGTGGTACTGGGGATCAAACTCAGGACCTTGCGCTTATGAAGCAGGCGCGGTGCCACTGAGTGAAATCCCCAGCCTGCATAAACACTTTTTATGCTAATTTTTCAAAGTGTCATGTTATGAAATACACCCTATTCAGACAGATAACACAAACTTGAGAATTTTAAGGCTTCACTGGTGCTCCTGGGAGTGTGTGTGAGTGGCTGTGTTTTGATGCCAAATTCAGCATTCAGCCTCAAGAGTTCCAAAGTTTTGTCTTCAATTGACTATATAGGAAAGGTGACGTTTCATTGCTTTAATGTTTGGTTCTTTGATGAGTGGAGTTGAGTACCTTGAGGTGTTTGTTTAGTGTTTCTTTCATGAATTTTCTGAAGAGGTTCTTTGTCCAGTTTTCTGCTGGACCATTAAGAGTTTTATTTCCTTTTACTGTATTTCAAATATATTTTTCCCCCATTAACTTTATTGGTACATTTTAGGCATAAAATACAGTTACATTCATCATTGGGATCTTGTACCATTACATGAGTCTCTTGGTTCTTTTTTTTTTCCCCTTCCCTTGCCCTCCCTTCACCCCCTCCACCCTTCCCTATTTGCAAAGACCTTGTTTCCATTTTCTTCGTCTTCTCATAGTTTTTCCTTTCCCTTTTTTCCCTTCCCCTACCCCTCCCAATTCCCCTGCTCTTTTAGACCTTTTCTTCCTGTACACAATATCAGTTATACATTTTTTTAAATTACAATATTAAGATCTAGGAGACATTACCACAGATTTTACAGAATTTAAAAGGATATAGAAAGCATGTTACAAAAATCTGTTTTGAAATAAATTTGACAACTTCTAAGAAGTAACTTAGAAGACAAATGAATGAAACTAACTCTGGAGGAAATATAAAATTTGAATAGCACTTATTAAAGAAAGTATATTCCTAGCTTGAAAACCTACCTATATGACAACAACAGGCTCATAAACATTTTAACTGATAAATTATCTCAAACATTTAAAGCAGAAAAAAGAAGGAACATTTCTCCCTCATTTTAGGAACTCAACATTGTGCTAATCCTAAAACTGGATAAAGATAATAGAAGAAAAAAGTATGAACATAGATAGAAATTTGTTTAACAAAACAAACTATTAGAAGTCAGATCTCGCAGTATGTAGAAAGTGTTTTTTTTATAGGGATGGCAGTGTTGGTTGAGCATTGGAAGATCCACCCCCAAAAGTAATCATTTTAACAGAGGAAAGGAGAAAACCATATGATTTTGTCACTAGTTAGAGAAAGAGTACTGGACTAAATTCTACAGCTGTTCGTGGTAAAAGCTATCAGGAGACTACAAGTAGAACAGAATCTTCTCAACAGATTAAAGACATGTACTCCATACTTCCAACAAAAACTCCTTCTATGAATGGAGAAGATACAATGCTTTCTCCCTAAAGTGGGGAACAAGGGCATATATGCCTACTCTTCATCTGTCCATTAGACTTTGAAACATAGGTCTAAACCAAAATAGCCTGGCAATAAAATGACACAACTAGGATAGGATGGGCACGGCAGAAGCAAAATCTTTATATGTAGATGAAATGATCATCTACAGAGAAAATACTAAGAAATCTCTAGGAGCCCCTAGAACTCGTACTTGAATTTAGCAGGATTAGGAAACACAAGGTATATATAAAAATTCAGGTCTGTGTATACATGCTATAAATGAAGAACTGGATATTGAATTTAAAAGTTATGTAGGAGTGCAAAGGACCCAGAAAAGCCCAAAACAAAAACAAAAACAGTGTTGGAAGACATTTAGTACCCAATTTTAAGACTTCTCCTAAAGGTACAGTAATCAAGGCAGTGTTGGTGTAAGGAAAGACATATAGATCATTGGAATAAAACAGAGAATCTAGAAATAGAACCACACATATATGGTCCATGGAGTTTTGAAGGATTATTTAACATTAGCATTTTATAGAATATAAACTCGATTCAAGAGCCGAGGAAGAGATAGTGTCTTCAGCAAATGGCACTAGAACACCTGGTATCCGTATATAAAAAATTAACCTCAACCCTTTTTTTTCCATACATGAAAATAACTTGAAGGGATCTATGAACTTAAATAATAAAGCCTAAAAATATAAAACTTTAAGAAGAAATTATAAGAGAAAATGTTTATGAATTCATGGTCGGCAAGAACTACCTAGGATACAAAATCATGATGTATAAAAGAAAAAAATTGATAGATGAGATTCCATCAAAATTTAGAACTTTATATGACATCATTAAAATGAAAAGTAGTCCTTAAACAGACCATATTTACAATGCATATAACCTATGACTAGAATATATAAATAATTCTTAGAGCTCATTAATAGACAACCCAATTAAAATGTAGACATAAGAAGATGATAAATAGCCAGTATAGCACAAGGAATGGTGTGCAATTCTAGAATCAGAAAAATACTAATCAGTACAATAATAAAACTAAATTATACACTCATTAGGGAGATGAAGTGAAAAGTTTTAAAAGCCCTGTCATGACGTTTTCTTTTTGTTGGATTCTCCCCCTTTGCATTTAATTTGTCACGCCCAATGGATTCATTCTGCTGGGTTTTCTGGGGTTGTGACCCTCATTGTCTTTTCCTAGGGTATTGTCTAAAATTTTGTGGAGTGCCGGTTTGGTATTCATGAAGTTCCTGAGGTGCTCTTTAGCATGAAAGTATCTTATTTCTGCATCAATTTTGAAAGATAGTTTTGCAAGGTACATCAATCTGGGTTGGAGACTGTTTTCCTTTAGGGCTTAAAATACATTCTCCAAGCTCTTGTTGCCTTGAGGGTTTGCATTGAGAAGTCTGCTGTGATTCTGATGGGCTTTCCTTTGCATGTGATTTGTTTCTTTTCTCTCACTGCTTGTAGAATTTTATTCTTCTGTTGGATTTCTGGAATCCTAACTATTATATGCCTTTGTGTAGATTTTTTTGATCAAGGCTAGCTGGAGTCCTATATGCCTCACTTATCTGTATGTCAAGTTCTTTTCCCCTCCTTGGAAAGTTTTCTGCCATCACTTCTGTGAAGAGTTTTTTTTTATGTCATCTACACTCTCTCCTGTTTCTTCATTGACTCCAATCAGTCTTATGTTATTCTTCTTTGCATCATCTAGCAGCTGCTGGATTGATTTCTCATGTTCCCTTACAATTTTAAAGCAATATTTCTTTTCCTGGTCACTAATTGCAATCTTATCTTCTATATGTGAAATTCTATCCTTACATTGGTTCATTCTGCTGCATAGACTTTTGATGGAGTTTTTAATCTCTTGAAAATCTATTTATATCTGTGTTATGGATTCCATTTGTTTCCTATGTTGGGATTCCATCATGCTCCTCAGATCCTCTATTTTTTTATCTATGTCCTCTCTAGATTTATTAATCATGTCTTGCACCATGAGCAAAATCTTTGCTGGTATCTGAGTAATTATTTCTGATTTCATTTTTCCCAGATCCTGTTTTGTTGCCAGTTCAGAGAGTCCAGGTAGTTGAGTATCAGATTGTTCCATCTCATTTCCCTTTGGGGTTGCTGTAGGTGATCTGGAAGTCTGTTTTTGAGGCTTCCTTATGTGTCTTCTCATTTCCACAGGGCAGGGGTGTGCTTCATGCGCCCATGTGGCTCACCATCTCTGCCCTAGGAGCTTGGGATGGCAGCGGGGGAGCTTCCTTCCTGGTGCTGGAACTGGCTCACCTTCTCTGCCCTAGATTCTTGGCATGGTGGCAGGGGAGCTTCCTTCCAGGTGGTGGGACTGGCTGAGTTTCTCTGCCCTAGGAGCCTGGGATGGAGGCGGGGAGCTTCCTTCTGGGTGCTGGGACTGGCTCACCTTCTTGACCCTCTGTATTTCAAATATTTAACCT